>NC_053499.1:105724286-106068286 GCF_905171775.1 Rana temporaria
ATTACGTTTTCCAGTCTTAACAGCATCTCTGCCATTTCTCCTTTAGAGGGGGATTGAGTGTCTACGCTTCGATCCTCCATCCTGCTGCTTTCCAGTCCACTCCCTGTAGGTCCTTCCTCTATGGATATTTCCCTGGAAGTATTGCTCTGGGGTTTCTTATTTTCGGTCTTCTTTGCTTTATTCATTTGTTGTTGCTTTGTTATTCCCTGGGTACCAGGGGCTCGCGGACTTTCCCCTCTGGTCACAAATGGCCTTATTGAGCTTGTTGCTGTTGTATTACTCGGAGTAGTTGAAGGTCCCCCTTTTGTTGATCTACTCGTCATCCTGCTCATGTTAGACTCCTTCTTTCTAATTCTCTTCCCCAGCTTGACCTCTTATTGGTGCAAAGCTTAGATTAGTGAATTAAGTCCAATTTGGGGTGTCAGACTAAGTCGGACCCGGGTTTCTGGGGTATATTTGATTTTTTTTTTTTTTCCCTTCTCCCTTCTCTCCCCTCCCTTCCTCCCCCCACTTTATTTCAGTCAGAGTTGTCAGAATACCACACTCCTGGACCGAATATCCTGGAGATTCCTAATTTTTATTTAATATTGTGTTCTAGCTGCCTTCAGGTCTCCCTCCCCTTTCAATTTTTAACCAGTCCTGTGAGAAGGGGGGGGGGGGTCTCCAGAGGGAGAACAAGGAGGATCCAGGCCTGATAGCACCTGGGATTTTCCAAGGGAGGGGGAATTATAATTATCCTCAGTCCGCGGGCTCAAATGGACCCTGAAGGTTCAAGGAAATGGACCCCCTTTAGGATTATATGCCCAAGCTAAAAAAAAGCAGAAAAAACAAAAAAAAGAAAAAACAAGGAGGAGACCAGGCTATTTTCCGCAGTTTTTGCCTATTCCCAATTAACGAGTAGGTGGTCCCATTCCATTGGTTAATATGTCCTTGTCCACCCCCTTTTTATCCCGGGTCATCCAAAGAGATAGGAAGAGATATGTTATTTTTGAATCTACCCTTATATACCTGATCTATTCTGGGTATTTCAAAAAGACGAAGGAAGCGGGGGGGGTACAGGTAGTCCACCCAGCTAATAGCCTAATAGCCTGATTAGCCGGTTACCGATAGTAGCAGCTGACTTCCATGTGATTTAACACTGTCTCGCTGGTTATCTTGAAATTCTCTTCTACTCCAACCATTTTGTCCCCAATGCTCATATAGTGGATAATATATATCATACCATCTCATTCCATTTATATACCTTGCAGAGGACTTTATGGGGGGGGGGAGGGGTTGTCTCTTGTTATCACAGGATTTTTTTTAAAATTTGAGTTACCTCTGTTCCTTAGAGTCCCCTCTCCACCTCCTCACCCCCTGCCATATTCCAGGTTTTCCACCGGGTCCTTGCCGTACACCAAATCTTCCCTCAGAACCTCAGAATGAAATGCTTTAAAGTGCTAAGTGCTTTTTGATTTACTTATATCGATTTAATGTTTTGTCAGTTAATACTTATGTTCAGTTTTTAATCACAGCCAATAAGTACCATAACACACTTTTGCTTTCCAAATACTTAGGTAACAGCAGCGTAATTCCAGATCTTTTTACTGCATTGATGTTTTTTCCGCTCACCTTCTCCTCTCCCACTGGGGGTTTCCCCTACCTTACCTCCGTGCCTCTGTCTTCTGTGCTTATACCTGAGGGGGGTGCAGGCATCCGGGAGCAGACCTTGGTGGAGGTAGGCGTCCGACTTTTTTGGACCTGGCTGCCTCAATCCTCCCGCTGCATAGTCCGCTCACTGCTTTGGACCTGGCCATCCGTCTCCAATCCTTGCCGGCTGTGTGTCAGAGTGGCTACACTGTGCATCGAAGTAGCGGCAGCCCGTGCATCGCCATGACCCGCTCCCGCCGATTGCGTCCGTGGCTTCCAGCTGATCAGCCTTCTGGTAGGTAGGCAGCGTGCGGGCAGAGGCTGCTGCTGTCTGCCGTCTCCTCTCCTCTCCCTGTCAGCGCGGTCCGTCCGTCCCCATACCCGGCAATCCCGCAGCTCTTCACTCCCCCCACCTACGAGCACGCCACGTCCTCACGTGCACGTGCACGCCATGGCCCTGTGGTTAATGATTCTTACTCTGAATGGTCCAAGGTTATCAGTGGTGTACCCCAAGGTTCAGTGCTGGGACCCTTACTTTTCAATATATTTATAAATGATATTGGGTCTGAGATCAAAAGTAACATTTCTGTCTTTGCAGATGACACCAAGCTATGCAGTGGAATAACGTCCTTACAGGATGTCTCCAATTTACAAGCCGACCTCAATGCTCTGTCTGATTGGGCGACTAAGTGGCAGATGAGGTTTAATGTAGATAAATGTAAAGTTATGCACTTGGGGACTAAGAATATGCATGCATCATACATACTAGGGGGAGTACAACTGGGGGGGTCTGTAGTGGAGAAGGATCTGGGGGTTTTAGTTGATCATAAGCTCAATAATGGCATGCAATGCCAAGCTGCGGTTTCCAAAGCGAGCAAAGTCCTTTCTTGTATTAAGAGAGGTATGGACTCCAGAGACAGAGATATAATTTTGCCCCTGTACAAATCATTAGTAAGACCTCATCTGGAATATGCAGTTCAGTTTTGGGCACCAGTTCTCAAAAAGGATATAGGAGAACTGGAGAAAGTGCAGAGAAGAGCAACCAAACTGATAAGAGGCATGGAGGAGCTCAGCTATGAGGAAAGATTAGAGGAACTAAATCTATTCACTCTTGAGAAGAGGAGAATAAGGGGGGATATGATCAACATGTACAAATATATAAGAGGTCCATACAGTGAACTTGGTGTTGAGTTATTCACTTTACGGTCATCACTGAGGACAAGGGGGCACTCTTTACGTCTAGAGGAAAAGAGATTTCACCTCCAAATACGGAAAGGTTTTTTCACAGTAAGAGCTGTGAAAATGTGGAACAGACTCCCTCCAGAGGTGGTTCTGGCCAGCTCAGTAGATTGCTTTAAGAAAGGTCTGGATTCTTTCCTAAATGTACAGAATATAACTGAGTACTAAGATTTGTAGGTATAGTTGATCCAGGGTAAATCCGATTGCCTCTCGGGGGATCAGGAAGGAATTTTTTCCCCTGCTGTAGCAAATTGGATCATGCTCCGCTGGGGTTTTTTGCCTTCCTCTGGATCAGCTGTGGGTATGGAGTTGGGTGTATGGGATTTTACTGTGTTTTTTTATTTTGTTTTTTTGTGGTTGAACTGGATGGACTTGTGTCTTTTTTCAACCTGACTAACTATGTAACTATGTAACTATAATGCCAGCATATTCTTAGCCCCCGAGTGCATAACTTTACATTTATCAACATTAAACCTCATCTGCCACATAGTCGCCCAATTAGACAGAGCATTGAGGTTGGCTTGTAAATTGGAGACATCCTGTAAGGACGTTATTCCACTGCATAGCTTGGTGTCATCTGCAAAGACAGAAATGTTACTTTTGATCCCAGACCCAACATAATTTATAAAGATATTAAAAAGTAAGGGTCCCAACACTGAAACTTGGGGTACACCACTGATAACCTTAGACCATTCAGAGTAAGAATCATTAACCACTACTCTCTGAAAGCCTGTAGACTTTACCTTACACATGAGCCGTGTGTGCGGAACTGTATCGAATGCTTTTGCAAAATCCAAGTATACCACGTCCACTGCCACCCCTCTGTCCAAGGTTTTACTTACCTCTTCATAAAAAGAAATCAGGTTTGTCTGACAACTTCTATCTTTCATGAATCCATGCTGTCTGTTGCTTAAATAGTTTTTTTTCAGCAAGAACTCGTCTATGTGGTCTTTTATTAAAACGCTCCAGTATCTTCCGAACTATAGAAGTTAAACTAACAGGTCTATAGTTACTTGGTAAAGACTTTGTTCCCTTTTTAAAATATAGGCACCACATTCGCCCTGCGCCAATCCAGTGGTACTATTCTAGTCATTAAGAGATCAATACTTTTAGGATCCGTGGGTGAATTCCATCAGGTCCAGGTGCTTTATCCACCTTTTTAAACGCTCTTTTCTTATGGTTTATAGCTTTTTTAACTTTGACCATGAGCCACATAGGTTTTATTTTTAGCCCATGGGAATATACTTTGCAGTGAGGTCCCAAACAGTCTTTTTTAAGAATTCATATTTCTGTTCTGTGTTTCTCGATGCCAATATTCCCTCCCAGTCTAGGTCTTGGAGAGCAGCCCTCATTCTTGGAAAATTTGCTCTCTTGAAGTAAAGTGTTTTTATCTTTCCCGTATGTATTTCTTGCCTAAAGCGAACATCAAATGAAATCATGTTATGGTCACTGCTACCCAGGTGTTCCTTTATCTGAACATTAGTAATAAGCTCTGTATGGTTTGAGATTACAAGGTCCAACAGAGAATCATTCCTAGTTGGGGCCTCAATAAACTGGACCATAAAATTGTCCTGTAATAGGTTTGTAAATTGTTGCCCCTAACTGTCCCAGCAGTGCCATTACTCCAGTCAATTTCTGAGTAGGTAAAATCCCCAATTATTATCACTGTCCCAGCCCTTTCCATCTGTGCAAGGAGCTGAGTCTCCACCTCCTCGTTAACATTGGGTGGTCTATAACAAACGCTAATGATTAACTTTGAACTACGCACATCTATATGCAGTTCCACCCATAAAGCTTCCGCCTCATCACACTCTCTATCAACCAGGTCCTCTTTCACACTTGCTTTGAGATCACTTCTCACATAGAGACAGACACCTCCACCTTTCCTTGCTCCCAGAAAACTTCCAGATACCAGAAGACTGCACAGCCATTCACAAAGCGCAGCCACAAGGCTCTACAGCCGGTTTCCCTTTGTCAAGATTCCACTGCTAGGGACCCGAAGCCCAGTGAAGAACAGGCTAGGTTAAGGACAGCGCTGGGCCCCTGGACAGGTAAGTGTCATTATATTAGGGCTTATGTACGCAGGGCAGTTGAAAACCTTTTCTGAACACTGGAAACTTGACAGCTGGAAATCAAAGGTGAAAAACGTCAGTTTTACAGCTTTTACATACCGAGTTTATGTGAGTTTAGCAGCAGTTATGAGCATTTGAAATTACAAAAGCTTTTTAAAGATATCAGGAGATCCTCCTAAATGCCCACAATGAAGGAAAAACAAGCAAATTATTAACTATTTCAGCCATTCTGTGACAGAAGAGAAAGCAGCAGCAGAGAGCAATGTGCCTGTAGATAGCTTTTTTTTATGTTTTCATTATGGATCTCATCATGAGCATGTGTAAGGAAATGCTCCCGATGTTGCTGAGGCTCTAAAGACATAGAAAATTGTGTGAGAGAACCAGAGTTTGTCGCTACTGGACTCTGTGGTGAAATTTACAGGTGATACTCGAAAAAATTTAATATCGAGCAAAACTTTATATATTTCACCAATGCAACTTAAAAGGTGAAACCAATATATGAGATAGACTCATTACATGCAAAGCAAGATAGTTCAAGCCATGATTTGTCATAATTGTGATGATTATGGCTTACAGCTCATGAAAACCACAAATCCACAATTTTAGAAAATTTTAATATTGTGAAAAGGTGCAATATTCTAGGCTGAAAATGTCCCACTCTAATCAGCTAATTAAGCCATAACACCTGCAAATGGTTCCCGAGCCTTTAAATGGTCTCTCAGTCTGGTTCAGTAGGAATCACAATTATGGGAAAAGACTAAATGACCTGACAGTAAACCATCATTGACACCCTCCATAAGTAGAAACGCACTAAAACCAGCGCTCATGGCTCTCAAACAAATATAAACTTAGTACCAAAAATTGTAAAAACAATAAGTCAATTTATTGGTTGCAATAAAATATGATAAGTCCAATCCAAACACGAATAAAATAATAGTCCATGTGATCAATGCAAATAGAATAAACAGCATAGACTACAATATACAGTCAGTGATGGTATCATCCAAAATCCAGAGAGCACAAAGGGTTAAGGCTTCAGGACTCAGAGAGCAGCTCCTATGGTGAAAGGAAAACACAGTACCTTAGGGCTTCTGTTCCCTAGCCCGCAGCAATCAATGGTGAAGAGGGGGTGAAGGAATCCTCAGACGCTGACAGCGCTGGCTGGGACTGTAGCACGGCTGAGACAGGGAAAGAGCCACACACGTCGTCTCCGTTCCTCTGAGGGGGCGACTGTGACGGACTTTTATGCAAATATCAAATATGCTTCAGTCTAATTCTCTCCCTGCTAGTTTAATGCTGTGTGTTAGATGAAAAGGTGATTTCATGTGTGACTCATCTCTCTGTGAAGACAGTTAATATGTTAAATAAGGCTAGCTTTTGAAAGGCCTTTAATTGTGTGATAACACTGTCTAAAATTTATTGATGCTCAGAGGTGTGAATAGGTGTCAAGCGGCATGCAGAGACGAAACGTCTGCCTAGGAAACTCAGTGTGTGAAGGTGGTTTGTTTGATGCCATTAATTAAGGAATGTGCAGTGATTAGACATGATAATTATAGGCCGGTGCCGACCTGTCTAGAATGTTGTAGTAATTAGCCTTAGTGTGTGATTGGGGGGGTGGAGATCTCATTGTTGCTTTAATGCCTGGTACTGTATATAAAGCTGAGAAGAAACCATTAAAGTCTGTCTTGTTCCAGCAGTAAGCGTGACCCATGTGTGGCTTATTGGGTGATTTCCAGGAATATCCCTCCTCGTGGAATATTGGGGTGATTTTCTTTATGGGGAGAAGGGAAGACTTTGACGGGGATATCATTCTAATACCATCACAATTGGTTGGCAGCAGCGGGATTTTCCCTTCTACTCTCCTTTACACCCGGATTCCAAGCAGACACTGGAAGAACTACTGGAAGTTCGTGGAAGGATTGCTAGCAACAAAACCTTGCTGAGATCTGGTGTGGAATTTCTGATCAGAAGTGGGATTTTTGAATACAAGTGGAAGAGTTAAAAAACAGGATTTGCTTTTAGCTGCTTTTAACTGTTTCTGCTGCAAGTGTTCAATTGTTTGTCTTTTTTTCTCTGACACTTTTTAAACAGCTTTTTTTTTTTTTTTTTTTCTTTCTGCTAATTAAGGGGAGTGTTTAATTGTTAACAGGTGAGTATATAAGTGTCTGTAAAAACTCCATAAGAGCTGGCTCCTTGCAGAGATCTGGTGTGGAATTTCTGATCAGAAGTGGGATTTTTGAATACAAGTGGAAGAGTTAAAAACCAGGAGTTTAAAACAAGAGTTAAGACAGGAGTCTTCTAAAACTGTAAGTATCATCTTAATCTTCATACAAGTAATTATATTGTAACTGGGAAATGAGTGCTAGCAGGGTTGAAGGTTTTGCTCAGTGCACAGCGTGTCACATGTATGCAAAATTATTGCAACCACACATGTGAGGTATCGCCGCGATTGGTAGAACGAGAGCAATAATTTTAGCCCTAGACCTCCGCTGTAACTGTAGATTTTTTTAAACGTCGCCTATGGAGATTTTAAAGGGTAAAAGTTTGTCGCCATTCCACGAGCGGACGCAATTTTGAAGCGTGACATGTTGGGTATCAATTTACTCGGCGTAA
This sequence comes from Rana temporaria, assembly GCF_905171775.1. Taxonomy (NCBI): domain Eukaryota; kingdom Metazoa; phylum Chordata; class Amphibia; order Anura; family Ranidae; genus Rana; species Rana temporaria. The sequence continues at coordinate 105,731,840 of NC_053499.1, forward strand.
CATTCTCTTTTACAATATAAAAAAAAAATTGGGCTAACTTTACTGTTGTCTTATTTTTTCATTAAAAAAAATGTATTTTTTTTTCCAAAAAAAAGTGCACTTGTAAGACCGCTGCGCAAATACGGTGTGACAGAAAGTATTGCAATGACCGCCATTTTATTCTCTAGGGTGTTAGAATAAAAAATATATATAATGTTTGGGGGTTCTAATTAGAGGGAAGCAGATGGCAGTGAAAAAACACATTAGAACTGCTGTTTTACTTGTAATGCCAACGGCCACCATAAGATGGCGCCAGGTCACAGAAGGAAGCTTGGGCCTTCACAAGGCCGCAAAGCCGCTGCCTTAATTATTGGCCATCGCAGGAGGTGGGGGCACACGGACACACAGGATCCTGTGCCTCCGTGCACCCCCACCTCCCCGCTGCGATCAAGGTCACAATTTCTTGTCGCAATTGCGACCGGGCATCCGGATTTTGTCGAGTCCTGCAGTAACGTACAGTCCTGAACATGATTTTTCTGCTTTCAAATAAATGCCTGTAACCTTAACCGCCTCTAATCTACTATAAACAACTGAGTATACATGTACTCATAAGATAACATATGGGAGATTTCAGGGGCTGCTTAAAAAAAACACTCAACACAAGCCACCAGTTCGGCATTCTTGATCTTACCATTTACAACTCGTTTACACTGCAACATTTTTATGTCGACAAGCTCCTAAGGGAAAAAGACAAGAAAAATAAGGAATAAGATTAATATACATAGCTCCAACAAAATAAAATAGTTAGAACACATATTACTGTACAAATAACTGTAGACAACCTTAGATGTGTTTTTTGGATCATTGTCATGTTGGAAAAGTGCACGACAACCAAGGGGGCAGAGTGATAGCAACATCTTCTTTTTCAATACAGAGCAGTACATCTGTGAATTCATGATACCGTCAATAAAATGCAGCTCCCTGACACCAGCAGCACTCATACAACCCCACAGAAGGAAACTGTCACCATCATGTTTTACTGTAGGCACCATGCATTTTTCTTAGTACTCACCTTTGCAACGACATACAGTTTTGAAGCCATCAGTTCCAAAAACATTTATCTTGGTCTCATCATTCAATAGTAGTAGAGTCCCAGTAGTCTTATTTTTTCCGCATGGGCCCTGGCAAACTAAGCAGGCTTTTTTGTGCATGGGCTTTAAGAGAGGTTTCCTTTGTGGACAACGCCCCATTTTGTATCACTTCCAAAAAGCTTGATCCAAAATATTGCTCCTACAAGAGACCCATTTCTGTACTGGTAGTAGCTATCAATAGTCATTTCTACCAGACCTGACATCATAGCACCAATCAACAAGCTAAATCAAGGGGGACATCTATAGCCTTACACAAGTCTTTCCATCCCAAAGTCCGAGATTCCCTCATAGACGCCAATGGCCGATATGTGCTCCTCAAACTGAAATATCAATCTTTTTACAGTGGCTATGGTCTACAGTCCTAACCAAGAACAAGGTAATTTCCGGTCTGCGGTTCTTGACAGATTGATCTCCTTTGGGGGCCCCTGCTTCGTCTTGGGCAGTGATTTAAACGTGGCCCTCTCCTGTCTGTGGGCACATCCTCGAGTAAGTCTTCTACTGCCCATTCGGCCATGACGCATATTAAATCCCTTTTACATTCTGCACGATTAATAGATGTCTAGCGCACACAGCATCCCTTGGAATGGGACTACAGTCATTATCATAGTTGTTCATAACTCTTATGGTCGTATTGATTATTTTTTTTAATCCCAATCCCTCCTAGATGTCCCTATTCAAACATCCATTGGTCACCTTCTATGGTTGAACCATGCTCCGATGCATTTTGCATTGGAACATATGCCCAAATCACGTAGGGGATTTTCCCGTTGCCTAAATGATAGTTTACTCAAGGTAAAATAAATGATAAGCGCTTCAGATGAGTGACTCGAATCACAACAAAGGTAAAATACCAAATATAAGTGCACAAACACAATAGGTGACTAGACTGGAATATGCAAAGTGACAGCCAACTTTAAATATATCCAAATGTATGCAAAAAAGTGTAAACCTCAAATAGTGCAAGCATAAACCTCTATGCCACTGGAGGTGTCCAGAAGCACTGGATGTGCAAATAGTGTGGAAAAATTCCAAAAATATATATAATATATATTAGAGGTCGGCCGATATTTGGCCGTTTTTAAGTAATCGGCATCGGACGATTATTGTGAAAGCCAGGCCGATTCGCGGCCGCCAGCAGTACTGAACAGGGCCCCGCTCCCGCAGCATGTGAAATGAATCCTTTACCTGCGCGGCAGCCGGCCACTGTAGAAGAGAAGGGAAGGAGAAAGTTTCACTGGCACCGCACTGCACCGCCCCCTCCCCCGGCGAGCTGTAGCAGAAGAACAATAACATCATTAGCATGTGACAAGCCCGAGCCTCTGCTGCCTGACTAGTAACTCCCCCCAGCAGGAGATCGTGGCCAGCACTAGCTAAACTTCTCTTCCTTCCCTACTGAAGGGAGCATGCTGGCAGCTTGTATTTTTTTTGTGATAGACGCTGATGAGCTGACCAGACTATATGCATGCACCTAGCCCTATCAAGTGCATGCAGATAAATACCAGGAAGCAGCATGGATGGAGGGTAAGTCACAGAAATTTTGTGTGTGTTACTGTGCCCCCCCCCCCTGCAGACTTTATTTAAACTCCTTTTTAAAGAGAAACCTGGCTAAGGCTAACAGGCTGGCATTGAGAACATGGATGAGGATGACTGTGTGGGGATGAGAGTTACATTGTGAAGAGGATCCCCACAATGTAACTCTCATATCCACCCAGAGTCATCCTCATCCATCTTCACAATGCAACGCAATCATCTTCATCCCCACCCAGCACCATCCACCCCTCTCCAACGCATCCCCTGCACCATCCATCCATCCCTTTCCACAACACATCTCCACCCACGCCCAGCACCATCTATCCCTCTCCACAATGCATTCTCACCCACCCCTCCCTCTCCACAACGCATCCCCACCCACGCCCAGCACCATCCATCCCACTCCACAATGCATCCCCACCCACCCCTCCCTCTCCACAACGCATCCCCACCCATAGAAATACCATAGAAAACAACCTACACTGACTGCACTATGAAAAGAAATTGAAACATCATAAAGAGCAATTCCTGTGGACACTGTAGTCAATGTTTTTTATGCAGTAGTTTGTCGAAATCAAAAGTGTCTGGGTGCTAATGGTGACCACTGAGCACCTAATGTGATGCATAATTAAAAAATGACTTACAGCTACCCTTTGATGTTGATATAAATCTAGTAACAACATTTTTATGCATGCATTTTTCACGTGTGTACATTTTTTTGGGGTCCCTCTGTATATATCGTGTACAGGATGCTAGGGATGGTTCCTGAGTATTATATTTGTGTCGCTGCTGTTTGGGTTGTCACAACTAATGTTTTGACAACCCTTCAAATACGTGCGACTTAAGCTGGCCATACAATATACAATTTTCTTGTTCAATTTAGATTTACCATCAACTATGTAGTACAAGAGCCTGTCTGATTGCATACAAATTGAAAGTGTTTAGGTTTGAGCTCATATTATTTGGTTTTGGTAAATCTAAAGGAAAATTGTACAAGAAAATTGTTTTACATGTGACAGTTGTCCTTTATCATTGGTCAAAGTTGCATCCAAGTTGCACGCAAATTTGAGTCCCAAGAGGTAATCCCACCTGCAAGAGAGGCCTGATAAGGGCAGGAACAACCAGCAGATCAAGGAGATGTTTTGTGGCTTAATGAGAAGCAACTTGAACATCATTCATCAGCTCTTTATCAGCTTTGTTATACTGTATTTTGCATTTTGTACTGCTATGGTGATGTTTGCACCAACACAATTCTAATATTTCAATAAACTGTTGCATTTTTTTAAATTACTATATTGTTCATTGTAGTCTACCTATAAAATCCCACACCAGGGGGTACTTTTCATGTCCTATATAAATCCTAGGGATGTTGTTAACATATTTGGAGACATACTCTCTCCATGGTGGTTCCCCCTCTTCAATCCCCATATTAATATCAACACACACACATATAATATATATATTAGCAGGCAGTATTCAGTCCTTCCAATTCCCAAATTACCTTACAATTAAGCAATCCCAAGCATTCAATGATATAGTCCAGGTGATTTTAAAGTGGTTTCAGGCCTTGTACACACGGGCCAGATTCTCGTCAGGAAAAAAAAAAAAAAAACGTTGTTTTTCAAGACGAGATTCTTGGCAAGAATCTCTTGCCGCCCGAGTGTACACACAGACTTTTCAAAAGAACCGCGGTTCTTTTGAAAGGCAAGAACGCGGTGGCGTTATCGCGTACGACGAGCATGCGCTCGTCACATTCGATTCTGTCGCAGCCATCTTGCTTCACCCTACCTATGCCATGGAAGCTGCCGCGCATGCGTCAAAGTCATTTCGAGCATGCGCGGGTTTCCACGGCGACAGGCAAGTATACACACTTTAGGGTTTCTCGTCGGGAAACAGGCCGACAAGAATCCAGATGAGCGCAGGATCTCCATTTTTCTCGTCGAGATTCTGGCCAGATTTCCAGACAAGAAACCTGAAAGCCTCGTACACACGCCGAAAAAATCCGTGCATGTGTACAAGGCTTTAAAGGTTGAAGGTTTTTTTTACGCATCAGTAGCTTTTTACCATTGGCTCCTGTTGCTGTCAATCACAGGCATCACAGGAGGGAGCAGAGTTGGGGCTAAGCTTTGTTCTGTGTGTCTTATGGACACACAGAACAGGGCTCATGAGTTCCCCCATAGTAAGCGGCTTGCCATGGGGGCACTCAGAGAAGAAGAGGTGCCAGGAGGGCCGGTGGGGGATTGAGAATAGGAGAATCAGGGCTGCTCTGTGCAAAACCATTGCATTGAGCAGGTAATTAGAAGAGGTTTATTTTTATTTAACCTTTAATAAAAAATAAAATCAAAATTCTTAATCAAAGGGGAACTGGTTGACACTACAAAAAATTACACATATAACCTGGAAAGCCAGGTGTATATATATATATATATATATATATTGTACAGGACGCCATGGCTGGGTCCTGGAAGGACGTTATATTTCCCCTCTGTTTGGACTGTGGTGCCTTTAAGGGAACGGAAAGGGTTAATGCATCTGTCCAAGGAAGTAGTTTAAAGCAGACAGGAAGTGCAGGTGAGAGTGAAGGAGTGTAGGAGAGTCCAATGCATGGTGAATGGTGGACAAGGAAAGCTGTGGAAGCTATGAAAAGCTGTGAAAGGACTTGGCAGTGTCCTGCCTAAAAACCTGCTACTGAAGGACTTACCTGGAAGCTACGATAGCAGTTCTGAGATGTACAAGTCGGTGAGACTGTTATTTCTTTTGTTTTTGCTGCTGGAAGCCATTTAAGTTTAATAAACCTCAGTTTTGATTTAAGAAGCCTGTGTCCTGCGATCAAGCTGGTCCCCCAAACATTACACTGGTGCCCGAATGCGGGCAGGACTGAATAACAGGCATAAGAAGAGAAAAAAAAAAAGTTTTTTTCTTTTTGCATTGGACTTTATGTTGAACTGACATTTAAAGGGACAGTACATTGGATTTATGTCCTGGGTTAAAGCTGCACAAACGTTGAAAGCTGAAGCAATGGAGGAGCTAATTAAACAGCTGACCTTGGCTAACATGCAAGCGCAGACTCGCCATGAGGAAGCTAATCAACACCACAAAGAGGCGCTGGCTCTGCAGCAAGAAAATACTCGCCTGTTGGTGGCCCAGCAAGCAGCCCAGCAAGGGGTTATGCAGGCTCAGGTTACTGCCTTAAAGGAAGCGGTGCAGCGGCTGTCTCAGGTTCAGGAGCCAGCGGCTGTTGCCCCTGGCAACCAGGTGACTGTGAGGGCAAGCCATTTTTTACAGAAATTGTCCCTAAGCGATGATGTCGAGGCATTTCTTGCTACGTTTGAGAGGACAGCGGAGAGAGAAGGATGGTCTCAGGACCAGTGGGCCGGCCTCATTGCTCCTTTTCTCACTGGAGATCCTCAAAAAGCCTACTTTGACCTGCCACCAGATGATGCTAAAGACTATCAAAAGCTAAAGGCAGAAATTCTGGCTCGTCTGGGGGTGACTACGGCCGTTTGGGCCCAACGTGTACACCAATGGAAATATCGTCCAGATCGGCCACCCCGGTCTCAAATGCATGACCTGGTGCAACTAGTAAAAAAATGGCTGCAGCCTGAGGTGTTGTCCGGCCCCCAAATCGTGGAGCGGGTCGTGCTGGACCGATACCTGAGGTCCCTTCCAGATGACCTTCAACGGTGGGTCAGCCATGGAGACCCCAAAACCGCAAACCTCCTTGTTGAGATGGTGGAACGATATACAGTGGTGGAGGACCTGCTCGGACCTACCAAGCGCATAGGGCCTAGTCTGTCACGGCCTGTTCGACCAACTGCTGCCCTTCGAAAGGATGTTCCAAGGAGCCCTGGGACAAACACCCTGGAAGGCCAAGAGTCACTCCCGGTACCTCCTCAGCGTTCTGTTCCTGTTCGGAGAGGAGGGGATGTACAATGTTGGCGATGTCATTCCTGGGGTCATACCCGGACACACTGCCCACTGCAAGAGGAGCCCATGGAATGCGGGGTTCTTCGGAGGGGGTCTTTTTGTGCCCATAAAGTGTGCACCACACACCTCGACCTGGATGAAGAAAAGTTTGAGTGTGAAGTCCAAGTGAACCACCTCCCTGCCCGGGCTTTGTTGGACTCTGGAAGCATGGTAACCCTGGTTCATCCTAGAGTGATTGGGAAGATCGGTCCGGTAAGAAAAACTTTACGGGTGGTATGCATTCACGGGGACACTAGAGAGTACCCGCTCATCATGTTGTCTATCTCCTCAGCATGTGGCACTGTTACTCAAGAGGTGGGGGTGGTAAAGAACTTGGTGCATGATGTTATAAAAGGACGAGACTGTCCATTGTTTACAAAACTGTGGGAACAAGGAGAACAGTTCAGAGACTGGGGAGAAACTAGCCCTCCTGTTCCTGCTGCTGAGAGGGATAACCCTGAACTGCCAAACGTTAATGTGGACCCAGATGAGGAAAATGCTAATGATTGGGTTAATGGTGATGAAAGTAGTGTTGATACTATTGAGGATGTCAAGATATGTGGTCCACAGACCTACCAAAACACTAAGGGGGAGGAGCCTTTCCCACTTCAGATAATGCTGGGGGAAGAGGATGAGGAAGTGGCCTCTACCCCTGCGCTGCCGGATTTGGGTGTTCCCCAGGGGGCATTTGGGACTGCTCAGATGCAGGACCCCACTTTGGCCCATGCACGGGAACAAGTTGTAGTAGTAAATGGGGTTCCCCAAGAGCCAGGTGCGAATGAGAGGTGGCCACACTTTGCAATATATAATGAATTGCTGTATCGGGTTACCAAGGAGAGAGAAAATGTGGTAGAGCAATTGTTGGTACCCCAACAATATAGACGAAAGGTTCTGGACCTGGCCCATGACGATGTGTTAGGGGGACACCTGGGAGTTGAAAAAACGGAGGCACGGATCACCGACCGGTTTTACTGGCCAGGTCTGAAAGCAGAGGTAAAGAGATACTGTACCTCTTGTCCCACCTGTCAGTTGACCGCGCCGGTGACTCATTTTCGTAGCCCTTTGGTCCCTCTGCCCATAATTGAGGTCCCATTCGAGAGGATAGCCATGGATATAGTGGGTCCCTTGGTAAAGTCAGCTCGAGGTCACTCCTACATATTGGTGATTCTTGACTATGCCACCCGGTATCCTGAGGCGCTACCCCTGCGGAATACCTCCTCAAAGGCCATTGCCCGGGAATTATTCCAGATGTTTACATGGACTGGTTTTCCCAAGGAAATACTCACAGACCAGGGTACCCCGTTTATGTCAAGGGTTATGGCCGATGTGTGCAAGCTGTTCCGGATTAAACAGCTACGCACATCGGTCTACCATCCCCAAACGGACGGGTTGGTGGAACGCTTTAATAAGACCCTTAAGTCTATGCTCAAGAAAGTGGTACAAAGGGATGGGAAAGATTGGGACTGCCTGTTACCAGCTCTCCTGTTTGCTATCCGGGAAGTGCCCCAGGCCTCCACGGGGTTTTCGCCCTTTGAGTTGGTATATGGGCGGAGACCTCGCGGACTTCTTGACGTGGTTAAAGAGGAGTGGGAAAGTGAACCTGTTCAGCATAAAAGTGTCCTGGAATATGTCTCCCAAATGCAGGAAAGGATCCAAACCGTGATGCCGCTAGTCAAAGAGCATTTGCAAAAGGCCCAGGAGGCTCAACGACGGGTCTATAACAGGGCTGCTAAAATAAGGCACTTCCAAGTGGGGGATTGAGTAGCGGTGCTAATTCCCACTGTGGAAAGTAAGTTCTTAGCCAGGTGGCAAGGACCCTTTGAGGTTGTGGAAAAAGTGGGAGAGGTCAATTATAGAGTCCACCAGCCAGGCAAGAGGAAACCGTATCAGATATATCATGTCAACTTGTTAAAGCCCTGGACAGACAGGGAACCGGTGACCTCCCTGGCTAGTGCAAGACTTGAGCCTCAGGTTGGGGTGGAGAGTGTCCAAGTAGCAAATACCCTATCTAAATACCAAAGTCAGCAGGCAAAGGAGTTCTTGCAGAGAAATAAAGAGAAGTTTTCAGACTTGCCAGGGCTAACTAGTATCATAAAGCATGATATTATCACGGAACCTGGAGTCAAAGTTTTTGTCAGGCCCTACCGCATCCCAGAGGCTCAAAGGAAGGCCGTTTCAGAGGAAGTAAATAAGATGCTAGACCTGGAGATCATTGAGGAGTCGCAGAGTGAGTGGTCGAGCCCGATTGTGTTGGTACCAAAGCCCAACGGGACTCTGCGATTCTGCAATGATTTCCGGAAACTTAATGGAGGTTTCACGGTTTGATGCCTACCCCATGCCCCGGGTAGATGAACTTATCGAGAGACTAGGTCCAGCCAGGTATATCACAACATTAGACCTTACCAAGGGGTATTGGCAAATCCCATTAACTAAGGCTGCTAAAGAGAAAACTGCTTTTTCTACCCCAGAGGGGAGTTTTCAGTACAGACGAATGCCTTTTGGACTGCAAACTGCTCCAGCCACATTCCAGCGAGCAATGGATAGGATTTTACGACCTCATCGGGAGTATGCCTCAGTGTACTTGGACGACATAGTCGTTTTTAGCAGAGACTGGGAGTCACACTTGCCCAAAGTCCAGGCAGTACTGGACTCTCTCTGGAAGGAGGGGTTTACAATAAACCCTGAAAAATGTGCTTTGGGAATGGAGGAGGTGAAATACCTGGGCTATATCGTGGGTAGAGGGGTGGTGAAACCTCAAGTCAGCAAGGTAGACGCTATAAAGAGTTGGCCCCGCCCCCTCACAAAAAAGCAGGTACGTGCATTCCTGGGCATGGTGGGATACTACAGGAGGTTCGTACCCAACTTTGCCACATTGGCGGCTCCATTGACCGATCTGACTAAGGGCCGGAAATCGGTCATGGTGGAGTGGAATGCAGACGCTGAGAAGGCTTTTTTGGAGCTTAAGTCAGCACTGTGCCAACACCCTGTCTTGATAGCGCCCAATTTTTCTGAAGAGTTCATTGTCCAAACTGATGCTTCCGATGTAGGATTGGGAGCTGTATTATCACAGGTTATTCATGGTGAGGAGCACCCAGTAGTCTTCCTCAGTAGGAAGTTGACACCAGCGGAGAAAAACTACGCTATTATTGAAAGAGAGTGTCTGGCCATTAAGTGGGCTCTGGAGTCCCTCAGATATTACCTCTTGGGGAGGAAATTTAGGTTAATTTCTGATCATGCCCCTTTAACGTGGCTGAGGCAAGGTAAAGGGACTAATGCCAGGATTACCAGGTGGTTCCTGGCGCTCCAAGAGTTTAAGTTTATAGTGGAGCATAGGCCCGGGAGACTGCATCAAAATGCAGATGCCCTCTCCCGAGTCCATTGTTTGAGCTCCACTGTTGCCTCCACCTCCTTGGCGTTGGGGCACAGGGGGGGGATATGTACAGGACGCCATGGCTGGGTCCTGGAAGGACGTTATATTTCCCCTCTGTTTGGACTGTGGTGCCTTTAAGGGAACGGAAAGGGTTAATGCACCTGTCCAAGGAAGTAGTTTAAAGCAGACAGGAAGTGCAGGTGAGAGTGAAGGAGTGTAGGAGAGTCCAATGCATGGTGAATGGTGGACAAGGAAAGCTGTGGAAGCTATGAAAAGCTGTGAAAAGCTGTGAAAGGACTTGGCAGTGTCCTGCCTAAAAACCTGCTACTGAAGGACTTACCTGGAAGGACTATTTAACTGCGATAGCAGTTCTGAGCTGTACAAGTCGGTGAGACTGTTATTTCTTTTGTTTTTGCTGCTGGAAGCCATTTAAGTTTAATAAACCTCAGTTTTGATTTAAGAAGCCTGTGTCCTGCGATCAAGCTGGTCCCCCAAACATTACAATATATATATATATATATATATATATATTATATATATATATATATATATATATATATATATATATACACACACACACACACACAGTATCTCACAAAAGTGAGTACACTTCACATTTTTGTAAATATTTTATTAAATCTTTTCATGTGCCAACACTGAAGAAATGACAGGTTTACCCGCAAAACATTTTTTAAGATTAGATTCATGCTCATTTTGTCTAGCAGTTTAGACATTAATGGCTGTGTGTTGAGTTATTTTTGAGGGGACAGCACATTTACACTGTTGATTGACAGGCTTCCGACGGTCGCATCTATCGCGTCGCGATTTTCCGAAAGTAGCCGAACGTCGGTGCGCAGGCGCCGTATAGAGCCGCACCGGCGTTCAGCTTCTTTCAGATACTCGTGACACGATAGATGCGACCGTCGGAAGCCTGTCAATCAAGAAGGAACGCCCAGACCCGAAGACCATACCCGGAAGCGGCGGAGAAGATCGCTCTCTAAAACGGTAAGTACTGCTTCTTTTAAAAAAAAACTAGCCGATTCCCCTAGACAAAATGAGCATGAATCTAATCTTAAAAAAATGTTTGCGGGTAAACTACCGCTTTAAGTAGTGAGTGTATAGCTTGGATAACAGTGTAAATGTGCTGTCCCCTCAAAATAACTCAACACAGCCATTAATGTCTAAACTGCTGGCAACAAAAGTGAGTACACCCCCAAGTGAAAATGACCAAATTGGACCCAAAGTGTCAATATTTTGTGTGGCCAGTGGCCACTATTATTTTCCAGCACTTCCTTAACCCTCTTGGGCATGGAGTTCACCAGAGCTTCACAGGTTGCCACCGAAGTTCTCTTCCACTTCTCCATGACGACATCACAGAGCTGGTGGATGTTAGAGACCTTGCGCTCCTCCACCTTGGGTCCAGTTAGCCATTTTCCCTGCCCAATGTCATGTGACTTGTTAGTGTTACAAGGTCTCATGTGTGAATGGGGATCAGGTGTGTTAAATTTGGCGTTATAACTCTCACTCTCTCATACTAGTCACTGGAAGATCAACATAACACCTCATGTCAAAGAACTCTCCGAGAATCTGAAAAAAAGAATCGTTGCTGTACATAAAGATAGCATAGGCTATAAGAAGATTGCCAAGACCCTGAAACTGAGCTGCAGCAGGGTGGCAAAGACCATACAGCGGCTTAACAAGACAGGTTCCACTCAGAAAAGGGCTCGCCATAGTCAACCAAGTTAAGTGCACGTGCTCAGTGTCATATACAGTGGTTGTAGACATAGAGTGCTGCCAGCATTGATGCAGAGGTTGAAGCGGTGGGGGTCAGCCTGTCAGTGCTCAGACCATACGCCACACACTGCATCAAATTGGTTTGCATGGCTGTCTTCCCAGAAGGAAGCCTTGTCTGAAGATGATGCACAAGAAAGCCCGCAAACAATTTGCTGAAGACAAGCAGACTAAGGACATGGATTACTGGAACCATGTCATGTGGTCCGATGAGACCAAGATAAACGTATTCAGTTCAGATGGTGTCAAGCGTGTGTTGCAGCAACCAGGTGAGGCGTACAAAGACAAGTGTGTCTTGACTACAGTGAAAAATGGTGGTGGGAGTGTCATGGTCTGGGGCTGCATGAGTGCTGCCGACACTGGGAAACTACAGTTCATTGAGGGAACCATGAATGCCAACATGTACTGTGACATACTGAAGCAGAGCATGAGACCCTCCCTTCAGAGACTGGGCAGAAGGGTAGTATTCCAACATGATAACGACCCCAAACACACCTCTAAGACAACCACTGCCTTGCTAAAGAAGTTGAGGGTAAAGGTAATGGACTGGCCAAGCATGTCTCCAGACCTAAACCCTATTGAGCATCTGTGGGGCATCCTCAAACGGAAGGAGGAGGAGCACAAGGTCTCCAATATCCACCATTTCCGTAATGTTGTCATGGAGGAGTGGAAGAGGACTCCAGTGGCAAACTATGAAGCTATTATTACCAAAGGATTGTAGCAGAGTACATTTGGCCTACATTTAAGAAGAAAGAATTTTTTTTCCAACATTTTTAGTATTAGATACAATTTAAGCAAGTCATTTTGTATGAATTATCTTACCTCACAGTAAACAATGTCTGCACCATAATCTAGAGCAAGAAGCCGCATGGGCAGAGTTCCCACGCGAACCATAGGAGCCAAGATGATTTTGTCAGAGAAGGATATGCCCATGATAATTACTATATAAATTACCTAGAGGGAAAAGTAATATAGTCACAAGTAAATAATATGCAATAATTTGTATACTATATACATGTAGAATATTATGGTTATTGCATAAAGAAGTACAGTAAAACCTTGGTTTGAGAGTAACTTGGTTTGAGAGCGTTTTGCAAGACAAGCAAAATGTTTTAATAAATTTTGCCTCGATATACAAGCGATGTCTAGATATAAGAGTAGCAATAAGTGTAGCAATATGGTTACATTTAATGAAGGTACAACATTTAGCAACTTATTGCTACACTTAGGAGGTAGGTGTCTCTTCTCTCTTTTATACCCTGTAAAAAAAAATGCTTTGCTATACAAGTGCTTTGGATTACAAGCATGTTTCTGGAACGAATAATGTTCGCAAACCAAGGTTTCACTGTATACAGCAGTACTTATCAAGATAACAGTCTGAACTGCAGGCTGGTTTTATTTTTTGCAACACATATTTTTTTTCCTTTTCTTTGCATCGTGACATAGAACAAAAATCACTTCACAAGTGTAGGATTGGTAAAAAGCCAAAGTTGTTCATTGGTAACAGCAGGCTTTCATCATATAAAGGCCACAAAAAAAATGTATAATATATCGTGTCCACATACAAGAAAAAACATGTTCTTCAAAGCATGCTCTAGTCAATAACAAATGTAAATGAAAAAATAGGATTTTTTGTACTCACCGTAAAATCCTTTTCTCTGAAGTCCATGGACGGACACAGCTCCTTAAATCTTGACAAGTGGGTTATGTTCCCTGTTTACAGGAGAGGACTAGGCAGAAACATGTTAAATAGTTAAATACATGTTACATTAACAGAGTTTAACAGCCCCGCCCAGGGGGCGGTCCCTCCAGACATAACCCTCCTCACTGCAGCATGCAGCCTCAGTTCGTAACAAGCAGTACAAACCTAAAAAGGAGGGGTGGGAGCTGTGTCCGTCCATGGACTTCAGAGAAAAGGATTTTACGGTGAGTACAAAAAATCCTATTTTCTCTTATCGTCCATGGACGGACACAGCTCCTTAAATCTTGACAAGTGGGACGTCCCCAAGCAGTGTCAAAAAACGAGGGGTGGGAAATATATCAGTAAAAACTATTTTTAACTTCACCCCAAAACAAGCAGAGCTCCTCAACGGAGGAGGTGCAACTTTAAACAGCCGCCGGCAAAAACTAGCGGCTGAAAAAAACATCATAAGATGCACTCACAGCAACCATGTAAATTCTGGAAAAAGCCTGAACGGACGAGCAAATCGCCGCCTCGCACACCTGTGAGACCGACGCATGATGTCGGAAAAAAAAAAAAAACCCAGGAAGCACCAATTGCCCTGGTCGAAAGTGCCGTGACCGGAAAGGGGGGCCCGCCCCTTAGGAGCATAGGCCTGTATGACGGCCTGCCTGATCCACCGAGAAATGGTGGTCGACGAGACCGCCAGGCCCTTTTGTGGACCAGACACCGACACAAAAGAGAGTCAGAAGCTCCGAAATGGAGCTGTAGTAGGCTGGCATACCCGCAAAGCGCGTACCACGCCTAAAGTATGAAAGGCCGAAACCTCCTTCGGAAGAAGGGAAGGTCGCGGGCGCACCATCACCTAATCCTTATGGGGGATCAAGCATGGCGGCTTGCAAGACAAGACCGCCAACTCAGAAACCCCTCTAACAGAGGTAAAGGCCACTAAAGGGGCCACCTTCTGAGATAGTGTCAAGAGAAATCTCTCTGATGTTTCCAAAAGGAAGGTTCCTGAAGAACCGAGAGCACCAGAGTCAAAACTCATGGGGGAAGAGATGGGCCAAGAGGGGAAAGTATATGACAAACCCCTTGCACACAAAAAAAAGGGGACCCACCAGGGAACGGGCCGCAAAAAGGCCACTAAAAGAACACAGCCAAGGCTGAAATCTGCCCCCAAACGGTGCTTTAAGCAATTTTTAGATCCAATCCAAGCTTTAAAAACAGCAGGACCCTGGACACCGAGAGTACGCCCGTGGACGTCACTCCATCCCTTCGCACCAAGAGAGGTGCGACGGTAGATCCTCCGGAAGAAGACTACAGTGCCCTGTTGAGATGACCGAGTCAGACAGACCCTGGTCACCTAAAGTCTGGCTTCCAATAACCATGTTGAGCAAGTCAGTGACTGTACAACAGGAGGAAGTATGGGACCTTGAGACAGGAACCTCCTGCCCTGGCAATCACCAGGGTGCCTCCGCTACCAGGCGCCCGATATCAGCGTACCAAGGACGCCAAGGTCAATCTGGAGCGATTAGAATCATCGGGATCTCCTCAGCATCCACTCTGTGGAGCGGCCGAGGAAGCAACTACCATGGAGGAATGGCAAAAAAATCACCGATACAGACAACACAGGGCCTCCAGCACGACTGACGCGTCTGTACAAGATCACTAGACCTGGCCACTAACTTTGACACCCTTGCGGCGGAGACAAGCTGCCAGGAGATCCATGCCATGTGAGGCTCACCTCCTGCAAGGGAGCCGAAACACCCCAAGCACAAAGACCAGTCGCCCTGGTCCAGCATCTGGCGACTCCAGTAGTCCGCCTGCCGGCATACCTGATGGTAGACTGAAGCCACGACCGTGGCGTTGTCCGGCTGAAACCAGATCGGTCGACCACAAGGAGAAGCATAGCCTGATCGCCTAAAATAGTAGGACAATGAACAGTAGACAGCACCTGGTATTCCCAGGTGGTCTCCCACCAGGCACTAGTCAGGCCCGACCCTGGGTAGCTACCGAGACCAGACACATTCAAGGAGGTGTGGTCATAGGTCCACGCAAGTCCAGCGACTCAGGGCCGACTGGCCCCCCCAGTTTTGTGAACCTCCAGGTTCACAACCCGTGAGCTGGCATCCGTCGTAAACACCGACCACTGGAAGGAAGGAACAACTTCCCGGACCGAAGAGTCGGGAATCTCTGTCACCAACTCAGAGAGACTCTGACTAGGTGGCGCACAGGAATCTAATGATTTCAGAGACAGGAGATTTTTACCACCTGGACAGTAGTTCCCCTGGAAAACCAGGGTGTGGAACTGGGCATACAGTACCACCTTGAAGGAGGCTACCCACAGACCCTGAACCAGCAGGCGCCCGGAGAGAAGACCGATTGCGTGATGCCAATACCTTCACCGCAGACTGAAGAGTCTGCAATTTCTCCAGGGGAAGAAGGAACTTTGCCACTGAGGAGTCTGGATCAACACTAGATACTCCAACGCTGAGTCGGAACCTAGCATGCCCATGATTTGAACCCTGGGTCGCACACATGGAGGGCAGGTTTGCTGCCACTGAGCTACACTTTCTGGCCTAAACGTTTAACATCCACCCGAATCTTCGGAGGGTCTGAATGGGAATAACCCATCCACTAGGTCGGAGACAGAAGCTGCTCTCAGAAGAAAGTCGTCCAAGTAGCCAATGAGGCAAAGCCTCGCTGTCCCAACAAAATTCAAATAAGTGCGAGCTCCTAGCTGAAAACCCATGGTGCTGACGCCAGATCAAAAGGGAGGGCCACAGGCTGACAGAGACCCTTCTCTCATCACGAAGCACAGAAAAAAACACTGTGACATGTGCAAAACGGGACATGCATGTATGCGTCCCTGATGTCCGAGGACGTCAGGACATCCCCCGGATGAAGCGCAGCTACCACCAAACAAATGGATTCCATGCGGAACTACCCGACGTTCACAAAGGTATTTAGGGCCTGAGGCCCATAGAAAACCCCAAAACTCTCGTCCTGCAGGAAAGGTAAAATTACCTCACAGCTTAGCAAATCCCACACTGCCCAAGGCAGACCGACGGGCCGGGAGAGGAAGACACAAGGACAGAACTTTGTTCTGTGGATAGTACTAGTACTAGTACTATCTAGTACTCCGAAGAGACCACCTCGCAGACCCACTAGTCGGAGAGCAGGGAGGTTTCACTGAATTGTGAACCTGCAAGCCGCCCCTCCCACCTAGAGACAGGGAGGGGAGGCTATATACATTGGCAGGATTTGGGTGCCGGCGTGATCGGCTTATGCACCCAGGGACAGATTAGTCCCCCAGCTGGGCCTTTGACGGCCTGGGAGGGTTGCCCCTAAATAATACACACACATAGTGTGTATGTATATTATGTAGGTGTATGCACACATGTCTTTGGAGGAAACCGGAGTACCCGGAGGAAACCCACGCAGACACAGGGAGCGACAATGCAAGCTCCAGGCAGATTGGCGTCAGTGTGCGGATTCGAACCAATGACTCTTTTGCTGCCAAGTAATGGAGTTAAGCACTACACCACCGTGTGCATAAAACCATTCTGAAACAGACACCCTGGATAACAAGGGCGCAGCATTCAATGAAGCATCACAGACCTATATGAGGCCCTGGACCAGCTGGTCCGCTAGGCTAATAACCTCAGGAGAGAGTCGGTGCTCCTCCAGTGTCTGGTGCAAAATGCTCACTCTGTGAGTTGTATACAGCACTAGGGGTCAGGACTACTCCAGGATGGCCGCCGAGCGTTCAGAACGCGGCCACAGGAAAATGGCCCGCACAATGTAAGCTGCGCCATAGCGCGGCTACGACAAAATGGGCGCCAATGGGAGTTTTCAATGTAATTGAAAAACCTCCCAAAAAATGGCGCCAGCGTCGACTGAGACCCCAGTGTAGTGGCCACAATAGGCCCGCAAGCCAGACCCCAGCATGGTAAACATGGAACGGGTCAGGATCTTCTATCAGTCAGATCCATACAAGCGGGGGTTACCGCCCGGCGGTGAGGGACTACAAAAGCCCTCAGCGGCTTTTCTCATTCCGCATCTCAGAAATTATCAAAGAAGGGCACAGAAGGAAAAAACCTACACAGCGGTCTGATTTGTGTGATCCAAAAAAGACCGAGCCCTCGGCGGAAACCCATCTGCACTATGCAGCTTAGGAGAGTCCCTTGCAGCAGTAAAAAGCGCACCCATAAATGCCTTATTCTGCCTTTTTTTTAACTAGGTACCTGGTCCATGGCTCCATAACAGAGCATTCCCCAGGGGATAACGGGGGAAGGGGGCACTCTTTTACCGCCCGCCCGCAGTCCACCCCCACCCTGGCACAAACTGTGTCCAGGACTAACAATAAAAACTCTGTGGGAATCCCAGGTGCTAACACCTGCTGCCACCACCAGCATGTGGGGAAGGACCCAGATACTGACTCCAATTTACATAGTGTGTATTATAATATGCACACCTGTCCATACAAATAGACAAAAGCTCCTAGAGCCCTATTCAGGGCCTCTCACCCACTTGCTGCGCTGACCAGGGGTAACCAGGGGACTCCCTCAGGAGGAGACTGCCTAGCGCTGCCTGTGAGGAAAAGAACCGTGAGGTAACTTTTGCAGGGACCTGTGTTTAAACAGGAAAAGCCTCCCAGGGCTGTTTTATTTAAGGATAAGACACAGATACAGCATAAAAAGCAAAACCGTTACAGGTGTCACCAATCAGTCAGCGTCTGCTGAAGTATAATCAAACATCTGTGCTCATCACAGGGCTTTTTACCTCACAGGAAAGCCCAATACAAAAAATAAAAAACACAGTCCCCTCAGGAAGGCCCCCTCCCCCCTGACAGCGGCAATGTTAGCAATGCAGCAAGGGAAAGGAGCAGGGAAGTAAGGGGAAGGGACCCCCGAACCCCAGGAATGCCCAGCCGTACCAACCCACCGAAGCAGGAGGGACTGTACTTACCCGTCCAAGCGAGGACTCGCTGACGCATTCCTGACAGAACTACAACCGCAATGGAGGTAGCTGTCGGCCCGGTCCACTGTGAGTGAGACAACACCACAGCCCAGTCATATGTGGACCTCGGAGCAAAGCTCACCGGCCACCCCAGGAGTCATGGGGTATGGCGTGGCAGACCAAGCCTCTTTGCAAAGGTGTGCCCACGCTTGCTGGTCGGACTGAGTAGACTACAAGGATCTATATTATCCAGCCTGTCTCTCAGCCGACAGTTGAAAGAAGATTCTTCAAGAAAAAGTAAAATAAAAATAAAATAACATTTCTCCTCAGGGCGCTGGGCCCAAAGGGAGCCATACGTCCTTCTCCTTGCTAGGCAGAACGAAACTGAGGCTGCATGCTGCAGTGAGGAGGGTTATGTCTGGAGGGACCGCCCCCTGGGCGGGGCTGTTCAACTCTGTTAATGTAACATGTATTTAACATGTTTCTGCCTAGTCCTCTCCTGTAAACAGGGAACATAACCCACTTGTCAAGATTTAAGGAGCTGTGTCCGTCCATGGACGATAAGAGAAATAGAATTTTTGACTTGCCAGTAAAATCCATTTCTTGGACAGTACAGGGCAGTTTTTGTTTTTTTTGTTTTTGCCATTGTCCAATCATCTGAAAGTAGCTACATATAATTCATGGTTAAAGTCTAAAAAGCTGGATACACACTATACAGCTTTTGTTGTTAGATTTCCTTTAGATTTACCTTCAACTATATAGTGCAAGGGTCTGCCTGACTGCAAACAAATTGAAAGTGTTTAGGTTTGACCTCATATTATATGGTTTTGGTAAATCTAAAAGGAAAAAAAAAAAAAAAATCGAAAGAAAGTTGTATAGTGTGTATCCAGCTTAAAGCCACGTTTTATTTTTATTTTTTTGCTGTCACAATGTATAGTAGAAGGTTTCCTATCATCTGTGCCCAGTCTTGCCACAAAGAGTTAAACCAGCTCTGAGCAATCCTCTTTTTTTTCTGTGAGATAAACGGACAAACAGGAAAAAAATTTTGTCCGTTCTTCCCCCTTGCTGTGAATGACAGGTTATTTACATATCTCATGCACTTGCCTGAGACAGGCATTTTTTAATTTCCACCACGACTCCTTTTTTTAGGTCATGTGGTTACTTTTCTGGATTTTGACTGGATGTTAGTGATAATAGCAGAATTCAGTGCAAGGAATACACAAAAAAAAATGAATGTTGACAAGGGGAGTGTAGAGGTGGGCGGTAAGTCTTCTGACATCACGACTCCACCCACCGAGCTCCAGACAACAGATCCACCCACAGAATCTGCAGTTTTTCAGGTCTCATAACAGACAGAGGGGAGACATTTGACAGATGAAGATACATGCAGGAGGCATGTATATCTTTATAGATCAGCACTATGGCAGTAGTTTAGAAAGGATGAGAGTGGGTTTACATTAGGGCTGCACGATTCTGGCCAAAATGAGAATCACGATTCTTTTGCTTAAAATGAAGATCACGATTCTCTCACGATTCTCAAAAAACGTATTTATAAGAAAAATGTACAATCTCTGAACAATGAACATTAGGTTATCAAACCAAATGGCAATAAAATAAGCCATATATAGAAAAGGGAGAACATCAATATGACACTGGATAACACATATGTGTATGTAGTGGCCACATCCCTGTATAGAACAAAGGACTGTTCCCCCTTGGATAGGACTTTTAAGGCCACAAACACTGAAGTGCGTTAGAAATGGATTTATTTTTACATAAAGATAGATCACAATACAATGATCAATGGTTAAAAAAGCATAATATTTTGTTTTGCTTTGTTTGTCACATGCATTATACCACACACACGGAACATCTAGTGGTTAACCATTGATCATTGTTGTGTGATCCATCTTTTTTAAATAAATCAATTTCCTAACGCACTTCAGTGTTTGTGGGACTTTTAAGGCCACAAACAGAGAAAATGTATTTATTTTTACATAAAGATAGATTATTCAATGGTTAAGCATAATTTGTTCTGCCTTTTTTGTCCCATGTATTTTTATACCATAGTGGTTATTGCCTTAACCATTGATCACTGTTGTGTGATCTATCTTTTTATGTAGAAAGAAATAAATCAATTTTCTAATGCAGTCGCACTTCAGTGTTTTGGCCTTAAAAAACCCATCCAAGCAAGGGGGGGGGGGGGGGGGGTCAGGGATTGGGGGACGCAGTTTGTTCTAAAATAATAAGCCATAAACTCACTGAACTCTGGCAGCTGTACTATTGGCCACATCCCTGTATTATTGTATAGAACAAACTTGGACTGTTCCTTCCCCCTTGGGTGGGACTTTTAAGGCCACAAACAGAGAAAATTGATTTATTTTTACATAAAGATAGATCATACAATGATCAATGGTTAAGCATAATTTGTTTTGCCTTTTTTGTCCCATGTATTTTTATACCATAGTGGTTATTGCCTTAACCATTGATTATTGTTGTGTGATCTATCTTTTATGTAGAAATAAATAAATCAATTTTCTAATGCAGTCGCACTTCAGTGTTTTGGCCTTAAAAGTCCCATCCAAGCAAGGGGGGGGGGGGGGGGAGAATCAGGGATTGGGGAACAGTGCAGTTTGTTCTAAAATAAGCCATAATACTGAACTCTGGCTTCAA
Source organism: Rana temporaria (assembly GCF_905171775.1). Lineage (NCBI taxonomy): Eukaryota > Metazoa > Chordata > Amphibia > Anura > Ranidae > Rana > Rana temporaria. The sequence goes on from NC_053499.1 coordinate 105,752,943, forward strand.
GCAAACAAATTTCAACAAAATGAATGAATGTTGAATGTAATGAAAAACAATGTTGTGAAATAAAGAAATTACAATTACATTCAAAAAACATTCAGGTATCAGTCTCAGATAAACATATTTAAAGATTTTTAGCTAGAAACACAAGCCTATCCACATTCTGTGGCTTCAGTGCGAAACGGCGACAAGTGACAATGTTTCCCCCTGTGCTAAAAACCCTTTCAGAAGGGGAACTGGTTGCAGGAATGCAAAGATATTTTCTGGCCACTGCAGACAATCTTTGATACTGCTCCTTGTAAACCTTCCACCAAACTAACGGATCATCTTCACTGTCAGTGTTGCCCAAGAACAGATAAGAGTGTAGCTCCAAGAACAAGCTTTCCGATTGTTGCTGTGAGCCTGAGGCTGGATCTGGTGCCCCTTCACTTTGTGAAGATTTGAAAAAGCTACCCAAGCTCTTTCGAGCCTTCTTTGCATGACCAGTGCCACTAGCTGTACTAGTAGTATAAGTGGGGCTTTCCTTCACTGTTAGCTTTGACATCTCCTCTTTTAGTCTTTTCTGGACAGCATCTTTCTTATCTTCATTAACGTAAGCCATTTTAAACCTGGGATCGAGGGTTGTGGCTATGTCGAGAAGGTCTTGTGTTTTTTGGTCCTGATATTTTTCATCCAGATACGCCATGATCTTTGATTTCATTGTGCAAATAAGATCAGAGTCATCTTCCTTTAAAGCGGTGGTTCACCCTAATAAAACATTTTTTTTTTTATAGCATTAAATTAGGCATAGTAGCGCGAGCTACAGTATGCCTGTATTGATTTTTTTAGCCCCGTACTCACTGTGCAATCCTATATAGAAGATTCCGACTCCCCGCGGGGAATGGGCGTTCCTATCAAGAGGGAGGATGATTGACGGCCGGCTATGGCACGTCACGCTTCTCCGGAAATAGCCGAAATAGGACTTGGCGCTTCACGGCGCCTGCGCATAGTCTGTGCGCAGGCGCCGTATAGCGCCGTGAAGAGCCGAGACCTGTTCCGGCTATCTTCGGGGAGCGTGACGTGCCATAGCCGGCCGTCAATCATCCTCCCTCTTGATAGGAACGCCCATTCCCCGCGGGGAGTCGGAATCTTCTATATAGGATTGCACAGTGAGTACCGGGCTAAAAAAATCAATACAGGCATACTGTAGCTCGCGCTACTATGCCTAATTTAATGCTAAAATGTTGTTAGTGTGGGTGAACCACCGCTTTAACAGCCAAAACAGAAGACAAATAGGTGCAGAGCAGGTTTCACAGAAGAGATACTGACATACTGCTCTCCTGAAAGAGCATCTGTGAAGTCTGCCAGTGGGGTTTTGTCCACAGCCTCCAGGTCTTGCCATGTTGGCAAGATGTGCCTAGCCTTGCGGTCAGAAGAGAGGACATGGGTGATGGCAGCTTGCTGCTCAAGTATCCTCCTCACCATAGCCTGCCTAGAGCCCCACCTTGTTGGACACTCTGTCTTAAGCTTGTGGTCTGGTAAAAAGAGTTGTTTTTGTGCCGCAAAAAAGCTCCCTCTTCCTCCTCCAACTGTAGCTAAAACACCCGACAAGCTTTTTGCACAAACCCATAGCACGCTCAATTCGTGGGCCCTTCATTGCATTCTCTATTGCGAGATGAAGCCTATGACCAAAACACTGCATTCGTGTCCAGTGATTGATGGATATGGCCTTTACAATGTTGCTTCCGTTGTCTGTAGTGATGCATACAAGATCCTTCTCCTCCAATTTCTAATTGATGAGAGCATCCTTCAATCCATGTGCCAAAGCTTTGCCAGTGTGGTCCTCAGGGAAAAACCCTGTTTGTAGGCACCGACTTGTCATCTCAAAATCATCATTAATTAAATGGATTGTTAAGCCAATGTATGGTTCCATTGCTCTGCTGGACCATAAATCTGAAGTTGCTGCAAAATTATGTACATCTAGCAATTCTTTAGCAACTGTTTCACGACATTTGACGTACAGACCAGGGATTGCAACATGGGAAAAATACGTACGAGGGGGCACTTGAAAGCGCTTATCAAGGGTTTGAATGAGTTTTTTAAACCCCTCTTTTTCAACAGTGGTCACGGGAGCCATGTCTTTAGCCAGGTGAAATGTGATTGCTTCTGTTATTTCTTTGCACCTGAGAGAGTGTGTTGGGTACAGTGTTGCATTAAATAATGTTGCTTTAATTGACGTTTGTTTTGTCAAGTTGTTGTTGTAGTTACTTTGTGATTTACCGTGAGCGTGTTTGGTTTTTCCGTACCGTCTCATATTGTTGGATGTGATTACGTTTCAGGTGATTATACAGATTGGTGGTGTTACCCTTTGGTGCACAAACAACGGCTAAACATTGCTTGCAGTAGATGGTTTGCTGAGTGTCATCTTCTGGTTTGAATCCGAAATAAGCCCACACTTCGGAATAAGCTCCCCTTTTTGGAACAAAAACATCTGGGTCTTTATCAGGCTCACTTGCGCATTTCTCCTGCTCTGCCTCTGCTGCGGCTACGTTATCTGCGGTAGCCTCTGCTTCACTCATTCTACTCGGTCGGTTTACTTTGTTTATGACTTCTCGACTGTAGTGTAACTTCTGCTGTTCTGATGCAGTTAACTAACATAAGGCACTGAAAGGCAGCACATCTGGCTCGTGCTCGGTATACCCGATGTGACTTTGTGAGGAAGTGCTTGTGACTGTTATCTTGCGATCGTGAACAGACGATATTATGTATGCCTCTTAGTTCTTCTGAGTGTCCTTTAAAATATAATTGTCTGGACTGAACTTCTTCAATTAGAAAACCCACCAACAAACACAATGACCGTGACCATGCACTGCAGGCAGGCAGTGGCACCAGTGATTGTGCCGATACAAAAGACCCAAGCTTGGCAAAATAGTCCTGTGTGTGACTGTGTATTCTCCAATTTCTAAGGTAAGGTGCTGCTGCAGCTCTCTTTCCGAGTTTCCGTTAATATTCAACTGGGTGTGGTCACGGTGGACTGAAGCAATCGGTTTAGTTTGTTTCTGACTTCTCGACTGTAGCGTGACTTCTGCTGTTCTGATGCAGTTAACATTAGGCAAAGGCAGCACATCTGGCTTGCGCTAGGCGGCTCGGCTAATACCGATGTGACTTCGTCAAGGAGACAGAGTGTTTGTGTTTTATCTTGCAATCGTGAACAGATGAGATGTATGATGTATGCTTCTCAGTTTTTCTGAGTGTCTTCCTGTCCTTGAAAATATAAATTGACTGGACTGATTCTGAACTTCAATTAGAAAATCCAACAAACACAATGACTGTCCGTGACCAGGCTGGCACTGCAGGCAGGCAGTGGCACCAGTGATTGTGCAAATACAAAAGAACCCAGCTGGGCAAAAAGAGTCCTGTGTGTGACTGTGTATTCTCCAATTGCTAAGGTAAGGTGCTGCTGCAGCTCTCTTTCCGTTAATGAATTCAACTGGGTCACTGTGCCCGACTGTGGTGGTGGACTGAAGCAGACAGATGTTTGTACCTAGGGAAAACAAATTGAGAGCGCACACTGTCAGCTGCCTTAGTTTGAAAACACTTTAAGTTGCAGCTATGAGTAACTATGCATGCACTGCAGTGAGTGCAGTGAGTGCACACTGCACTGACATTTAAAAGGCAACGAAACACGTGTTTTTTTTTTGTTTAAGTCACACAACCTGGCGCTGTCATCATGTGCGCCAGACCTTACAGATGACAGTCAAACAGGCTAGGCTATTAAAGAGGGGCGGCATGTGGGGAATGTACTTATAATATCGGCAAGCAACCACTGTCCCTTATAATATATGAATAAATTACCACCAACATGAACAGCACCACACTTGTAATATTCATAATATGGGTAGAGTAGCTGTAGCTGCCTGGTGCAGACTGTGTGTGTGGTTGTGCCTATTCATAATTACGGGGACACTGGTTGCCTGTATTTTAAGTCCACTCTCACTCTCACCATCACATGCCCCACAATAGCCTGACTTTCATCTGCAAGGCCCCCCAATAGCCTGACTGTCATCTGCAAGGTCTGGGGTAGCTCCATGACTGTGGTAATATTCATAATGCTATTGCAGCTGCACCAAAATGCATGGTGCTTTTGTTTGTTAGCATGCATTTCTTTTTATTAGCTAATAGCTAGTGATTTTTTTTTTTTAACTAAAAAAAAAAAATGATCATAAAAATGCATGCTATTTATTTATTTGCTAACAAAAGCACCATGCATTTTGGTGCAGCCGTGCACCGGCATTAAAAAATGAAATAAAAAAAAAAGGCCCATACAATACTGTGTATTGTATGGGCCTTTTTTTTTTTTATTAAAGCCGCTGCACTGCTGCACCAAAATGCATGGTGCTTTTGTTTCCAAATAAATAAATAGCATGCATTTTTATGATCATTTTTTTTTAGTTGGCACTGGCTGCAGACAGTTCATTTCATTCATTGTGAAAGTAATAGGCTGTTCTGCAGCTAAAGCCAAATAATACATATACTCTACTAAAACCTTGTTAATATAAATACAGTCAGGAGGAGCCAAAGGGCTTCAAAAAAACCACAGCAGCGATAATTAGAGCTGATATAATACTACTAGCATAGGCGTAGCAATAGCATCATGGATGTTTTGAACCACCTTTAAAACGTTAATACATTAATACAAATACATCACAGGAGGAGGAGGCCGAGGGCATAAAAAAAAAAAAAAAAAAAAACAGCAGCGATAACTAATATTACAGTAGCAGACCAGTAGCATGGCATGGCAATGGCATGGCTGTTTTAAAGTGCGTCTATGCTTAAAATGGAGCCGTTCAAATAACAAAAGTTTGGTTAATAAATGTACCGGTAACTGGCCTAGGTGAATAGAATATGTCTAAATGCACAACTCCAACACAATAATGCTGGCCAAATCATTAGTTGTACTTTTTGACAATCGCACTAAATTAGTTGTTTAAACGATAATCACTAGTAGTAGATATAGGGGTTCTCATTTTATGCAGGATAGCTGCTGATGTGCCTATAAATCTGCAGGCGTACACTCAGGACCTCCTCCCTAACCAACGAATTTCAAAATATGCAAAAGTGAAGGAGAAAGTCAGATTAAGATACATTTTGGTATGCTTGTGATATGCAATCTATTGCATATGCAATCTATTGTTTGATGGCTACACCCATCTAATCACTATACCCTCATAGGTCACTAGAATGGTTTAGTGTGCAACTGGGACTACCATTCTCCACACTTCAACACTAGTTTGCATATGGCATAAAATGCATTTAAATTTCAAATGCCATTCAGTACTAGCTCACATCCACAGACTGTAGGTTATTGTGTTCCTAGAAAATAATGTATTGTGCAGTTTTGTAAGAAATAATTGATTTATATCATGGAATATCCCCAGGGGCCCATTCGCACTGCCAGATGCATTTTAACTAAAATCAATCAAAACACATAGCAAAGCTATGTTGTAGTTAAGTTTGCATGGTGTCAACACTGAAATTTCAGGGTCACACATGACTCTTATTAAGGTTTGTCTTGTTGACAAATGGGTTTTGCACATCCCCAAATGTTGTTGGCTATGCCATACAATTAAAGATTTCTGTACTTATTTTTATCTATTCGTAACTGACATCTGTTTTCATATGGAATTGCAGCGTTTGTCACCATGCTGCCACCATTAACCTGTTAACCTTGCCAAGAGGGATGTTGTGCAGGATGGAAGTCAATGCATGCTGTGTATCCTACCTGACTGACTGCGCAGCGCATTCACTGTTGCGGTGTGTGGCGTGCCTCCGAGCTGCATGTGCTCCCTTCCAGATTCCCGGGACAAAAGACTGAGACACGTCACACGACGTGTCTTTGTACCGCCCATGCCCAGCGCGCCGCATGACGCATTGAACCGACGACGCTGCTGACGTCAGTTCCGCCGTTTGCGTTCCACACTGGTTACGTGGTCGTTGGTCATTCTGCGGGGAGATCGCGGACGGGGAGAATCGAAATTCGCGATTCTCCCCGCAATTAATCGTGCAGGTCTAGTTTACATCCATTTTAAGGCCTTGTACACACGATACGAAAAACGAAGGATGAGCTCTCTATGGATTTTCAGATCGTACGGTGCTTTGGACAGCCGATTTTACTTTTTTGTCAGACAAAAGCTGGATGTGCAGGCTATAAAAAAAAAAAAAAATCGTATGTGAACTCAATGTCTGATTTTCGGCTGGTCAGTACAGAAATAGTCACACTCAAGTCAAAAGTACAAGCACGCATGCTCGGAATTAAGAAACTACTGGGAAGAATTTGGTCTACTACGGCAGTGGTCCCCAACCTTTTTGGCACCAAGGACCGGTTTGTGGAAGAATATTTTTCCAAGGCCCGGTAGGAGGAATCGCGATGTGTTGCGTTAGCGGTTAGTGCGGGAACCCTGCAAATCCATTGCGGGTTCCCGCATCACATGTTTTGCGGCAGTTCACATTGCCCTATGCGAACTGCTGGGAGTGTCATTTAAAAGTTAACAACACCCCCAAATCAGTTTGCATATCGCAGTGCGATCTGCAAACTCAGACAGGAATCGGATTGCATGGGTGTAAACACCCATGCGATCCGTTTCTGCTACGAAAAAAAAAGGGTCCTGTGCGAGTTTGATGTGAATTCAGCCATACAATTTTTATGGCTGAAATCGCATCGCACAGAGATTGCATGTGATGTGCACTGCAGTGCAGTGCAAATCACATCCGAACTCTGACATTGGTGCAGTGTGAACCGGCCCTAAATGTCCCAGTGTAAAAATATTATTAAATGTCCCAGTATAAAAAAGATTAAATGTCCCAGTATAAAAAAAAATATTAAGGGGCAGATTCACGTAGATCGTCGCAAAATTGTGCGGGTGTAACGTATCTAATTTACGTTACGCCTCCGCAACTTACATGGGCAAGTGCTGTATTCTCAAAGCACTTGCTCCGTAAGTTGCGGCGGCGTAGCGTAAATCACCCGGCGGAATTCAAATTCGGCGGGTAGGGGGCGTGTATCATGCGCCGTCCGTAAAATATCCCAGTGTGCATTGCTCCAAATGACGTTGCAAGTACGTCATTGGTTTCGACGTGAACGTAAATGACGTCCAGCCCCATTCACGGACGACTTACGCAAACGACGTAACTTTTTAAAATTTCGATGCGGGAACGACGGCCATACTTAACATTGGCTGCGCCTCATATAGCAGGGGTAACTATACGCCGGGAAAAGCCTAACGTAAACATCGTAACTTTACTGCGTCGGCCGCGCATACGTTCGGGAATTTGCGTATCTAGCTAATTTGCATACTCAACGTGGATTTCAACGGAAGCGCCACCTAGCAGGCCAAAAAAAAAATGCACTTAAGATCCGACGCCTGTCGGATCTACGCCTGTCGGATCTAATGGAAATCTATGCGTAACTGATTCTAAGAATCAGTCGCATAGATACGACGGCTCAACGCAGAGATACGCCGTCGTATCTCGGTTGAGAATCTGGGCCTAAATGTTCCAGTATAAAAACGATTAAATGTCCCAGTATAAAAACAAATGATTAAATGTCCCAGTATAAAAAAAATGATTTAATCGTTTTTGTTTTTTTTATACTGGGACATTTAATCCTTTTTTTATACTGGGACATTTAATAAAAAAAATAATTAAATGTCCCAGTATAAAAAAAAAAAAAAAAAAATGTCCCAGTATAAAACAATATGCATGTCCCTCCGCAGTGCCCACTGTACTTACAGTCTCAGGGTGGGAATGTGAGGGGAGCCGTTCGCTTGCGAGAATGCATAGAGGGGGAGGGCGGAGAGATGACGTAATTCTCTCTCTGCTCTCATCGGGCGGCTGCGACGCTGTGTAGCGTAGCCTTGCAGCTCGGGCAGCTTGCATTATGTCCGCTCCCTGATTGGCCAGGAGGATCAGTGTAACAATAGCAAATTTTCATTCGCTATTGTCACACAAAGGGCAGGAGGGCAATGCTCTGCGCCTCGGCCGCCACAGTGAAATTAAAGTTCCTCGGGCAGCCCGCTACCATTTAATCCACGGACCGGTACCGGTCCGCGGCCCGGGGAACACTGTACTACGGTAAACTACTGTTCGTAATCTAGAATTAACATTCGTAATGCGGCAATTGATGAAATGTCAAAATGCAGCGCACAGTCTCATCAGCTGCTTTGCTGACGATACTGATGTAATTATTCCAAACATATTTTAAAAGGCATTCGTTTGGTATGATCTGAAAATCACCAATTAATGCTCACCAAACTATTACCAACATGAAATTAGCAGAAGGGGCCCAAAGGGTGGCGCTTGGGAAATTAACTTCCTGTTTATACTCTCATAGTACGTCACTACGTTCGTGTTTTTGTCAAACGACAATTTGTGTATCATTAGTATGCTAGACAAAATCCTTCAACGCACTTTTGACAAAAATCAGACGTTCGGTCGTACAACAAATTGGACTGTGTGTACGAGGCCTTAGGCTCCATGCACACTAGTATTTTTCATAAGCTCAAAAAAGCTTGGGAATAATTTTGTGCCAGCTTCTAGTAGCATTCAGTAGCTTTTAGAAGCTTTTTAGGAGCATTAACATTTATAAGCATTTTGCAGTATATGAAAAAAAATGCATTTTAGTACCATTTAGAAGTAGCGTTTTTTTTCTGCTGGGAAAAACGCAAAAAAAAAAAAACTCTACAAAAACAAATTTGTTTTCTGCTCTTAGATGCTGAAGCTCAAAAAATGCTAATAGCCTAAAGTAGTGTGCATGGACACCTAGGATAATAGGATTTTTATAACATTTTTGTAAAATCCTTTTCTTGAAGTTACATCACGGGACACCGAGCACCAGTAATTACTACATGGTTATGGGCCACCTTCAGGTGATGGACACCGGCATAATCAAGACCGGAAGCTCCCCTCTATATAACCCCCCCCCCCTCCCCACAAGGGGAGTACCTCAGTTTTGTAGCACAGCAATACATAATAATCCCAAAAGAGGGGAGGGACCTCTGTGTCCCGTGATGTACCTTCAAGAAAAGGATTTTACAGGTAAGCGGTTATAAAAATCCCATTTTCTTTTAGTACACCACGGGACACAGAGCACCAGTAATTACTACATGGAATGTCCCAAAGCAATGCCATCTGAGGGGAAAAAGACACCAACAAATAAAGCAGATGTCTGTCAGACAAGAGGTCCTATACTGCTGCCTCAAAAACACTGGGGCAGATTCAGGTAGGACTTGCCCCTTTATTACGGAGGCGCAGCGCACCGTTTTGCCGCTGCGCCTCCGTAAATTTCTTGCGCTACGCGTGATTCACGGAGCAGTAGCTCCGTAAATTGCGTGTGCGCTTCTCCAAAATGCCCGGCGTAAGGGCGCCTAATGTAAATGATCCCGTAGGGGGCAGGAATCAGTTAAATTAGGCGCGTTCCCGCGTTCCCGACGTGCATTGCGGTAAATGACGTCGCAAGGACGTCATTTGCTTCAAAGTGAACGTGACTGGCGTCCAGCGCCATTCACGATTCACTTACGCAAACGACGTAAAATTTAAATTTTGCGACGCGGGAACGACGGGTATCCTTAGCATTGGCTGCCCCTGCTATTAGCAGGAGCAGCCTTACGCTAAACACGCCGTACGCAAACGACGTAAACTGCGTACGCAGGGCGCGCGTACCGTAGTGAATCGGCGTTAGTATGCAATTTGCATACTCTACGCTGACCACTACGGGAATGCCACCTAGCGGTCTGCGTAAGAATGCAGCCTAAGATATGAGGGCATAAGAGCCTTATGCCACGCATATCTTAGGCTGTAGTCGGCGTAACAAGCTCTCTGAATCAGGAGAACTCGTTACGCCGGGGCAAGTAAGCAATTGCGCTGCGTAACTATGGTTACACAGGCGCAATTGCTTTTTGAATCTGGGCCACTGCATCCAAAGGCGGCATCCTTCTGTTGACCCACGTCCACTTGGTAAAATGTTGTGAACGTATAAACAGATGACCAAGTTGCGGCCTTGCATACTTGAGCTATGGAGGCCTGGTGACGCACTGCCCAAGAAGTGCCAACTGCCCTGGTGGAGTGCGCTCTAAGACGGAACTTTCCCTTGTAGATCATAAGCTTGAGTAATAATCTGATGAACCCATCTAGAGATGGACAATTTGGATTCTGCCTGTCCCCTTGCTGGGACCTCCTGGCAATATGAACAATGCATACATTTTCCGAATCTGAGCAGTTGCTTCCAGATAGAAGCTAACTGCTCTTACTACATCGAGAGAATGTAATGACTCTGCCAAATTTGGCTCTGGAAAAAATGAAGGCAGCCAATTATCCTGGTTCAAATGAAAACTGGAAACGACTTTAGGCAGAAAAGAGGGCCGGGAACATAACACCACCTTGACTTTGTGAACCCCCAGAAAGGTTTCCCTGCAAGATAACGCTGTCAGCTCCGAGACTCTTCTTGCGGAAGTTACCACAACCAAAAATACTAGCTTCCTTGTGATCATGGGTAATGGGGCATCACACTTCGGCTCAAAAGGGACATCACACATCGGCTCAAAAGGGAGGACCCTGAAGGACCAACAAGACCAAATTCAGATTCCATGGGCAGATCGGCGATTTAACCAGTGAATTTATGTGTGTTACACCTTGCATAAAGGCTTGTACTAGGGCAGCCCTCAAAATTTCCACTCGCCTGCTAGCATTTGGCGAGTGGATTTAAGCTGGGGGCGAGTGATGATTGTTTTGCATGACAAACAGTCCAATCTGTACCTACACTTAGCAGGGGCGGGCTGGGCCAGGGGACAGGGATGCATTTTCCCCCTGGGCTGCTCTGATATGCTCTGCAAAGGCTGCCTTGTCGCCAGCTCAGGACCACACATGCACAGTTTTTGAACTGGCCGAGTGCGGCAGCTATATCCAGCACTGTGAGCAGCGATGTCTTCTCTGTCTCACAGCCGACAGTCTGTGTTACAGAGCCCAGCCCCTCCCTCCTCCACACAATTGGCTGGCAGAGGATGCTCTCTCTTTCCCCGCCCACACTCTGGTCAGCCTGTGAAGAAGATGTGTGGGCGGGAAGTTCAATCTGAGCAGTCGGCTCGAATGCAGTGAGTTTCCTGGGACAAGTAAAGTAAGTGAGCTTCTCCACCCTCCCCCTCTCTGCAGCTAAAACATTTTTTTTTCTAGCAGCCTGTGACAGACACTACCCAGGTGTTATGATGTGGGCTCACACTGGTATCCTGCAGTTTGTCTTCCTGCATGTTGCCCCTATTCCCATAGAGGTTGCACATTTTTACCGCATGTTCTCAAATTGCACAAAATGTCCTGAATCCTGCATCTTTGGTGCAATTCCAGAAAATGCAGCAAAAATGTACAACCTGAGGGACTATGACTGTGGAAAACTGGCAGTACCCCAGTGTGAGCCCAAAGACTTGTATTCATTTGCAGCAGGCACTGCCATTCCACTGAAAAGTGACAGGCAGAGGAGGTGATAACACATTTCATCCCTGCCTGTTTTAACCCCCTAAATGCCAATTCCTCCAGGTAATGGCATGGTTCAATTTTGAACTCCACCTGGTTTCCATTACTCTCAGTAGGTATTAGATGTGTTCTCACCTTATTGTTTGCACATCTAATACCTAAAGAGTTCTGGAAATAAGGTGGAGTAAAAAATGAATTTCTACACGCTCTTTGTAAGTGTCCAGCAGTTCAGCCTGAGCAGAGCAGTGTGAGCAGACTGGTCTCAGTATGCTGTGCGGTGTCAGTGTGCGCTGTGCTGTGGTGTCAATGGCTATGCAGGTGTGTGGATCTCGGTGCTGGATTGTACTCTCTCCCGCTGTGCTGCAGCTCCTCTCCTCACTGTCAGCATGAATGAAAGGGAGAAGTGGGGACATGCAAGTGTGGAGCCGCACACACAGGCTCCTGATGGCGAGATGAATAGGAGAGAGAGGAGGATGGATGGGGGTTGCAGAGGCGACAGCAAGAGAATGGGGAAGAGACCTGGTTCTGTCCCTCTGGACTGCCCTAGTGCCATGTCCCTCTGGTCTTCCCCCACTTCCCTGTCCCTCTGGTCTTCCCCCAGTTCCCTGTCCCTCTGGACTGTCCCGGGTGCCTTGTCTCTCTGGTCTGTGCCCAGTGCCAGGTCCCTCTAGATGTTCCCCAGTGCCATGTCCCTCTGGTCTGCCCCCAGTGCCATGTCCCTCTGGTCTGCCCCCAGTGCCATGTCCCTCTGGTCTGCCCCCAGTGCCATGTCCCTCTGGTCTGCCCCCAGTGCCATGTCCCTCTGGACTGCCCCAGTGCCATGTCCCTCTGGTCTTTCCCCAGTGCCCTGTCCCTCTGGTCTGCCCCCAGTTCCCTGTCCCTCTGGTCTGCCCCCAGTTCCGTCCCTCTGGTCTGCCCCCAGGGGACATGCAAGTGTGGAACCGCACACACAGGCTCCTGATGGCGAGATGAATAGGAGAGAGAGAAGGATGGATGGGGGTTGCAGAGGCGACAGCAAGAGAATGGGGAAGAGACCTGGTTCTAGTGCCATCTGTCCCTCTGGACTGCCCTAGTGCCATGTCCCTCTGGTCTTCCCCCAGTTCCCTGTCCCTCTGGTCTTCCCCCAGTGTCAGGTCCCTCTGGTCTGTGCCCAGTGTCAGGTCCCTCTGGTCTGTGCCCAGTGCCAGGTCCCTCTGGTCTGTGCCCAGTGCCAGGTCCCTCTGGTCTGTGCCCAGTGCCAGGTCCCTCAGGGTGGGGCAACTGGTGGCGAGTAACTCTTGAGGCCTGGCTAGTAGCTCAGGGCTTGAAATTTTGAGCCCTGTACTAGGGCATGAGAAGAAAGAGGTTTTTGGAAAAAAAACTGACTAGGCCAAGATTTGACCTTTAACCACTTAAGCCCCGGACCAAAATGCTGCCTAAAGACCCAAGGGGTTTTTACAGTTCGGGACTGTGTCGCTTTAACAGACAATTGTGCGGTCGTGCGACAAACAAAATTGGCGTCTTTTTTTCCCCACAAATAGAGCTTTCTTTTGGTGGTATTTGATCACCTCTGCGGTTTTGATTTTTTGCGCTATAAACAAAAATAGAGCGACAATTTTGAAAAAAAATGCAATATTTTTTACTTTTTGCTGTAATAAATATCCCCCAAAAACATATTGCACAATACCATTTTTTCGTGACTGCGACATTATGGCGGACACTTCGGACAATTTTGACACATTTTTGGGACAATTGTCATTTTCACAGCAAAAAATGCATTTAAATTGCATTCTTTATTGTGAAAATGACAGTTGCAGTTTGGGAGTTAAACACAGGGGGCGCTGTAACATTTAGGGATCACTGTGTATGTGTTTACTAGTGTAGGGGGGTGTGGCTGTAGGAATGACGTCATCGATCATGTCTTCCCTATAAATGAGATGACGCGATCGATGAGCCGACACAGTGAAGCACGGGGAAGCCGTGTTTACACACGGCTCTCCCCGTTCTTCAGCTCCGGGGAGCGATCGCGATGGAGCGGCTATAAAATAGCCGCGCCGTCGTCCCGGATCGCTCCTGAAGCCACGGGGACCGCCGCATGTACTGGGGGGGGGTCCCGATCGGACCCCCGACCCACGTCAAGCAGGGCACGTATATATACGTGGATGTGCCTGCCTGTGCCATTCTGCTGACGTATATGTACATGAGGCGGTCCTTAAGTGGTTAATTGTACTCAAGGCTAGCTTAATTTCTACTTCCAGTTGTAGAAAATATAGAATGCTGCTATACTTGCGAGGATGCAATCCCTTGTTATCACACCAAGAAACATATGCCTTCCATACCCTATAGTAGATAGCTCTAGAACCCAGCTTCCAAATTCAGTGTTTGTAAGGCAGAGTGGAATACCGGCCCTTGTGACAGCAAACCCTGGCTGGCTAATAGAACCCAAGGATCTGTCACCGCCATCTTCAGGATCTCCGCATACCAAGACCTCCTGGGCCACTAGATCACCGGTTTTTGTTCCCCTTTGATCCTGCGCAACAGAAGCCGGAGCAACTGAACTGGAGGGAATGCATAAATCAGAGAGAACTTATCCCAAGGGGTTAGTAATGCATCTGTCCCGCAAACGAGCGGGGCCCTTGTTCGGGACATAAAGTTTTGCGTTAAACCTGGATGCAAAAGGATCCACATCCGAGGTACTCCATCTCCAGCAAATGGCCAGAAAGACATCTGGATGTAGGGACCATTCCCCTGGGAGCAATGGCTGGCGGCTTAAGAAGTCTGGCTGACAATTTTTTACCCCTGGGATGAACACCGCAAATAGGCAAAGAACATGTTCCTCTGCCCAAACCAGAAAATGCTTCACCTCTTTCTGGGCTGCCTGACTCTTGGTGCCACTCTGGTGATTGATATAAGCCACTGCCGTGGCATTGTCAGACTGAATCCTGACAGGGTATTCCCATAGCCTGCCCGACCAAGCTCTTAGGGCCAGGCGTACTGCCCGAATTTCTTAAATGTTGATGGGCAAGTTCTTTTCTGACACTGACCATTCCCCCTGAACAGCATTTTCTTCTAGCATTGCTCCCCAGCCTACAAGGCTGGTATCAGTCGTCACTATCTTCCAAGCAAACGGTATGAAGGTTTTCCCCTAATGCAAATTCTCGGCTAGTAGCCACCACTTTGGCGTACGCTCGAAGTCAAACGCAATGGACAATTCAAATCCTGGCTTCTCTTGCTCCAGGTAGACAGGATACTGTTTTGTCTTGAATGAAACTGAGCATAAGGGACTGCTCCGAATACCATCTTCCCTAACAATCTCATACAGAGACGGATGGGAGGCCCTTTCCTTGTCCTGACCATGTGCACCAGATCTCTTATCGCGCAGACTTTTACCTGGGGTAAAAACACCTTCTTGTGGGCTGTGTCTACCACTAGACCCAAGTACTCCAGTCTATTTACTGGCTTTAATGATGACTTTTCTAGGTTGATATTCCAACCCAGATGCTCCAGATACCTGACCGTGCTGGCTACACTCAGATCCAGACCCCTTACGGACTGATTGATCAGCAATAGGTCTAGGTATGCCTTTACCACTATACCCTGGGCTCTTAGCCTTGCCAATAGTGGAGCCAGGACCTTTGTAAAAACCTGTGGTGCAGTGGCCAACCCGAAGGGCAAGGCCACAAACTGAAAGTGTCGCTGCTCCACCACGAATCGCAGGAACTTCTGGTGAGCAGGGAAAATTGGACAATGGAGATATGCATCTTTGATGCCTATTGACACTAAGGACTCTCCTCCCCGAAGGGAAGACACTACTGACCGAATTGATTCCAAGGGAAAGAAGTAAATGTTTAGAAATTGGTTCAGACCCTTGAGAATGCGTCTGACATCCCCGTTGGGTTTGGGTACTGTAAAGAGATCTGAGTAAAATTCAATTCCTTGAGATGGTCTATGATCACCCCTTGCGATAGCAACTGGTCTAGTGTAACCTAGAGAAACTATGGAGATAACCCATCTGTCTTGGATCTCCTTCTGCCAGGGTCCTGAAAACTGCAGGAGCCTCCACCCCCCCCCCTCCCACTTGTGTTTTGCAGATTTTTGTCCCCAGGACTTCTTCTGGCCCTGGGGGCCTTCCTCTTGCGAGTGCCTGGAGGCTGAGGTTCCAGGCGACGGAGAG
This sequence comes from Rana temporaria, assembly GCF_905171775.1. Classification (NCBI taxonomy): domain Eukaryota; kingdom Metazoa; phylum Chordata; class Amphibia; order Anura; family Ranidae; genus Rana; species Rana temporaria. The sequence continues at coordinate 105,768,586 of NC_053499.1, forward strand.
GCAGAACGTTTAAACGAAGGACGCTTAATTCTTCTGGATGTACTTATCCAAGTCATCCCCCAAATAAACGCTCTCAATGAAAAGGAAACCCAGTCAACAGTTTCTTACAAGGCAACTCTGTTTAAGCCATAGCACTCTTTGCATGTGTACCAGCAGAAGAGTGAGACATGATGTCTGATGGATGGAATCCTTAATGGTGTCAACTGCAAAACAAAGGGCTTTAGGAAGGCTCCAGATCCCCTCTGATGGCCTGTTTACCTTATCCTTAACTGCTTAAGGACCGCCTCCTGCACTTTTACGTTAGCAGAATGGCACTGCTGGGCACATGCACGTACAGGTACGTCCTCTGCTAGTGCCCAGCCGTGGGTCGCGGGTAGGTATCACATGGGTAGGTACAGAGCATGATGGGACTGTGAGGCCTATATAGGTCCGATGCAAGGCGCGCATCCGTCATTTCAGCGAGGAGGACCGGCGAGTCAACATCGGGAGAAGGAGAGAAGTGAAGAACATGACGTCACAGCGCGGAAGAAGACGTACAGCACGGAAGAAGGGACCGGACTGCGAGACGAAGAACCGGGGTGCGACGAGTCAACAGCGGAGAGCGGCGAGACCCCCCGGATAGCGGAGAAGACCCGTCGGGATAGCGGAAGAAGAAGAGCCCCGCCGAAGACGCCGGAGGAAACCCGCCGGGGGGGTGGGGGCTTTTTTAAAAGCCACCCCCCCCCGGCGGTGGAAGAGAACCAGACGGCGGCCCCCACCCACCCGAAGACGTCAAAGAAGAAGCCCCCCCCTGGTAAAAGAGCTAATAAAGAAGACAGGGGGCGGCCTCCGGAGCAGACTAATAAAATATTTTAATACACTGTGTGGTTTATTTGTGTTTTTACCACTTTTCTTGCAGGTGAATGGGTAGGGGTACGATGTACCCCATACTCATTCACTTAGGGTGGGGGGGCCGGTATCTGGGGGCCCCCTTATTAAAGGGGGCTCCCAGATTCCGATAAGCCTCCCGCCCGCATACCCCGACAACCAACGGCCAGGGTTGTCGGGAAGGGGCCCTGTCCTCATCAACATGGGGACAGGGTGCTCTGAGGTGGGGGGGGCCGCAGTGCGCCCCCCTGCCCCAGAACACCCAACCCCCCCATGTTGAGGGCATGCAGCCTGGTACGGCTCAGGAGGGGGGGGGCGCTCGCTCGTCCCCACTCCCTTCCTGGCTGGCCGGGTAGCGTGCTTTGGATACGGGTCTGGTATGGATTGTAGGGGGACCCCCTACGCCGTTTTTTTCGGCGTAGGGGGGCTCTCCTTACAACCCATAACAGACCTAAGGGCCCGGTATGCTCCTGAGGGGGGACCCATGCCGGATTTTTATTTAAAATCCGGCGGGGACTTCCCCTTCAGGATTCATAACAAACGCCGCACACGTGTAGAATTGGCGGGAATCCAAGTCGGATCTCCCGTCGCTTCTATGACGGCTCTGTCTCCATCGCGGCAAGCCAGCTCGGCGCTGGCTCCCGCGATGGGGCTCGTAGGTGCTCAATCTCGCTGAGAAAGAGAGCGAGATTGACACAAAATCGGGTTCACCTACTGTAACCGCGTCACCAGTGACACTTATACAGTGATCAGTGGTGAAAGGGTTAACTCTAGGGGCAATCAGGGGTTAAAACCTTTATTTATGGGGGTACCTAACGCTATATAAACCTGGCGGCGAACCTCAAAAAAAACGAACTGCCTAGCGGCAACAGTGACACTAATACAGCGATCAGAAACCGATCGCTTAGTGACACTGGCAATAGGGGTGAAAGGGTTAACTCTAGGGGCAATCAGGGGTTAAACCTTTATTTGGGGGGGGGGGGGGGGGGTAGGGGGCTACCCTGGACCTAAAGGGGCCTAAACCTAACTGCCCTAACACTTTTTTCTGTCACACTGACACTAAATGCAGTGATCAGAAAATAAATGATCACTGCAATCGGTGACACTGTGACAGGGGGTGATCTGGGGGTGATCGGGGGGGGGGGGGGGGTTATGTGCCTATGTGTGCTGTGTCAGTGTTGTGTTGGTGCAACTCACAGTACATACGTCTTCTCTCCTCTGGAACCGGACGAAAAGACCGCCAGAGGGGAGAAAACGTCACTTCCTCCCTGCCTGTGTTTACAGTTACACAGGCAGGGCGGACTCAGGAGGAAGCTGATTCGCCGGGGGAGATCGAGAGGGGGTGGCTGGAAACCAATAGCCGCCCCCTCATCCCGGATCGCCCGTACACCGTTCCCGGCCTTTCGCATGTACCGGAGGGGGTCCCGATCGGACCCCCGAACCCGGTAAAGGCAAGGACGTACATGAACGCCCATGTGCCTGTACGTGCCATATTGTGGACGTACATTTACATGTGGAGGTCGGGAACTGGTTAAAAGGCCAAATCTGTGCAAAGATGTGGATTCATTGTCATTTTCTGTCAGGCAAAGACAAAAAAAACTCTCCCTTTTTGAACGTGGTCGGGTTGCTGAACTGCATAAGCAGGGTCTCTCATCAAGACACTGGACGATCCTCGACCCAAATTAAGGCCCTTACTGGTGCTGACTGCAGCCCCATGACCATCAGACGGAGCCTGAGACTGAAGGGCTTCAAAAACAAAAAACGTCTTCAAAAACCTTGTCTCCTTGAACTCCACAGAACTGCTCGTATGGACTTTGCAAGAGAGCACCAAACATGGGACATTCAAAGGTGGAAGAAAGTTTTATTCTCTGATGAGAATTTTTTTTTAACCTTGATGGTCCTGATGGTTTCCAACTGTCAGGGAACTCCTGTGAGACGTTTTGCACACAGACGTGTGCAAGCGCATAGCCTTTTCCATAGAATGGCACACAGGTGCGGGCATGCGCGCCAGAGCTCACAATTGCGGGCACGCATGCGCACAGACGCGAGCGCACACGTACGAGCCTAATCCCGTTTGGTGCCAGACAGCCTATTTAACCCTTTAATGCCCGCCGCACAACTATTTACGTCCACAAAATGGCACGGACAGGCAGATGGGCGTATATATACGTCCTTGCCTTCTAGCGGGTGGGGGGTCCGATCGGGACCCCCTCCGCTGCGTGCGGATTCCCTCGGGGAGCGATCCGGGACGCCGGTGCGGCTATTTGTTTATAGCCGCTCCGTCGCGATCGCTCCCCGGAGCTGAAGAACGGGGAGAGCCGTATGTAAACACGGCTTCCCCGTGCTTCACTGTGGCGGCGTATCGATCGAGTGATCCTTTTTATAAGGGAGACTCGATCGATGACATCAGTCCTACAGCCACACCCCCCTACAGTTGTAAACACACACTAAGTGAACACTAACTCCTACAGCGCCCCCTGTGGTTAACTCCCAAACTGCAACTGTCATTTTCACAATAAACAATGCAATTTAAATGCATTTTTTGCTGTGAAAATGACAATGGTTCCAAAAATGTGTCAAAATTGTCCGCCATAATGTCGCAGTCACGAAAAAAAAAAAAAAAAAAAAAATCGGTAGAAGAATACGTATCGGCCTAAACTGAGGAAAACAATTTTTTTTATATATGTTTTTGGGGGATATTTATTATAGCAAAAAAAAATTGTCGCTGTATTTTTGTTTGTAGCGAAAAAATAAAAACCGCAGAGGTGATCAAATACCACCAAAAGAAAGCTCTATTTGTGGGGAAAAAAGGACACCAATTTTGTTTGGTAGCCACATCGCACGACCGCGCAATTGTCTGTTAAAGCGACGCAGTGCCGAAACGCAAAACCTGGCCTGGGCATTTAGCTGCAAAATGGTCCGGGGGTTAAGTGGTTAAAGGGAGTCTGGGCTCTTGTGCTTTGCTGACTGATCTTCAGCTGTGTTCCTGAATCCTGCTCTGATCCTGTGTGTCTTCCCAGTATTCTGCTCCGGCTTGCTCTTGACCTTGGCTCTGTGTGCTGTTCCTGTACTGATGCCCATCCCTGACCCGGCTCCGTTCATGACTCTGGCTCCGTCTATGATTTGGTACCTCACTGCCCGCTTGCTGACGAACCTGGCTATCCCTGAGACCTTGCTCCTGTCTATGTTCCTGGTTGCTGTTAACCCCCGGTTACCTGCCTGGCTGTTACCTGTTCCTGCACAGCTCATCACAGTCTGCTCCAGGCCTCTGAACCCTGCCAAGCTGTTCACCCGGGACCTCCTGCTCCAGGCACTCGTGTCCCTCTTGTCCTTCGGCTTCCTCTGTCTCACCTTCAGCGGAGCCAGGACAGGAGATATAAGAGAGGCCGACCTCATCAAATTAGTCTCCCATCCGATCCCTGACACCAACGTTACTGGCATGACAAGCACATCCCACCTGAGATGTTTTCTACACGCCACAGTGGAGGGGGCGCCATAATGGTCTGGGGTGCTTTTTCCTTCAGTGGAACAATGGAGCTTCAGGAAATGCAGGGGCGTCAAACAGCCGCTGGCTATGTCCAGATGTTGCAGAGAGCATTCCTCATGACTGAGGGCCCTCGTCTGTGTGGTAACGACTGGGCTTTTTAACAGGACAACGCTACAGTACACAATGCCCGCAGGACAAGGGACGTCTTCCAGGAGAATAACATCACTCTTTTGGCCCATCCTGCATGTTCCCCTGATCTAAATCCAATTGAGAACCTTTGGGGATGGATGGCAAGGGAAGTTTACAAAAATGGACAACAGTTCCAGACAGTAGATGGCCTTCGTGCGGCTGTCTTCACCACTTGGGAAATGTTCCCACTCACCTCATGGAAACGCTTGCATCAAGCATGCCGAAACAAATTTTTGAAGTGATCAACAATAACGGCGGAGCTACTCATTACTGAGTTCATGTTTGGAAGTTGGATTTCTGTTTTGGGGGGGGGGGTTTAGTTTTTTTTTGGAGGTGTGGTCCTAAACTTTTGATCAGCTGAAAAACAGCCTGTTTCAGTTTATTCGTTGTTTTCATTAAATTGAATGCTCAAAAAATGTTTTTTCTCGCTCTCATTTCTTCTTGTTGCATGTTGAAGCTCTACTTGGAACCTTGTTAAGATACAACATTGTAAAACATGATTTTTTGCCATTTTTCAAGTGGTCTTAAACTTTTGATCAGGACTATATTTTTTTTTTTAACAAAAAGTACTTTCACTGTAACTAAAAAGTAGGGTTGTCCCGATACCGATACTAGTATCGGTATCGGGACCGATACAGAGCATTTGCGCGAGTACTTGTACTCGCGCAAATGCTCCCGATGCTTTCCCGATACTTTATTTTTATTTTTATGTAGAGTGGCAGGAGAAGAGTCAGTGTCTGGGGAAGGCAGGAGAGGGCGGGGGGAGTGCAGGCGGAGTTTGGCTGTAGAGGGGGCGGGCAGCACATGCTGGGGGGGGGGGGGGGTGTCAGGCCAGTGCGACTAAAGAGGACAGCGTGGAGACAGCGGGCGGCATGGCGGTGACAGGGAGGCAGTGACACACAGGCTGAGGCCTGGCTTTGCGGGGGGGGTCTGTCGACACACCCGGGACCCAGCCGCGGCTCTGACAAATCTCGGCTGTGACTGTCTCACAATCACACAGCCGAGCAGACTGCAGCCGCCTCCCCCTCCTCTGTGTATGCTACAAGTGCACGGCGCACAGCACTTGTAGTATACATAGAGGGGGAGGCGGCTGCGGTCTGCTCGGCTGTGTGACTGTGAGACAGTCACAGCCGAGATTTGTCAGAGCCGCGGCTGTGTCACGGGTGTGACGATGGACCCCCCCCCCGCAAAGCCAGGCTTCATCCTGTGTGTCACTGCCTCCCCGTCATGCCGCCCGCTGGTCATCTGAGCAGCCAAGGTGCACAGCATTACGGGTCTGAAGTGGGGGGGGGGATCTGTATTGTAGGGGGGGGTCTTTATTGTAGGGGGGGTGTCTATTGTAGGGAGGGGGATCTGTATTGTAGAGGGGGGTCTATATTGTAAGGGGGAGGTCTGTATTGTAGGGGGAGGGGTCTGTGTCAGTGGCTGAATGTCCCTACACTCATCTTGGTACACCCTGCAGTAAGCAGCAGACATCTTAAGTGTAGGGTGTACCAAGATGGGCATTGCAGCATTTATTTTTTTATAAATTCAGTGTCCTTTTTCGCAGCATTTCAGTGCCAGCCACCTGTCAGTGCAATCAGTGCCCACAAGTGGCACCTATCAGTGCAATTAGTGCCATCTATCAGTGCCCACAAGTGCCACCTATCAGTGCCAGCCACCTGTCAGTGCCACCTATCAGTCCCCATCTGTCAAACTGCCACATGACATTGAAAAAAAAAGTATCGGTATCGGCGAGTACTTGGAAAAAAAGTATCGGTACTTGTACTCGGTCTTAAAAAAGTGGCATCGGGACAACCCTACTAAAAAGAATACATTTTATTCTATGATTTTTCCAGTTTAAGATGACAGTTAAAACCTTATAACTCGGGTTATTTTTCTTCAGGAGACACATTTCCATAAAGACAAGATTCTAAAATTAGGAAACTATAGATTCGACGGTGTACCACAGCTCCTTTCAAACTTCTAAGTAAAAAGAAGGTATCCATCTTCCTTTCCAAACATTTTTCTTGGACAGAACACCAGGTGATCTCAGATGACGAGATCTGTCTACTTATTGTGAAGGGCCTACTTTGTAGCTAAAGAGTAACATTAGTCACTCTATACTTGGGGATCAGGTCTAGAAGCATGCTTGTCCCAGGTTGACCAACATATAGATGGCATCCTCATAGTGGGTGGTGACTGCAATCTAGACCTAAACTCTCTACTGGATGCATCAAAGGGGGGCTTCCACTTGTCTTTTTCCAAATAACAGAAAGGCCAATGCCTTACTTCATAACCATCAACTACTAGATAGTTGAAGGACTCTTCATACCCGAGATAGAGACTCTACTTTCTATTCACCCAAACACAAGATGTATATAAGAATCGATTACCTCTTTATTGTGCAGAGTGCCCTCCCTTATCTTTTTTTCAGCCACCATCTACTCCTTTACTTTGTTAGATCATGCCCCAACACACTTGAAGCTGGGTGAATGCCTACTAAGGAAATGGCAATGGAAACTAAATAAGTCACGCAGGAACTGGACTCCCCTCTCAAGCTTGGGAAAATGCACAATTGTGGGCATACTGATTAGTTTGGGGACAAATGGGAAGAAACTGCTTTCCTCCCAGATTAGTTCACAATCAGTCATACGTGCAAGAAGGGGATGAGAGGCTCCAGAGTCAAATTCAATTCCCTACCCAATGACAAAGCAAAGGCCAAACTGGTTCAGGGCATTAAAGTGTTCTATAAATATTAGAATGTTGACCACTGCCTTGAGTGTGTGACCAGAAAAAAAAAGTATTTTTCCACAGGTGGAATTGTACTGTGCACGTGTGGACAGGCAGGGAGACTTACTTAAAGCGAAGCTCCACCCTAAAGTGGAACTCCCGCTGATCGGAACCCTCCCCCCCCTCCGGTGTCACATTTGACAGCTTTCAGGGGGAGGGGGGTGCAGATACCTGTCTAAAGAGAGGTATTTGCACCCACTTCCGGCCACAGTCTGCGGGCAGGACGTCACCTCCCGTCCTACCCCCCCCCCCCCCCCGTTGTTCTGGGAACACTCGGCTCCCAGAGCACAGCGGGAGCCAATCAGCAGGCGCAGCGGGACTCGCGCATGCGCCGTAGGGAACCGGGCAGTGAAGCCAGAGCGCTTCACTACCTGGTTCCCTCGCCGAGGATGGCAGGGGGGCAGCAGAGTGACGAGCGATCGCTCATCCTCTGCTGCGGACGGCGCTGGACTCCAGGACAGGCAAGTGTGCCGATATTAAAAGTCAGCAGCTGCAGTATTTGTAGCTGCTGACTTTTAATATTTTTTTTTTTCAGCAGACATCCGGGATGATTACAACCTCGCCTGAACGATTTAACTTGACAAATAATAACCGACATTTAAAAATGTCCATTTTGCTGCGTTTAAATGCTGCATTTTTTTTTTAAATAGTCAAAAATGTAAAATGCCTGTTAACGAAATGGCGCTAAACGCAAGTTACCAAGCTGTTACAGGCATCTGGCGTTTCAAATGCCTCTGAACATCCATCCGTCTTGAATATATTTTTTGCTTTCCAAAAAAATGCTTCTACACTAAACTGCCTAGAAACTACTATAAACTACCCTGTGTGCATGTACTGATAAGATAACAGAGGTGAGTTCAGGGGCACCTGAACAAAACAGCTCCTAAATGTCCGTTTACCAGCAGCAGTGTACACAAAGCCTAAGCTCAATCAGGCTGCACAGTGAAGAAGACTGACAGGTGAATGCAGAGGTGACTCTAGGGGGGGGGGGCCCAGAGGGGGCCCTGACCCCCTCAACATTATGCTGTGCCCCACCATGTGCTTTTTTTTTTTTTCTCAGGCCGCCGCTGGAGTAACAGTCTCTCCTGAGAGGGAGAGCGTCCCCAGTCAGCTCTGCGGGGCATTCCTCCCCCTTCCTCTGCTCGCTGACACTGCATAATGCGAGCATTCACACAACCACAGCCGCCCAATCTACTCCTTCCCCGGCATCCTCATTGGCACGGAGAAGAGCGAGTTGCAGAAAGGACTCCATGAGCACTGTGGGGGAGGGGGGCCCAAGCCTTCATCTCAGTTACTGAAAAAACAGACTGATTTCTCCCGTCCTTAGGACAGGAGAACCAGCCTGTAAATTCCGAGAGTGGTGACTGCAAGCTGAGCCGAGTGTCAGTCTAAGACACGCTTTTACAGCCCAGCGAGTCCAGCCACCTCCCCCCCCCCCACTCTCCTCACATACGAGCAGGGAGGAATACAGCTCCTCCTCCTTTTAGTCCCGTCCACACTATCTCAATGTGCTGTATCTGAAGAGAGGGGATGTGTGTTCAGGAAATATGAAAATCAGCAGCATGTGTGTGAATAATGCCTGAGATTCTAGCCTGGGCCGTGGGTAAGTGTGTGCACTGCAGACTGCAGTACACTGTAATCACTGAACTGCATTATCTCCATCCCTTCTCTCCCCCATCTGTCTCCCTCCCCCTCTCCTGTTCTTTCAAGACATTCACAATTTACGTTCTGTAACGGTCACCACCGTTTACGATATTCCATTCCATCGCCCCACGACAGCTTATCCGACAGTCCGACAGACATCAGACACGACCCATTTCATTTCCCAGAATAACCGAGACAACACAAGCTCTGGTACTGGTTCCAAAATGAATGAATGAATCCTTTAATGGTAACTTAGCTTTCTTATATACAGTACAAGCATGTTACAGTTAATCACAGGGACAAAGACACACTCCACCCACACATCACACAATGGGGGGCTTCATACACATTCTTTTAGATAATGACATTCCGATGAGTTAATTACTACTCATTACCCAGACGGCCTGGCTCCGCATGTAGAGGGGTTAATTACTACAGCTTGATAAGTCACATTCCACATCTTAACAGTGTCATTAGCATACACAATGAACAGGTCTTAGGAGCAGACCTAATTAGCACAATGGACACAAAACAGTATTAGCATCACACAATGGAATGTCTAGGAGCAGACTCAATTAACACCTCAAAATGACCAGTTACACTTACCGTTAGCTGTATTTCTGGTAAGTCTTACAGGACGGCACCCTGAGAGATGACTGGCTTCTCCTGACAGGAAACACAATCAAAAAAGAGGTTAAAAACCCCGCCCCTTCCCGTGCTCCTCAGTTTGAGATAAAGTATGAACCCACCAGTGCACGGGAAACAAACCACAAAAATATAATACAAACCAAAAATGTATCACTCGGGTGGGAAGTAGGCCTGCCGTCCTGTAAGACTTACCAGAAATACAGCTACCAGTAAGTGTAACTGGTCATTTCTCTAGTCGTCTTCCAGGACGGCACCCTGAGAGAGAAGCAAGTAGCTTCAGGCCTACCTTAGGGCGGGACCACTGCTTGCAGGACCTTTCTCCCGAAAACCAAGTCCTGAGGTGACAGTAGATCAACTCTATAATGTTTCAGGAACGTGTTCTGACTTGACCACGTCGCTGCTCTGCAAATCTGCTCCACCGAAGCTCCGGCCCTTTCTGCCCAGGAGGTTGCTAGTGATCGTGTGGAGTGTGCTTTAACCTTAGGAGCTACCTTGCCGGCTTGTACATAAGCTAAGGAAATTGTCTGCCTAATCCACCTTGAAATGGAGGCTCTGGATGCTTGAAGGCCTCTCTTCTGACCCGAAAAACAAATTAATAGATGAGTAGAACGTCTAAAGACTGTAACTCTTTCTAAGTAAGCTAGTAAACATCGTCTAACATCCAGACAATGAAAGGAAGCTTCTCCTTCATTCTGGGGATTTGAACAAAAAGAAGGGAGGATTACCTCCTGTGACCTATTAAAACTTTGTCACTACCTTAGGAAGGTAAAGGGGGTCCTGACTTAGAATGACCCCGTCCTCAAATAAGCGAAAAAATGGCTCCTTAATAGAGAGCGCCTGCATATCACCTATCCTCTTGGCCGTCGTGATTGCCAAGAGGAAGGCGAATTTAAAGGTGAGTAACCTGATGGGGATAGTGTCAATTGGCTCAAACGGAGCCTTGGTAAGTTGATTCAACACTAAAGAAAGATCCCAGGGCGGAACCCTAGAGATATGAACTGGGGACAACCTGTCTCTGGCTATAAGAAACCTTTTGACCAGGGGGTCCAGGGATAGACGTCTATCCAAAAAATATGACAAGGCTGCTACCTGAACTCTTAGAGTCCTTGTGGCTAACCCCTTGTCAACTCCATCTTGGAGAAATTCCAAGATGACTGAGGTCTCCTGCTGGGAAACCTGTCTCGCTGAACACCAGCGAGAAAAGATACCCCAGGTCTTGGCATAAATACGCCTAGTGACTACCTTCCTACTGGCTAGAAGCGTGTCAATAACCCTCTTGGAGCAGCCCTTCTCCCTCAGGATCCGCCTCTCAAGCACCAGGCCGTCAGCTTGAAGAAGCCGGGTTCTGGGTGATAAATCGGACCCTGACGAAGAAGGTCCGCCCGAACAGGGAGAAGGAGGGGAGGTGACACTGACCCTCGCTCTAGAGCGGGAAACCAGGCCCTCTTGGGCCACCACGGTGTGACGAGAATAAACTTCCCTACAGCTAGGTTTAACTTCTGTAGGACTCTCGGAATCAGGTTCAAAGGAGGGAAGGCATAGGCTAGATGAAACCTCCAAACTTGTGCCAATGCATCCACCCCCTCCGAGCCGTGCTCTCGGGAGAGAGAGAAGAATCTCTTCACTTTCCTGTTTGCCCTGCGGGCGAAGAGATCCACCTCTGGACTGCCAAAGTGTTGGCAGATCAGACTGAAGACTTCTGCATTCAATTCCCATTCTCCCTGGAGAATGGGATGGCGACTTAAATAGTCTGCCTCCAAATTGAGGGTCCCTTTCAGGTGTACCGCCGAGAGCGAGAGAATCCTCTGCTCTGCCCAGCCCAGGATCTCTAGGGACAACTCCAGAAGGGTGCGGGATCTGGTGCCCCCTTGATGGTTGAGGAAGGCCACCGCGGTCGCATTGTCGGAAATGATCTGGACCTCTCGGTCCAAGACTCTCTCCTCGAATGCCTTCAGAGCCTCTCCGACCGCTAATAATTAGCGGAAATTTGAAGAGGCCCCCTTCTGTCGTTGGCTCCAGGTACCCTGGGCGCGGAGATCGTCCAAATGTGCTCCCCACCCCCAAGAGCTGGCGTCTGTGGTGATCCTGACCGGATTGGTCTGACCCCACGACAGACCCAGCTGCAGGTTCTGTGGGATGAGCCACCAGCCCAGTGAGAGTTTCACTGGATCTGGAAGACTGACGCTGACCTCTAAGGATTCCCTCTTTCCGTCCCAGGAGGAAAGAAGGAAAAATTGGAGTGGTCTGGAGTGGAGCTGTGCCCACGGGACTGCTGGAATACAGGAAGTCATTAGACCTAGAACTCTCATGATGTCCCTGAAGGAGGATTCTGCTCTTTCTAACGTTGATCTGACCACTGACATGAGACCCCGGATCTTGTTGTTGGGTAAAAAGAGCTTCCCCTCCAAGGAATCTATCAGAAACCCTAGATAGAGTTTTTTTTTTTTGCTCTGGAAGGAGTGAGGATTTCTCCTTGTTGATGATCCAACCCAAGGACTCGAGGGTAGTCATCACAGTGGCCAGATCCGAAAGAAGGAGATCTCGACTGATTGTATAGTATCAAGTCGTCGAGATAGGGAACTATCGCTATCCCTTGTAGGTGCAGGAACGCGATCGCCTCCGCCAGGACCTTGGTAAAGACCCTTGGACTGGAGGCCAGTCCGAAAGGGAGGGCAGCAAATTGCCAATGCTGCACTCCCTGGGCGGAGGCGATCGCAAACCTGAGGAACCTCTGATGACCCAAGAAAATTGGGACATGGAGGTACGCGTCTCTTAAATCGATGGTGACCATGAATACCTCTCTCAGTAGAAGCCTCCTGAGGCTGTAAATACTCTCCATTCGAAACTTCTTGTGGAGGAGGGAGGTATTCAGGGGCTTCAGATTGATAATCAATCGAAATTTGCCTGAAGGCTTGGGGACCACAAAGATGTGGGAGTACACTCCTAACCCTCTCTGGTACACAGGGACTGGAACTATGACTTCCTGCTTTGCCAGTTCTGCGACATTTTGCAGAAGGCCTGCTGACTTGAGAGGGTCCTTGGGTAAGCAAGTCAAAATAAAGTTTTGAGGGGGAAGCTGACGAAACTCTAGCTTGTAACCCTCCCTTACAATCTGGAGAATATGGGGACTTTGAGTAACATTCTCCCACCTGGGAAGGAACTGGGAGAGTCTTCCCCCGACCTTCCCGTCATTTAGAGTCCTTGTCGCTGGGTTTGGGATTGGAAAAAAGGATACCTTCTTTTTGTTTTTCTTTCCCAGCACCCCAACGTCTGTTGTAAGGGGGCTTTTTCTCTGAGGGACGGTTCTTACCTCCAAACCCCCCTTGGGGGCCTCGAAAAAACTTTTTCTTGTTTTGTCTAGGCTTAGAAGGAAAATGCACCCCTTTTTCTGAGGACCTAGTCAGGGCCTGATCCAGGCTTGTACCAAAGAGAAGGGAGCCCTCGAAGGGAAGACCACAAAGGCGGTTTTTAGATGCCAGGTCCCCATTCCACATCTTGACCCATACTGCTCTTCTGGCAGAGTTGAGGAGGGCTCCTGTCTTTGCGGTAGAACGCACCGTCTCTACTGAGGCGTCTGCTAAAAAGGCTACTGCGCTCCCTATGAGCTGAAGGGATTCTAGAATCTCCTTAGATTCTGAACCCTGGGACACATGTTCCATCAACTTGGAGATCCAAGAATTAGCATTCCTAGCAATACAGGCTGAAGCTAAGGCGGGGCTCAAGGCAGCCGCGTTAGCTTCCCAAGCCCTACGCAAGGAGGTCTCTGCCCGCCGATCCATGGGATCCTTCAAGTTGCCTGTATCCTCGAAGGAGAGGTCCGACTGCTTGGAAACTTGCGCGAGTGGAGCATCTAATCTAGGTATTTTAAAAAACTTAGATTCCTCCTCTTCCTTAAAGGGGCAACGCCGTTTCCAGGTCTTGTATCTTAAAAGCTTTTTCTCTGGTTCTGCCCATTCCCTGAGGATGATATCCTTAAGGGACTGGTGTACCGGAATAGCTTTGGCCTGAGGTTTACACAGGCCCTGGTATAACCTATCCTGTGTGGAAATTTCTTCCATAGGCTGTGGAATCTCCTCAGAGGCATACACTGTCTCAAGGAGACCTTCCATATCGTCGGCAGCAAAGACATATCTGCCTGCCCTAGTATCCTCATTTTCTTCCTCCGCCTGACCAACAGAACCTTCCCCCTGAGGAGGAATTTCTGAGTCTTCTGAGTCAGATACTAAAGACCCGAGGGATTCCTGGCGGACCCTAAAAATATGCGAAGAAGAACTTTCCTGAGAGGAGGGCCCTGCGACGGAAGTTTCAGGTTCTTTGCTCTTTAAAGACACATGAAATTCCTTGAGTGTGGAGAGCATCTCAGATTGGACCTCAAGAAAACCCTTCAGAATTTCAGAGGTCTCCTTCCCTGCTAATTTAACAATACATTTGGCACAAAAGGGTTTGGAATAATCTGAGGGTAGCTTGCAACTACAATAGCCACATTTCTTGGAGCGACTAGTGTCCTTAACCGAACGACTAGCACCCCCCTGAGCAACGAATTCCTCCCCTAAGGAAAAAAGGGTACACAGGCAGTTTGTAAATACCGGGGAACAATTACATAGTCCCAGCCCACCATACCTGCATCCAGGAAGACTCACCCCCAGTGGTCACCTCCGCAGCCAGGGTCGTTGATGACCGGACCTCACGCTCCATCGCGTGAGGATGAAGGCGCCGCTCTCTCCCGGCTGCTGCCGTGTGTGTACGGGTGTCTCCGGTGTAGATGGGGAAGCCGAGACTGGTGTGCCGGAGCTGGTGCGCGCCATCTTTACTGAGCCGACCCGGAAGTGACACGCGCGCGCGTGACGTCTTTGCCCTGCGCCGCCGGCTCTGAGAGACGCCGGATTTGGCGCCAAATTCGAAAAAAAGGCAATGACGCTTCCAGGATGACCCAGCCACAGCCCCAGCCGCAGAGAAGGCCCCCACCACCGGAGAGAGCTTGACCCACAGACCTCCAAGGTAAGGGGAATGCTCAGGGAGAGAGTGGATCAGCCCCTGGAGCTCCAGGATAGCCACCTATCCCCAGGAGACTCCAGCACTCAGGGGGGTTCTTCAGCTCACATGGTGAGGCCCCCCTGAGCACAAAAGGGACCCCCTAGGAAGGGAAAATTTTCGCCAAACCCAAAGGCTACCAGTGCCTGCAGTTTAGTTCCCAGGGGGAGACCACCAGCCCCAGGCCTTAGGTCAGAAAAAAATAAACGTTTCGCTGTGGGGAAACACAATCAAGAACTGAGGAGCACGGGAAGGGGCGGGGTTTTTAACCTCTTTTTTGATTGTGTTTCCTGTCAGGAGAAGTCAGTCATCTCTCAGGGTGCCATCCTGGAAGACGACTAGAGAAAGCATGTGTCCCCCACATTGAATGAAAACGCTCTATTGACCTGTTGGAGTCAGACTTTAACAACTTGTAATATTTCAAGATATCCTGCAAAACATGAATTATCAGTAATGTCCCATCCCATGTAATTTATCATTATCATTTCTCAGTCACCCTATGCCCAAAAGGGGCACAGGATGACCCTAGACCCAAGAGTCATTAGTGACGCTGGCACAGGAGTACCCCCCATCCTTCAAAAGTCTCTGGGTGTCACGGGCCATTCTGTTACACTTTTAGTTAGGCAGGTAATATACAGTGCAAATTTCTTTCCTACATCCACAGATTGCAGGAAAGAAACTTGCATGATTCCCCCATCAACACAGACAGTGCTGACAGGGGAATATCCCTCCTGTCCAGCAATTGTATTCTCCTGACAAACAGCGATTATCACTAGTGGCTATACAGCAACCACTAGTGATAATCATAAGAGAATCTGCTCATTAATGGTTCAAATCTCAGCCAGTTCCTGTTGAACCAGCTGAGATTTAAACTGTCTATGGCTGGTCTGAGCTCTTAGGTTATTAGGTTGAATGAAAAAAAATAAGAAATTATCCAATTCCCCCATCTACACATTATAGGTGGATGGGGGAATCCTCCCAGTGTGGACCAGTGCTGGAATAACCAGAGTCGCTGTCCTGTCCCGGCTATTCACAGCGCTGGTCTCTGCCTCCGTGGCAGCGGCGGCAGCACATTGGAACCCAGAGCTGATTACTTTATGGGGCTGATGTACAGGAGGGCCAGCACAGTTTGTTGTTAGAGATGGGCTGGGCATGTTCAAAAATCCACATGCCAGAGCCTGCCAGGAAGCCCACACTGCACAGCGCTAATCACAGGCAGTGAGACATTTCCCGGTCCGCTGCTGCACAGCTCAGGAAATGTCTCACTGGCTGTGATTAGCACTGTGGAGTGTTGGCTTCCTGGCGGGATCGGGCATGTGGGATTTCAAACACACCCAAACCCATCTCTATTGGTTGTAGACAGTTGAGCTCCCTGCAGGTTGCTTAGCAGCAGTGGAGCCTTCTCTGACATGCTAATAGGGATGCAATCCAGGTGATGCTCCCAGTCAAATCCTAGTGTTAAATATCAGAGATTTTATTGATCAAAGCCCACACTTTATAGGCATAGAGCCCACTTGGCTGCGGAACATACGTTTGAATATATATATATATATATATATATATATATATATATATATATATATAGTTGTACTCTTGATGCTAATAAATACTGTATTTATTAGATCTGACTGGGAGCATTACCTGGATCACATCCCGATCAGCATGTCAACAGAGAAGGTTATACAGCATTATTACTGCTGCTAGGTGACCAGCTGGGGGCTCAGTTCTCTATAACCAATAGTGCCAGCCTTCCCCTGCATGCACCCATAATGTCACCAGCACTAGGTCCTAATAGACTGCCGCCGCTGCCAAGGAGACAGATGCCAGACCAGCGCTGTCAATAGCAGGGACAGGACAGCTGGGGAACCCCACACCAGGCCAAGGTGGCAAGACAACCTTTGCAACCCTGAAAGTTCTCCCACTGCTTTGGACCCTTATATTTTCTTGGTGTGCTGGTGACATATATCTCTTTTTTTCTGCCACCCTGGGGGGCCCCAGTATAGTTGGAAGGGAGCTCACTGCAGAACATGTGAAAGGGCCTGTTGTGGGATCGTAGTAAAGGGATATATATATATATATATATATATATATATATATATATATATATTTGCATTTTATAGTTGGCCCCCCTACTTTTGTCCCTGTCCCCCCCCCCTAAATATGAAAGCTGGAGACGCCACTGGGTAAATGGGACCAAAAAGTACTGGAACTAGTATAATGGCATGGTGGAATGAGAGGGATGGGATAGGAAAGGGTAACTTTAAGAATAACTGTGTGCCTTAAAATGCTTTCCTACCCTACTACAGTACAGCCAGAGGCATTAAATAACTGAAAATGTACCAAGTAATAGTTTATACAGCGGCTGTGCCGCAGTAGCTTACTTTCGCAAGCTAGACTTGCACACGTACCTTTAAGTGCTCCTAGACCTTCCACTTCCCTTACAGAAACATAGCATCCACTACAGCAGCACATGTGGGCGTTACGTCATTTCCCATGCGCCAGAGAAGCCGTTTTGCTCTTACCTGCCAGTGAATGCCATGCGGCTTTTAGCGGGGTCAGCGCTTTTACGAGCCTGCCGGTTATCATCCACCCGTGATCTGCCCGTAATTCGAGTCGCTCGACGTACACAACTATGGCTAGAGAGGTTGGAAAAGCGCCAAATCCGACCAGTTGCTGCTGCCAGGGCCGGGACACCTCTGATCAGTACTCGCAGGCGGGAACTCAACCAAGCATTTACGGAGACGTATAGCAGGTGGGAACAACCCAGTTTAGTTAGCGGTGGATGGAAGCATCGCAAATCTCGAGGAGATTATTTTACTATTAACCGCCGTCGGGAGCACCGTGTGTGGCCGGAGACGGAAGACACATTTCGTGCTCTTAACCTGGATGAACACGTTGTGTCAGCGGTGGAGACATTGAACATAACTACACCTACCTGGGTGCAGAAGGAGGTTATTCCGAGGCTGCTCCGGGGCCACAACGTATTGTGTGCGGCAGAGACGGGTTGCGGGAAAACCCTGGCCTATTTGCTCCCTATCATGCACCAGCTAGTGACACGTAAGGACTTTTGTCGGGACAGCCCTCGCAGTTTAGTTTTAGTACCTTCCAGGGAACTTGCAGGCCAGGTTACTTCAGTTGCTCGCAGTCTTGGCTCGCAGCTTGGAATTACAGTGCAGTTTGTGGGAGGGGGAAGACGGCGAAAAGTAACAGAGAAGAAACTTGAACGCGTGTCCATTGATTTATTAGTGGCTACACCAGGAATTCTTTGGAAAGCACTGAAATGGAATAAAGTTTCTTTAGCAGACCTTTATTACATTGTTTTGGATGAAGCTGATACACTGTTTGACAAAACCTTTAATGAACTCGTTGAAAGCATTCTCATGCAAACTCAAATAGCTTCCAGTGCAAAGGAAGTGCAAGGTCTTCACGGGAATGCCCAGTTAGTTATAATCGGAGCCACTTTCCCAAAAGGGGTTGAAGACATACTCCGCAAAGTATTAGATCTGGGCAGTATCCACACAATCAAAAGCACAAAGCTACATCTACTCATGCCTCATGTGCAACACACTTTTAAGAGAGTAAAAAGTGCAGACAAAGTTCCTGAATTACTGCAAATTCTGAAGCAACATGCTGCAGAAAAACCTGAGACAAGCATTCAGATTTTTTGTAATACATCAAAAACTGTGAACTGGCTTAGTTACATATTGGATGACCATGACATCAAGCACACTAGGCTCCATGGCAGTATCCCTGCTGACCTTCGGCTTGGTATCTTTAAAGCTTTTCAGAAAAGTCAAACTGATGTGTTGGTTTGCACAAATGTAGCTTCCAGGGGGCTTGACAGTTGCAGAGTAGGTACTGTGGTTAACTTTGATTTTCCTGACACCATAGAGGACTACCTGCACAGAGCAGGAAGGGTTGGCCGAGTTGGGAGCAAAAGCCAAGGCAGTGTACTGAGTTTTGTCACACATGCATGGGATGTCGAACTAGTGCAAACTATTGAAACTGCCGTGCGCAAGAGAAGCAGCCTTCCTGGCATGAAATCTAAAATACAGCACTCCAAACCAAACAGAAATGTTAAAGAAAATGAACTGGCAAATTAAACTGCACATGCATAATGGGGGGGGGGGGGGGAAATAGATGTATATAATCTCACACACAGTAAAACGTTGGATTACGAGTAATGGGGTTTATGAGGGTTTCGCAATACAAGCTGTGTGTGTGTGTTTTTTTTATTCTGGACTGTATTTGCGAGCGTTGTCTCGCAAGACGAGCAGGATTCAAGCCTCTGGTGTGTGCAGTACTGCATGTGGCCAGAGGTGCGGGGGCGCCAGTGATGCTTAAGGACACTCAAACACTCTGTTCCCGAATGTCTCCAGACCCCCCCACCTCTAGCCACTTACGGTACCGCATACACTAGCGGTGACACTGGAACAAATGATCTGAGTTTCCATTGATTCCTATGGGGGAACTTGCTTTGATATACGATATATTGGATTACAAATATGATTCTGGAACAGATTACACTCGTAATCCAAATATATATATTATATATATGTGTGTGTGTGCGCTATGTATATTTCTTTAAAAGTACAATGAAAAGTGCTGTTGCAATATTTTTATTACAGAAGGATGATTCTCACTACACTGTTGCCAGAAATAAAGAGAATCTTTGAGAGTGGTAATAAGTAAGTTACTGTTGCTTGTGTTTAAGACCCTTGTGCCTTTAAATCCCAGTGTTTTTCTTTTGGCTGGATGTAAGGGTCTGGATGCTGTATTAACATTTAAGCCCATGTGCACCCAGGTACAAAGGCTGGTAACCTTTTGCATGGGATAACAGACAGGAAGACAACTTGCCAAAAAAGAATACACAAGACGGTTTCTTTTGAATAGCTGGCCCCGGCCATTTATTGGTGGTTTAAAATAATATCCTTTTATATAAATAATGTTATATGTATTTATACCAGGGCTCGACAAAACCCAGGTGCCAAGTCGCAATTGCAACTGGAAATTGCGTCCTGGTGCCTGGGCTGGCCAAAATTGAGGCTGTGGCTTTGTGGCCTACTGGAGAGAAAATACACACTTTCTGCAAACCAGTGCCCTCTTTTGAACGGTGCTGTGATGAGCGCGGCTTGCTCTCACTGCCCGCCCACCTCCGACATCCAGAAGCCTGGTATTTCACTCCAGGGTTGCTGGCTGCAGTTATGAGCTTTCTGCTCTGCGTCTACTTTTTCACACTGTCTCAGACAGGAGAGAGAAGAAATAGAGAGCATGACCTTCTCCTCCTCCTGTGTGTACCAGCAGCCCCGTCCACATTCCAATCCCTGGCAGCTCCATGCCTCGCAAAGGGAAAGTCCAGCAGCCTGCCGCTAGATAGTGGATAAAAGATCAGCGTGTATGTACCATGGATGGTGCAAGTTTGCAACCCTCCACAGCTCTCCAGGACAGCCTTTCTTCCTTCAAACTTCTCATTGATTGAAAAGAAAGCAGCACACAGGTGGGTCAGTCATGAAGAGGGTGTGTTGTCACCTCCAGTGCCCCTCTACCAACACAGCAGCCTGCTGGGATTTCCCTGGTATGGTGCACTACAAGCCCCAGCATGCTCTGTCGCCCTATGTGTATGTATAGCACAGGCGAGTAGGCCTGCTTGCTGACCACAGTGGCAGAACTCCACTGCCCAAGTCATTGGCGGCTGGTGCTCAAATGGCGCATACAAACTAAAAAAAAAAAACATCAATTGCAGCCCCACTGTGCCCCATCAAACTTGGCCACTACCAGCACAGCCGTTGCCTGTCAGTACCCATTAGTGCAGCCTAGCAGCGCACATAAGTGAAGAAGAAAAATAACTTATTTGCAAAATCTAATAACAAACAAAAACAAGTTTTGTCTTTTTTAAATATTATTTTCGCTTGGGATAAGGCGTGAGCAATTCTTATTGCCCAACGGCCCAGACATGCAGTTCTGGGTGCTGGGCAGCTGATTTAAAAAACTGGCTCCTAACTTTTTCAGTTAGCCACAATGGCTCAAGCTGTAACTTTAAATAATTTAAACTTTACATTTCCCGAATAACTCAACTTCACTTCAACACTTTTTTTTTTTTTTTTTTTAGACCCAGTCATACAAACTCGAGTCCACTTTTATTATAATACACTGTCCCCCTTGATTTCAAAGTGACACCCCCACACAATATTGGCCGCAACAATTTATACATTTGAATTTTTTTGGGAGGGTGGGGAGCAACATGGCTGTGGCTTCTGAGGCGAGTGAGCTCCCCTTCACGGAGCCCCCTTTTATAGGCAGGCTCAGGGGGTTTCTGAGGTAAAGTTCACATGGCCTAACCCTAGAATGCCATGTGATCTTTCCTCAGATTAGCCAATCCTATCACATTATTCTCCCTGCCTGTATACACACTGACATGACTCACATGGCCTAACCCATATAGGCCATGTGACCTCACCTCAGTGTACTTGACCTAACAAGTCATCCGTGTGTCTTAGTCACACAGGGGGGAGCCTTGAAACTGCCTCCTGTCGTAATCCCATGAGGAAAGGGGGGTTCCTAGAAACCCCTTCCCTCTTTCCTTTCATTCTGGACATGTGATCCTAAACGTTAGTATTATTATACAGAATTTATATAGCGCCAACAGTTTGCACAGTGCTTTACAACATGGGGCAGACAGTACAGTTACAATACAATTCAATAAAGGAGGTGATCTAAGGGCCCTGTTCATTGGAGCTTACAATCAGTGCCGATCCTGAACTCCCTGGGGCCCTAAGCAAAATGACATGTCACATTAAAGTTGAGAACGCTGGGGGGGAGGGGCTGGGCTGCTGAAAATGATGAAAGTCACATTAAAGTTGATAAGCGGGGGGGCTGCTGAAAGTGATGACGTCACATTAGGGGAGGGGGTGTTCTGCTATCGGAAATTATATCTTACATTAAAGTGAGAAGCGGGGGGGGGGGGGTGCTGACTTCTTACCTCTTCTCCCATTCAGCCAGTGAGTTGAGAAGCAGGGTCATGGGGCCGAAAATTACTTCTCACCAGACGGGGCATCGAGTAATTTTGGGGGCCCTCCACAGCTTTGCGGGGGCCCTAAGCGGCTTGCATAGTGAGCCTATAGGGCGGATGGGCCCTGCTTACAATCCAGAATGACTTGGTACAGCATCTGTCTCCATACAGCCTCATAGACTTTTACAGGTTGCTGGCAGTGGGGCCGGATGGAGTATCAGCGTCACCTGGCCACGAGAAAAGGGAAGCGCCACCTAATTGCAGTGTAAAAATAAGCTGATTTATTTGCAAAGTGTTAAAAACACTCAGAAGATGTGGAGTGGAAAAATGCTCATCAAGTAAATGCACAGTATCGATCTGCAGGCACCACCAACCAGGATCCTGACCACTGTAGATGATGTAAAACAAACTAGGATGCCTAGTAGGAACCAAGAAGGCCACGCCAACCAGTGTAGAATGCACAGGTGGCTGTGAAGTCAACGGAAGAGTAGGAGGACCAGAAGAATAACAGGCTACACACTCAGTGCGTAGCCTGTCATTCTTTTGTTCCTCCTTCCCAGCCAATGATGTCCCATCCGCCCATGCATTCCACGCTGGTTGGCGTGGACTTCCTGGTTCCTATTAGGTGTCCTAGCCTATTCTACAACTGTCAGGATTCTGGTTGGTGGTGCCTGTGGGACAGAGAGGATCGCCTGATACTGTATTTATTTTATGAGCATTTTTATATTCCAAATCTTTTTAACTCTGTGAATAAACCATTTTATTTAATACTGCACTTTAGGTGGCTCTTCCCTTTTCCCCCTCACCTTCCAGGACAGCTACATGAGAGATGATTGGCTCCACCCTCTACAGGAAACACAAATCGGATACAATTTAAAAGGCCCCTTCCTTTTTTCTGCCCCTCAGTTGTTTTGTGTTTCCAGACCCTCCAGAAGCACTGACACGTTTTTTGTTTTTCCTAGGTCTGGTAACTGTGGTTGGCAGACCACCCTTTTCTGGCATCATCCAGTTCTGGTTGTGGCCAAGTCCTAGGTCCCTGTACTTTCTGACAGAAGGGTTCCCTATTTTGGAGGTACTTGCTTACCTGGTGTAAGTGGTGGCAACTTCCTTCAGGTTTTTCCCCAGCTCTGCCTGGTGGAAGCCTTGTCCTCAGCTTCACCAAGGTGTACCAAAATGGCGTCGGAGGACTTCCGGTGACGCAGCAAGATGGAACCGGAAGTCACGTGATGCACTTTCCGGCGCCGTGTTAAGGAACACGGCGTAGTACACTGAGGACATGCTGTCTGGGACAGCAGCTTATTTCTCTGGGCGATCTCCACTCACCGCATGGAGCTGGAGGACAGACCTGAGGATGGAGCAACCGCTCGAATTGAACCAGCGGCAGCCTCCGGTTCCCATGCTGCCCGCAAGGTAAGCCCTTGTCTGTGATTATACAGCAGGGGACCTTTTTATTGTATGGACCTTCTTTTCTTATGGTTCTTGGTTCTGCTTTTTTCTAGGACAGACCGATGAAAAAGAAAGTTAAGGTCTGAGACCAGTGGTTCGCACTATGCCTCTGATCTGGAAGAAGGGGAGAACCCAAGCTCTCCATCTGATGGGGATTCCGCATCAGAGGATGAGGCGGGTAGGTCTAAGAATCTTTTTCCAGCGAAGGATATTGACGCATGTTTAAAGTCAATATATATCTCGGAACAGATTGAGATGCCACAGCAAATCCAAACTGTACAGGATAAAATGTATAGGGGTCTTCAGGGGCTAAAATCAAGAACTTTCCCGGTACACCAGTCACTTAAGGATATAATTCTTTCAGAATGGAAGGAACCTGAAAGGAGGTTGTTCCAGTCTAAAGGGCAAAAAAGATGATTTCCTTTTTCAATCTGAATTTGAGACTTTCTTTAACCACTTCCAGACCGAAGGTGTTTTTCAGATTCAGCATTTACAAGACTAAAACTGTTTTTTTTGCTAGAAAATTACTTAAAACCCCCAAAAATTATATATATATATTTTTTCTAACACCCTAGAGAATAAAATGGCGGTCATCGCAATACTTTTTGTCACACAGTATTTGCGCAGCGGTCTTACAAGCGCACTTTTTTTGGAAAAAATTCACTTTTTTTAATTAAAAAATAAGACCACAATAAATTTGGCCCAATTTTTTTATATATTGTGAAAGATAATGTTACGCCGAGTAAAATGAATCCGCCGCGGAGACCGCTGTTATCGTTTACACGGCCGCCCACTGTAAAGATGGATACCTCGATTGTGGCAGCAGCTGCTGCCGTTACCGAGATATCCATCTTTAAAAACAGGACGTACATATACAGTGGGCGGTCGGGAAGTGGTTAAATGTACTGGGCTAGATGCCTCTATGTCGCAGGTATCTAAAATGTCAGATCTGTCTTTTGAAGGCCTGGTTCACACTGGTACAATTTGAGATCTCAAATCGGCGGCATTTGACGGCAATGGCACCCTCCTAATTGGTGTGCCGCCGCATCTGCGGCGCTGCACTAATTTAAAAAAGTAGTTCCTGTACTACTTTTTGCGATTTACATTGACATCTGTGCAGAAACCTGCACAGATGTCTCTGAAATCGCGGCCGAAATCGGGACTGCCAGCGGGAGTGAAATTGTGCGCGTTCAGCTGAACTCGCATGGCTTCACTCCCGCAGCCCAGTGTGAACCAGGGCGAAGACTCGGTGGTCCTTAAAGAGCAAATGGACAGGAAGGCCGACTCCTTGCTGCATAAGGCCTGGGATGCTTCAGCTTTATTTTTGGGTCCAGCTGTAGCATCCACCTGTGTGGCTAGGAATTTGGATGTATGGGTTCAGCGTCTGGATGATCTTCTTTCATCCGACACCACCAAAGAGGAGATTAGGAAGTCTCTCCCACTCATTGCCAAATCGGTGGCCTTCTTGGCTGATGCAGCTGCAGTCTCTGTGAAAGCTGCAGCTAGGTCTTCTGCTCTCATTAAGTCAGCCAGGCGAGCAATCTGGCTTAAATCTTGGGAGGGGGACCTTACCTTCAAGAACAAACTCTGCGGCATTCCCTTTGAAGTCAAGCTCTTATTTGGCTCCTCCTTGGTGGAGGTCCTAGCTCGTTTCTCTGAGAAGAGTAAACGGTTCCCTTCTCAAAAGAATAAGCCACAGAATAAGAAGCCTTTTTGCAGTTTCCAGAACAACCAACGGGTGAAGAAAAAGTGGTCTTTTAATCACTTCACTACAGTGCACTTAAACCCCCTTCTTACCCAGACCAATTTTCAGCTTTCGGTGCGCTCACACTTTGAATGACAATTACTCAGTTATGCAACACTGTACCCAAATAAAATTTGCGTCCTTTTTTTTCACACAAATAGAGCTTTATTTTGGTGGTATTTAATCACTTGTGGGTTTTTTATTTTTTTTTGCGCTATAAATAAAAAAAGACGGCAAATTTTGTGAAAAATTGCCTTTTTCTTTGTTTCTGTCATAAAATTTAGCAAATTAGTAATTTTTCTTCATACATTTTGGCCAAAATTTATACTGCTACATATCTTTGGTAAAAATAACCCAAATTGGTGTGTATTATTTGGTCTTTGTGAAAGTTATAGAGTCTACAAACTATGGTGCCAATCCCTGAAAATTGATCAATCTGATCACACTTGAAGTACTGACGGCCTATCTAATTTCTTGAGATACTAACAAGTCAGAAAAGTACAAATACCCCCCAAATGACCCCTTTTTAGAAAGTAGACATCCCAATGTATCTTTTTCCCACAATTCTTTGCACAATGAAGTTTTTTTTTTTTCTTTTTACAAAATTGTCATATTAAAGTGGAGGTTCCATCAAAAAAACAATTTTGCTTTAAACTGTAGCTTACGACTAAAAAAGAAAAAAAACATTTTTTATTTTTTTTTACTCATCTGGAAATGCCTGTTGCTATGCGGTCCCACTAAATCTGCCTTTGAAACCACCTAGGATTCTGACATCATCTCCCTCTAATGCTCCTGGGAAATGTGTGTCATCATTTCCCAGGATGCAGTGCGCTGTCCAATTATCACTCCCCATCCAAGACTTCCAGGAAGTAAGTGCCTATAGGCTTCACAATGCCCACAAGCAAAATGGCAACTGTGTAGATATAGTTTTATAAACTATCTTTTTTGAATATCTATGCGGATCGGCGGCGGATTGTAAAAGAGTAAGTGACCAGATTTATATTATAAAAACGCAGGATGAAAGGACATACATTTAAAAAATGCTAATTGTGGTTGGAACTCCGCTTTAACTGGTTATTTCTCTCACAGAGCATATGCTTACAACAAATTACACCCCAAAATACATTCTGCTACTCCTCCTGAGTATGGGGATACCAAATGTGTGGGACTTTTACACAGCCTGGCCACATACAAAGGCCCAACATTAAAGTAGCGCCATCAGGCGATCTACGAGCATAAATTTCACATCTCATTTCTCAACCACCTATTACACTTTTGAAGGCCCTGGAGCACCAGGACAATGGAGTTGCCCACAAAATGACCCAATTTTGGAAAGCAAACACCCAAATGTATAATCTATGAGGCATAATGAGTCTTTTGAGCGGTTATTTTTTTTCTAGTTTTGGGAAAACGTGGAAAAAAAATTAAACACATTTTTTTTTTTTTTACACAAAGTTGTCCATTTATAAGATATTTACAACACCTAGCATGTACATAGCAAAAATGACACCCTAAAATACATTCTGGGATACCACATGTGTGAGACTTTTACACAGCTTGGCCACATACAGATGCCCAACATCCGAGTAGCACCATCAGGCGTTCTAGGAGCATACATTACATACCGTATTTATCGGCGTATACCACGCACTTTTTTGCCCTGAAAATCAGGGCAAAATCGTGGGTGCGCGGTATACGCCGATACCCGGTTTCCCGCACCGAGTTTGAATACTGCGCCGACATATACCGAGCGCAGTACACTCGTGTAATATCGGGCAGTCTCGGCTCCTCCCGCGCTGACGTTCTGAGTAGCCGAGCATTGCCGACAATACACGAGTGTACTGCGCTCTGTATATGTCGGCGCAGTATTCAAACTCGGCGCGGTGAAACGAGCGAGGAGGACGCCGCAGAAGGACGCCGGACCCGACGAAGAGGACACCCGAAGCCGCAGACGGACGCCGGACCCGACGAGGACGCCGATGGACGCTGCGCAAGACACCAAAACTAAGTACAAAAAAACTTTTTTTCCACAGGATTCGGGGCAACTTTAGGGGTGCGCGCTATACCCCAATAAATACGGTATATAGTTTCCTGGCAACCTATCATTTTTTAAGGCTCTTCATATTTCTAACACAGCATGTACATACCAAGAATTACAATCCAAAATAAATTCTATTGCGGAAAGGGTAAAAAAAAAGTATTACCTGTGCTTTCAGTAGGGTCCACAGAAGAGAGCACTGGTCCAGGCAGCAGTCAGGGATGTGCTTAGCGACAGCTATAGTAATTCTCCAGACAGCATATTTGCATAGTCCAGGTAGCAGTGGTGTGGCCCGTTCATGCCGCAGGCAAAGATGATGGCAGTAAGTCTGCAGCAGGCTGAGGGCTACAATCGGGTAAGACGTGTGCACATGGGTAGAGGCTTCGACCCACCCAAATCTCTATGAAGCCTCCGGACTCCAGACCCTAATCCAGGAAATTACAAAACCCGGAGAAAACAAAAAAATGTTTTCTCCATCAGGAAAAACTTCTGGAGCCCCTCACATATGTGAGACCCCTGTGTACTACAATAGCAGGGCAACAGATCAGTCCAAGCGGCAGGCAAAAGCATAGTCCATAAAACAGGCCAGGGTCAATTTACGTGGAAGCAGTCCAAACGGTAGGCAAAAGCATAGTCCATAAAACAGGCCAGGGTCAGTTCACGTGGAAGCAGTCCAAACGGTAGGCAAAAGCATAGTCCATAAAACAGGCCAGGGTCAGTTTACGTGGAAGCAGTCCAAGCGGTAGGCAAAAGCATAGTCCATAAAACAAGCCAGGGTCAATTTACGTGGAAGCAGTCCAAACGGTAGACTGAGGCATAGTCCAAAAACAGGCATGGGTCAGTTCACGTGGAAGGCAGTAGCATGAAAATGGTCAGATGGGGGAAATGGTTAAAAATATGGGCTAATATTTTACGTATTCATGATAAGTTTCGAAGCATTCTCCAATGCAAAGGCCAGGTTGGGAAGGACACCGGGGACAATGGTAGCTGGTATCTCTTTGACTTCCTCCTTTGCTGCACACGCGACATCTTTTTTGCCGTCTTCGGCCTCCTTCGGATGGTGGGATGTTGTACGGGTAGTGGCGTCCATGAAGTCGGCTAACAACATCAGAGCAAAGGGTTTCTGAGGGGGGGGGTCTTTGTGGATAGATGAGGGCCGTGACGATTTCTTCTGTGAAGTTTAGGAAGGGGGCAGGGTTTTCAGTGGATTTGGAGTAGACTACGTAAGAATTATAAATGGTCAAATGGATAAGATAAATTGCTACCTTCTTGTACCAGAATCGGGACCTCCTTATTGATAAATAAGGCTGAATCATTTGGTCATTGAAATCCACCCCCCCCCTCCCATGTACAGATTATAATCTTGGACACATGTCGGCTTTTCAATGGGACCTCGTCTTCGTTGAACAACAACTGTAGTGTCATTGTGAATGGTGGACATCATGTGCACGTCTCTGTTATCCTTCCACCTCAAGGCCAGCACTTCATTGCACCTCAGTGTTGCTCTTTCCCCCCTTCGCAGCTTTTTGTTCACAATGGATTGTGGGAAGCCCTTCCTATTTTTTCTGGAGGTTCCGCAGGCCAGGGTTTTTTCAATATACAAGTGTCGGAAAAGGGGCAGGCTGGTGTAAAAGTTATCTAAGTAAAGATGATATTCTTAGTGGGTAAGCCAGGTCCCATACAATTTTTCCAGCTGTGCCCATGTAGGCCGGGCACTCAGGGGGCTGGAGCTGGGAATCTCTTCCAACTTTGTGAGAGAGCCACGGGATATCTTTATGCGTTCCGCATATATGAAATATGCGGAACGCATAAAGATATCCCGTGGCTCTCTCACAAAGTTTGTAATATTTTACTCCATATTTGGCCTTTTTACTAGGAATGTATTGCTTTATTCCTAGACGGCCTGAAAAGGGTACCAGGGACTCATCCACACATGTGTTTATCGGGGACATAGAGTTCTGCAAATTGATGGGAAAGGAAATTTATCAGGGGGCGAATTTTGTACAGCTTATCGGAATCTGGATGATTACGGGGAGGTCACTGGGTGTTGTCATTAAAATGAAAGAATCTCATAGTCATCTTGTATCGGGACCTGGGCATTGTGGCAGAATAAATGGGCTGGTGGTAGATGGGTTTGGTGGACCAATAGGAATGTCCTTGAATTTTTTTGTTAAGCCCCATGTTTATGGTAAGGCCAATAAACAATTTGAACTCCTCAAAAATTTACATCTCTCCACTCAAATGGACGGGCATAATACGATTGGGGGTTGTTGGCAATAAACTGCTGGGCATACAAATTTGTCGATAAGGAACTGCAGAAAAGTGTCGGGCAAAAACAGATGAAGGAAATCAATTTCTGAGAAATTTTGGGTGTTGGCCTGCACACCTGGCTGTGCTGTGAAAGGGAGAATAATTGGTGATCCCGAGCCGGAAGGCAGCCATGTTGGGTTGGCCAGAACATCTGGCATGAATGTAGTGGCCCTGGCTCCTGGGGGCCGTGACACTCTAGTAGTTTTGGGGGGGGGGGTTTAGGGTTTGAAATTCTTGTGCTGGTTTTTGGGTGTGATGTGGCAGCACTGGTACATTTGTTCACAAGAGGTTTCGCTGGCGGCAGCGCTGGTACTGGGCCTTTGTTCCCGGGGCCTATTGCTGGCGGCAGCGCCAGTACTGGGCCTATTGCTAGTGGCAGCACTGGTACTGGGCCTAGGAATATAATCCTGGTTGCTGGTGGCTGCCTGGATTTCAGAGTGTCGTGCCCGAATCATTGCTATATTTAATCGGTTCACATTCCGATTCGGAATCAGAAATGGGATCTGATGAGAACTCCACGGTGCTCTCATCCGTCATTGAGAGGATCTGAAACGCCTCCTCGCCAGTATACAATTTTTTGGACATTTTGGCTGTGTGGCGGGTAGCTGTATACGATGGGTTGTGCGATGGGTGGCAGGTGACGGTCACTGATGGTGTGACGGGAGATGGTCACTGATGGGTGACAGGCCACAGACGGTGACGGGTGATGGTCACTGATGGGTGCACCGCTGATCATCACTGATGGGTGACAGGGCAGGTCACTGATGTGACGGGTGCACCGCTGATGGTCACTGATGGGTGACAGGGCACGGTCACTGACGGGTGACAGGTTCACCGCTGATGGTCACAGATTGTTGACAGGGCTGGTCACTGATGGTTGACGGGTGACAGGACAGGTCACTGATGGGTGATGGTGACAGGGCAGGTCACTGATGGGTGACAGGGCAGGTCACTGATGGGTGACGGTGACAGGGCAGGTCACTGATGGGTGACGGTGACAGGGCAGGTCACTGATGGGTGACGGTGACAGGGCACGGTCACTGATGGGTGACAGGGCAGGTCACTGATGGGTGACAGGGCACGGTCACTGATGGGTGACAGTTGCTCCGCTGATGGCAGTCTCTTTATGTGACAGGTGCACTTTATGGGTGACTGTTGGGTGACAATTGGGGGATGCAAAGGGACAGGTGTGGTGCCTGTGCATACAGTACAGAACACAGATCTGTAACTCACTGCTTCTAGCTCTTCTCTCCTCACACAGGAAACGATGACGTCCTGTCGGAACAATGGAGTCTTCCGCCCGCCGTCATTTGACGGCGGGCGGATGACAAGTGGTTAACAAAGATAAGCAAAAGAAAGGGACTCTCTTTGCTCCTTCAGCCCCTTCCAAAAATCCCCAGTGATGCCAGGATAGGGGTAGGGGGAAGGTTGTCCTATTTCATCATAGAATGGGCAGAAATTTCCGACAATTCCTTTATTCTTCAAACATTGCAAAGGGGTTACAGGTTGGAATTCAAGAGTCTTTCCCCAGAGATGTTTTTCTTACTCATCTGCCAAGAGACGGCAACTTATTTTGAATCTAGTTTTCGTGTGGGAAACAGAGCGGGTCATATCTCCTGTTCCGGAAAATCTAAAATTCCCGGGATTTTATTCCCACGTCTTTTTGGTTGAAAAAGCCTCCGGCGGCTTCAGTAAAATTCATTTAAGCATCCTGAACAAATATATTCTCCCCAGACATTTCCGGATGGAAAACATTTATTCTGTAAGTAATCTATTGTGGCTAGAGGTCTTCATGGTTACCCTGGATCTTCAGGACGCTAGATCTTCTGACGCCACCGAAGGTTACTCAGATTTGCGATTCTCATGGACATTGGGCCGAGTCATTGGCAGTTCAATGCCCTTCCTTTCGGTCTCTCGGCAGCACCCAGAATTTTTACAAAGATCATGGCCGAAGTCATTGGCTTTTTTCAGATACAAAGTGTATCGATCGTCCCATATCTGGACAATTTTATGATCTTTGCCTGAGACAGAATCCCTTATCTGGTATCTGCAGTTGGTCTTGCGGACCTTTCAGAATCTGGGGTGA
The DNA here is from genome assembly GCF_905171775.1 of Rana temporaria. Taxonomy (NCBI): domain Eukaryota; kingdom Metazoa; phylum Chordata; class Amphibia; order Anura; family Ranidae; genus Rana; species Rana temporaria. The sequence continues at coordinate 105,799,857 of NC_053499.1, forward strand.
AAAGTCAACCAACAAAAGTCTTGTCTGCTTCCCTCCCAGAGCATACTTTTTCTGGATTATCTAATAGACTCTGTTGCTCAGAAGATTTTTCTTCCAGAGGAGAACATTATTAAACTTTTTTTTCTCCGTGCAGGCCTTCAAATTGCTCCCACAGACCTCTCTTCGGAGGATCATGCAGTTATTAGGATTAATGACTGCAGCCATCCCAGGGGTGACCTGGGCCCAAATACTCTCCAGAACCCTTCTGCTGTTTCTCTTAAGCCATTGGGATCGCAGGAAGGATTCTCTAGATCAGCTGGTACAGCTGTCAAGAGAGGATTTTCTCAATCTCTCCTGGTGGGAGCAGTAGGAACACCTGCAGGGAGGGAAGAACTGGGCGCAACATGCTCCAGTAAAAGTTACTACAGACGCCAAGTGTCGTGCTCACCCCCTCCCTTGGACTACAGGAGAGTCAGGATGCCCACTAACACACAGCTCCTTTCTCTATCTGCAATGTAGAGAGCATCCTGACTCTCCAGTAGTCCGAGGGAGGGGGCGAGCACGACACTCCACACCAGGGAAAAAGCCTTGCATTACTGTGTGTGGAGTTGGACAGAAGAACAGAAAGTGAGGATATCTCAGAAGAAATAAGGACATTTAAAAGCAAAATCGAAGGAAGAGGTAAGTGAAGGAGGACTACACTAGGGTAAAGGAAGCCATTTAGGGGAAAAAAATGTACCTTTGCAACCCCTTTAAATATGAACTCCAGGATTAGCAAATGTTTAAATACGGGAATTGTGTGTATTCTCAATAGAATCTTGGTGCACTTTGAATTACTGCACAGAATTGGAAGAAATATGAAAAAATGGGGGTTATTTACTAAAGGAAAATCCACTTTGCACTACAAGTGCACTGTAGATCTGAGGGTGACATGCAAGGAAAATAGAACGGCATTTTACCATCCACATGATTGGATGATAAAATCAGCAGTGCTTCCCCTCAGATCTACAGCGACTGCACGATCAAGTGCACTTTCTTTTCTTTTGCTGTTACCACCATGTGGCTGTACTGTGGCTTTCGTCTGCCATTTTCTTTTGCTGTTGTTACCATGTGGCTGTGGTCTGGCTTTCGCCGCCCATTTTGTAGTGGTTTGACATTCGTTTGTTGCAACTTCCATTTTGTGTCTGTTTACTTGGGGATATACGGGAAAAATAATGATTGGTAAGATGCATTATATCATTAGAATTAAAATGTGTGCTTATTGGCAGAGGAGATATGGTGTGCGCATAGTGTACAGCCAAATTTCCCTGGCGCCTCCCTCACTGTACTAGACAGCTTGTAGTGGGTGAGGACTGCTTAGTTCCTCGCACACTGAAGATGCAGCTGCTACTTCACAAGGAACTATGTGGGTTTGAAAAGGCATTTGGTGCGCACAAAGTCGATTTATATCCTTTTTATGGCTATTGTGAAACTTTAAAGTGGTAGTAAAGCTTTTGTTTTTTCTAATAACAAACATGTTAAACTTGCCTTCTCTGTGTAGTGGTTTTGCACAGAGTAAGGGCTCTTTCACATGGGCGGACCTTTTAGGTCCGCCTGACAGTTTTTAATGGAGCCACGGATGTCAGCAGTGACATGCCCGCTGACATCCGACCTGCTCCGATCCGCCAAAGTGAGAAAAGACAGGGCCATCCCTGCATAGTGTGTGGGGACCGCCGTGTCATCCGTCGGATCAACGGAGCGATCCCCGCTGAGCAAGCGGAGGTTCACGGGGCGGATCATTACTGATCCGCCCCGTGTAAAAGAGCTCTAACTCCAATCCTCTTCTTTTCGGGTCCCCTGCCAGTGCTCCTGACTCCTCTCCCCCATCAAGCAGTGCCCCCAGAGAAAGCCACTTGCCCTGGGGGCACTACTGCATGCTCGCTCCTGAGCTGCTGCTCTATGCATCCATAAGACACTCTATCTTCTCTGGCTCACTGGCTTTGATTGAAAGCAGTGGGAGCCAATGGTCTCCTGCTGCTCTCATCCAACGAAGGAGAGTCCTTGGACAGCCAAAGCTATTGTGAACATGACTGGATTGGTGGGGGGCGCTGCACACAATTTTTTTTTACTTTCATGCATAGAATGCATGAAGGTAAAAAAAACCTTCAGCCTTTATAACCACTTTAAAGTCTTTGACAAATGCAGATTAATTTCAGGTGAATTTTGCTTGAATGCGAGAGCAATTTGATCTGCTTCCGAGATCAAAGTTTACTCACAGGTGCACGATGCTGTAGCAACCTGTTTCCAGCTGCTTTTGTTGCAAATAAACCTTTATGGTAATAGTAGCGGTTTTGACATAAGCTCAATGACAGCCCTATTTTGCCTTCTCTAGCTGTTGAGACTGACCAACAAGTATATAAGCTGGAACGTTGGATCTTAAAATGTATGTCGTGGCAAAATTAAAAAACAAATCGGTACGTTAATGCAGTATGTGAATCTTAAAAAAATGCTAGAAGTACTAATAAAAAATGGTAAAACAATATAATTTTTGCGCCAAAAATTGTGAGTGGATTTCTCCACTGGGTGATTAAATCAAAGCTGCTCCCCTAAAAATGGAGTGTCTAACTATGTTTGAATGGTAGAGTGATAGGGGGCGCTGATGGGAAGTAGGAAGAGGGTCACTTGTCGGTGACCGTGGTGGATAAATCTAATACATATTAACAGATATTATTCAGTGAAATGGATGGATTGATAACCAGTGTACATAATATAATACTAAGTAAAAAGGTACAATTCTTGAAAAATAAATTAAAAAGAATAAATTATAGGAACAATGTGATGTGACACACAGAGCCCAAAATAAATTGAATAAATGTCCAAAAAGTAATATTCAATGTCCGTGGATACCCAAGCAAAGGGTAAGTGTAACAACACAATCAATAGAAAAATATTTAATAAATAATATAGAATCCACTGTGTATTCAAAATATTCAAGCAAAAATCTTCTCATATAGTTTGTGCTTCTAAGTATTCCTTCACCATTTAAGCGATCGACACCCAAATGTGTTTGTTAATGGTAATGCGCTTACCAGAGCGATTGGACCTCTTTAATGAAAAAGAAGGTCAAAATCGCTTGTGCAGATAAATGCCTGCAAGCATATAATGTGTCCTCAGCTCCTTGAATAGACACCTCTTCCTCCAAGAATTTCACAGATGGGACATGAAACAGAAAAGCGACTCCATCGTGCAACCGGTTTTATTTAAAAAATTTTTTAAAACAAACATGGGCCAAGTGGCCACTTACATTAAAAAGTGCCCATCCCGGCACTGGGTCTGCAGGCTCGTCAGTACAAACAGAAAGACCTCCACCTCCGCGTCGGCGTGTGTCTGCGTTCCACCGGCAGCTGTTCAGGGAGACAACCAATAATTTGGGACCCATACCAGTCTCCCTCAAGTGATTCACCAACTGCTGTCCCTTTTTTAGTTTTCTATACAGGACTGAGTATGGAGATTCCTTCTTCATTTCTCTAGTTTTTGTGTATATTATCTCCTCACACACTGAGATCCATCTCTGGCTAGGCAGGTGCATATGCTAGACATGGAAGCCAGTGGTGAGGAAATATCTATATGCCTCGAATATAATATCCCTAATATGATAAAGTTACTTATCTAATTTATTCATATTTACTTTTCAAAAAATGGTTTTCTCTAAACCAAACTAAGAGATTCCAATAAGATTTTGTATCCAATGCTTGATCCCGTGCGATTGAGCTTGCCATCTAGCAAAATAAAAAGATATGCCTATTTTTTTATAAAATCTTACATATACATACATTTCCCCCTTTGCTCTTCTGTTCATGGACGGACACAGCAGCCTTTGACCTTAGGGCTATATCCGCTTCCTTCCAGGAGAATTAAGCAGAAACAAAGCACTTAAAGTGTTAACAACTTTCCTCAGTGCAGCCCCTCCCAGGGGGCGTGGCTCCCCGGGTATAACCCACACCCTGCTCTAGCAGCACCAGTTTTTTTCTGCCTAATGTCAGGAGAGGACAGGCCCTCTAGAGTCCCTGTACTCCTGGAGATTTTTTTTGCGATTTATTGTTTTGTTCCTGCATTTTTGGATCCTGAGATTCTTCTATCAACTGCCGACTGGGTGACAGGCTGGTTCTTGACTCTTGTAGTCCCCCCATTTTCGGCCATCGAGCGTGTGCCGGCCCTCAGCTCAGCTTTGGGTCGTCCAAGACAGGCCCCATTGCTCCAGGGGCGGCCGGGGAACTACATGTTCCAGGGCACACATATGACCAGTCTCTATGGCTTTGTCACAGTGTGTCTGGCCGACAGCCATGCCATTAGTGGACGTTGGTTCTGTCTGGGATACCTCCAGCCGGTGGTCGCAGGACAGGTAAGTAGTGGCCCCTTGCTCAGGTAAGGTGGTATGGCTGGTGTTTTCCCCTGGGAGGTCGACTGAGGGCTCTCCCTGCTTTCCTCTCTCCCTTATTACCTCTCCCTCCTTCCCCATTTGGGTAGCGGCTGTGAGGGGGGGCCTTCTGGGGTCTCTACCACCAGGGGCTGTGTTTTTTACAGTACAGGTGTTTGTGTGCTGCACTGTGTGTACTATGTGCTGCGCTGGGTGCTGTGTCACTGGGGGTCTTTTTAAACTGCACAATGACCGCCATTTTGCCGTAGTCGCGGTTTATATGGCTCGGCGGCCATTTTACTGTACTTACTGTAGTGGTGTTTTTTCCTCATACGGCGGCCATCATGGATTTCTATTGGCCTTGTGTGCCGGTTTTAGCGCTGCAAAAAGACCGCAAATCACCCTGAGGTGACAGACGCAGCGCAGCCAGCTTTTGTGCACACCTCAGATTTTTCTCAGCTCACGCTGCACCGGGTGGGGTGGTGAGTTCCCTGGGGGCCTCTACCTCTGTTAGCAGCCAGGAGGTGACCGGTGGGTGGTTCTGCCTTGCAGTTCCGGGTGACACAGCGGTGGGGCATTATGGAGCCTGAAACTGGTACTTCTGCCCCAGCAATGCCTGAGTTAACCCTTGGTGCCCCTCCCCCTGCCACATCTCTTGAGGCAATGTCGGCTGTCCTGGAGGCGTTTCTCGCCAGGTTTGAATCGGCTAGTGGCCAGAAGGGGGGGGGGGGAAAGCTTCTGGGGATGTCTCTGACACAGAATCAGGCCCTGCTATTGCATCTGGCTCTGGTTCTGTCATGTCAGATGATGCAGGCTTAACCCACGCGGACAGTGAGGATGACTCTGCTTCAGGGTCAGTTGCTGATAAGGAATTTGTTGGAGCTCTTATTTCTGCGGTGCGTGATACTCTGAAACTGGATGATCTGGCGGAGGCACCAGATGTGCCAGTCCCTTTTGGGTTCCGCAAACCGCCGCGCACCACAAAAGTGTTTCCTTGTGTTCCTTATTTGGACAAATTATTGTACAAGGAATGGGATACGCCGCAAAAAGTTTTTGCCGTTCCAAAATACTTTGCGACCCGTTATCCCTTTGAGGAGGACTTTTTAAAAAAGTGGGTCTCTACCACGAGTGGTAAGAGCACGTTGCTCCCACAGTCTGGAAAGGGCAAGGAGCCTCGCCGTAAGCAAGGGCCCTCCTTTACTACTCCCAAGCGTTTTGTTTGTGCGCCCAGTGCGGCGGGAAAAGGTGTGCAAGGTGCTAAGGCCCCTGCTGCGAGACAGAAGCGCACCTGGTACCGCAAGCCAACCAAGCCTGCTTCCGCATGAAGGTCTACCCCCGCCCGTGTCTCGGGCCGGTTTCGCGAATTCGCGGCTCGGTGGAGGTCTCTTCTTTCTGACCGTTGGGTTTGCGAAGTAGTTTCCTCGGGGTACAAGATAGAGTTTCTCTCTTGTCCGCCAAACAGATTCTTTCCTTCCAACCTCCAGCTTCCTCCGCCGGAAGGATCTGTCAGGGGCTGTCCATGAACTCCTGGGCAGGGGAGTGATTGTGCCAGTTCCCTCGCAGGAGCGGTTTCAGGGGTTTTACTCCAATCTGTTCGTGGTCCCCAAGAAGGAAGGGGTCCGTCCAATCCTGGACCTCAAGGCCCTCAATTGTTTTGTCAAGGTGCAAAAATTCAGGATGGAGTCGATTCGCTCGGTAATAGCGGCACTCCATCAGGGGGACTTTCTGGTGTCCTTGGATATCATGGACGCGTACCTACATGTTCCCATATGCACAAAGCACCAGAGATTTCTGCGCTTTGCGATCGGGAAGGACCACTTTCAATTTGTGGCCCTCCCGTTCGGCCTGGCATCGGCACCGCGGGTTTTCACCAAGGTGCTCGCCCCGATACTAGCCCTGCTGAGGCAGCGAGGGATTGCTATCGTGGGATATCTGGGCGACCTTCTCCTGCGAGCTTCCTCAGGCTCAGAATTAGAAGAGGACGTGTCTATCACATGTCAGACTCTCCAAGAGTTCGGCTGGCTTCTAAATATCCAGAAGTCAGTGTTAGTTCCATCCCAGAGACTGGAATACTTGGGACTAGTCCTGGACTCCGCGGAGGCGAGAGTGTTTCTCCCGACGGCAATCTGCAGTGAAGTAGTTGTCGACCCAGAAGTGGTCGTCTCTTCGATTCTGCATGAGGGTTCTGGGTCTGATGGTGGCCTCTTTCGAGGCGGTCCCGTATGCCCAATTTCACACCAGGGAGCTACAGAAGGAAATTCTGTCACATTAGGACAAGCTCCCTTCTCTGGATTACCAGATTCAGTTGAGCCATCTGGTCAAGTCTTCCCTGGTGTGGTGGCTGGCGTCTCCGGTGCGTCGGACCGGGAAGTCTTTTCTGCCATGCCGCTGGATAGTGGTCACGACGGATGTCAGCCTCTCCGGTTGGGGGGGCATTTGGGGCACCCAGTCAGCCCAGGGGCGCTGGACTCAGGAGGAGTCTTGCCTTCCGATCAATATTCTGGAGCTCCGAGCAATCAAGCTGTGCCTTGCCAGGTGGTCCCTGGATCTGCAGGGCAGACCGGTCAGGATCCAGTGCGACAACGCCACGGCCGTGGCGTACGTCAATCATCAGGGAGGCACACGGAGTTCAGCTGCAGCGACGGAGGTCGCGCACATCCTTCGGTGGGCCGAAAGGTCCGTTCCGGCTCCATCGGCCGTGTACATTCCGAGAGTTCAGAATTGGCAAGCCGACTTCCTAAGTCGCACAACTCTGGACCAAGGAGAGTGGTCTCTCCACCCGGAGGTGTTTCAGAGTCTGTGCCAAAAATTGGGCACTCCAGACATGAACCTTCTAGCGTCCCGTCTCAACCGGAAGGTGCCGCGGTTCGTGGCCAGGTCAAGGGACCCGTGGGCGGACGCGTCGGACGCGTTGGTGGCACCTTGGGGTCACTATAGCCTAATTTACGCCTTCCCTCCTCTGAAGCTTCTTCCTCGCCTGCTGAGCAGGGTGGAAGCCGAAGGGATTCCAACAATCCTGATCGCCCCAGATTGGCCGCGCCGCTCCTGGTACGCGGACCTGGTGCGTCTGGTGGCAGACGTCCCCTGGTGTCTACCCCTGAGAGAAGATCTTCTGTCGCAGGGTCCGATCTTCCATCCTGCTTTACAGTCGCTGGCTTTAACGGCGTGGCTGTTGAAAGCCAGGTGTTGAAGGACCGGGACCTGTCGGGCTCCGTGGTTTCTACCATGCTGCGTGCACGGAAGTGTACTTCTAGGAGAATTTACCATCGTACGTGGAAGGCCTACATCTCTGTGTGAGGAGATGAAGTGGCACCCCCGTACATACGTGGTGTCCCGGATTCTGCTGTTTTTACAGCGGGAAGTGGACCAGGCTCTCGCCTCAATTACCGTCAAGAGTCAGATTTCTGCTCTGGCCGTTTACTTTCAGCGGCCCTTGGTGCGCACGTTTTGTGCAGGGGGTCTGGCATGTGGCCCCTCCTGTGTGCCCTCCACTGCCCCCATGGGACTTGAATTTGGTCCTCTCGGTGCTTCAAGATGCTCCATTTGAGGACATTCGGAAGATCCCCTTGTGTGTTTTTTCTGGTAGCGATTACCTCGATCAGACGGGTGTCTGAACTGGCGGCCTTGTCCTTCAAGGCCCCCTACTTGGTCATCCATAAGGATAAGCTGGTGCTGCGTCCACAGCCTTCTTTTCTCCCAAAGGTCGTTTCGGCTTTTCACATTAATGAGGACATTGTTCTTCCATCCTTATGTCCTCGGCTGAAGAACCTGAAGGAGGCCACTTTACATTCCCTGGATGTGGTTCGGGCCCTTCGAGTGTACTTATCGGCTACAGCTCTGTTCCGGAAGTCGGACTTACTGTTCGTGTCGGTGACTGATCCTAGAAAAGGCCTGGCGGTCTCGTCGGCCACCATTTTTTTTTTTTTTTTTTAACATATCTTTTATTTATGTTTTCTCAAACAAATAACACAAAATACTACGACTGACAAAATGCAAATACAGGTTCAATACATTCTCCGTCAGTACTTTTCCCTTTAACAATCATCACTCCTATTACCGTATTATTTTATACCCCCAGACCCCACCCTCCTCCCTCCCCCTCAAAAAAAAAAAAAAAAGAAAGAAAATTCTATAAACCCCCCCCTCCTCCTCTCTCCCCTCTCTCCTTCCCCGCGACATAGGGCTACTACTCTTAAATTCTTTCTCCTCCCCCTGTGTCATAATTCCATCTCCCTGGGGTTCTTAGTTCTCCTCTAGTAACCTCTTCCCTTCCTCTGATCTAATAAATACATTCCATCCTGACCATGTTTCTTCATACTGTGTCCTCCTATTCTGCGCCGTATGCACCAAATCTTCCATTGCACTTACTTCTTGAATCCGTTTAAGCCACCCTGCTATAGAAGGGGGGCATAAGTCTCTCCACCTCAACGTTATTCCTGCCCTTGCCACATTGATCATTTGGCACACTACCGACCTCCTATACTTCTGCATCGGTATCTGTGAGCTATGTAACAGAAAAAGGGCAGGGTCATCGGGGATCAAGTCTTCCGCAAATTTTTGTAAAATTCTTCTCACCTCCTCCCAATAATGTCTCATTTTTTGGCAGGACCAAAAGATATGGAACAAAGTTCCTTGCTCTTTGCCACACCTCCAACACCTTTCATCTGCTTCTTTATCAAATTGATGTAATCTTTCTGGGGTGTAATACCATTGTATAAGTAACTTGTAATTAGCTTCTTGTATTTTTGAGCATACCGAAGAGTTGAATGCCAGATATATTATTTGTTTATGCTGAATTGGGGTGAAGATTCTCCCCAAGTCCTTCTCCCATTTCCGAATGCCTGGCATCACAAATTCTTCAGCTGGCATGTTCAAAAACCCATACATTTTAGATAATACTCTTGATACTGGTTCCACCCCGTTGCAACATTTCTCCATTATTGTCAATTGCCTTTGAAATTCTGTTACCAAGCCCAAAGATCTTAAGAAATGGCTTACCTGAAGCGCCTGCCACATTGAGAGTTCAAATATGCCGCCTACCTCTGTCAGGTCTTTGATTGATGGCCAGGCATTTGGCTTTAAAAAATCCAAGACCTGACGGAGGTTCCTTTCTTTAAACTTTTCAGCTGTATCCTTCTCCATCCCTGGGGTAAAATTAGGATTATCTATTATGGGTAACAATGGTGATTTACTTGGTGTATATTTCTTATCCCCACATACTTTTGCTGAAATTTGCAATGTGGACCTATTATAGGGTGTCTTTTAAGATGTCTAGGGAGAGCCGCATAGCACCAAGGTGCTCTACCTAAAGGTATCTGACTTATGTACTGCTCTATATTTACCCACCGTTTAAACTCCCCATGTCTACACCAGTCTACCAATCTAGTCAAGTGCGTTGCTCTGTAATATTTTATTATGTTTGGGATTGCCATCCCTCCTGCGCTTTTAAGCATACTCAGCAAATCTCTTTTAATTCTGGCTTTTTTCCCTGCCCAAATAAATTTCATTAACAAAAAAAAGTTATTGGTATAGAGATTGGCAGTGCCTGAAACAAATACAAAACCTTTGGCAAAATGCACATTTTAACTATACTTCCTCTCCCAAACCACGAATGCATTCTGTATCTCCATTTATCTAGCAATATTCGTATTGCATTGTACAATGGGGGAAAGTTCAGTGCATATATATTTTTGATCTCTGATGATATATATGTACCTAGATATTTTAATACCTTCCCCCATTTGAACTTAAAATTCTGTTTTATTATGTCACCCATAGGTTCTGGGATCGCCACCTTCATTGCCTCAGATTTTGTATTGTTTATTTTCAGGTTGGATATTCTCCCATATTTCTCCATTTCTCTTACCAGGTTAGGGAGTGATACATGAGGGTTAGTCACTGAAAAGAGCAGGTCGTCCGCATATGCAGCTACTTTATGTACCTGATCTCCCATCTGAATTCCCTGGATATCCACATTTTGTCGAATTCTAATTAACAGGGGCTCTAGTGTAAGAGCAAACAACAGGGGCGATAGAGGACATCCCTGTCTTGTCCCGTTCGTAATTTTAAAAGGGGGTGATATTACTCCATTGACCCTTACTGAGGCACGTGGGCATGTGTACATACTCTTGATCCAACTGACCATTCGTTCACCCAGGCCCACATGTCTCAGCACTTCCTCCAAAAAACGCCAGCTCACCCTGTCAAACGCTTTTTCTGCATCTGTGTTTAAAAATACACAGGGGATTTTTTTCTCTCCAACATAATGCACCAGGTTAAGGATTTTTATCATATTGTCTTTAGCCTCCCTCCCTGGAACAAATCCCACCTGGTCCATATCCACTAACTGTGGTATCAGTGGTTAAAGCCTAGATGCTATTATTTTGGAAAAAAGTTTAAGGTCTGTGTTTAACAATCAAAAAGAAGGTACAGCGCTGATGTGAATGAAACAAATTGTGAATGAACAATACAGTTATGAAAAATAATCAGTGACTGAATAAATAAATTAGATGTTGATAAAAATAGTTCATGAAAATATCAAAAAGTGAATGTACTGATCCTTCACCAATCAGGAATTAAGTATAAGTGACAAAAATAGCAAATATAAATCAGTGAAAAAAGAGTCCAATGATAAAAAAGGCAAAATTCTTATTTCTTAATCTTCCACCAAGTATAACACCCGTGTGATGGTATTCCAATCTGCTTACCAGATTAACTGACCGTGATTGCGGTCAGATAAAGCCCAGAGATCTTTTAGAGTCCTCTCAAGTGGACTATATGACAACAGGTTATACAGATCAAATAATCGGATCATCTACTGCTCCAAAGCTCCAGATGGAATAGGGATACGCTCATATATTCAAAGAAAAGAAGAAACAAGAAAAAGCTCCATGGTGAAGTACTGTATGTAAGGTTGGTTTATTGAGGGAATGGTAACACTTACAATTCAGACGATATAGACAGGCTTGTCACAAATCCCAGCGCATGCAACGCGAACTGACAATCGAATCCTGGTAGCTGTGTTCAGTGTGTATAGCTCTCTCCGTACAAGCGATGACAAGGTACGCTTTAGGCCACTCCTACGCACGTTTCGTCGTAAGACGTCGTCGGGGATGGACCAATAGCGCGCCGGCCAACGCTAGAGCACTATATAGTGTCCGGCCGCCATTTTGGTTGTGGGCGAACGCTAAGGGCAAGCGGAAATAGCTGTATACACACTAAAAAGGAACTGATGGAGAATCGAATCAAGATGCAGATGACTGCCATCTTGTGGAAAAATAGGAGAAGAGTCTTACCACACACTGAAACACAGTATATAGGAAACGAATGGGACATAGTGTGCAAAATAGACTAGACAAATAGAAGTCCATTAATACAAAGAGCATAAAAAACCTGAATATCTTAATGTAACAGTATAAAATCTATAATAATATCTTTAATTGAATAAAATTAATAAAATTAATTAATTAAAACATTTATATATATGTCTCAATTATTATAATATATAAAATATTAAAAAATATTATAACAATATTATAAAAATACGGTAAAAAATGGAGAAGCTATGTGTTACTGAGGAAACAATTTATATCCCACTCTACATTCAACCCAAAGGGGACAAAACTTTTCATATTAAAAATCCATTGAGTTTCACATTTGGATATAGAACGTACTTTATTTGTTCCTCTCCAGGGAGCATTACGTTTTTCGATAGGAAGAAATAGAGATCCTGCAATCTGTTTATTGTGGTATTTGGCATAATGTTTAGACAGATTGTGTTTAGAAAATCCTCGCCCTACGTTTCCAACATGTTCTTCCAATCTGACATGTAATGCCCGTTTTGTACGTCCTATATATTGTTTAGAACAAGGGCATTGTATAAGATAGACTACATGATCACTAGTACAAGTGATAAATGAGTCTATATTATATGTCCTTTTGGTCTGAGTGGACTGAAAAGACAAGAGCTTACGTCCGTGGAAAGAATTTATTTTACAAATGTTGCACTTTCTGCAAGGGTAGAAACCTTTCATGTCTTGGAAAAACCCTATTGTGTTTGGTGGGTCAATTACATTCGGGGCAACTTTTAAACGCAATGGGGGTGCTCCTCTAAAGATGACAACTGGTTGATCCGGAATAACTGCCCCCAAAATGCGATCATTTTTTAAAATCTTCCAATGTTTCTTTAAGATTTTTTTAACAGAAAAGTGCTGATTGGAGTAACCGGTGATCATGGCATAACTAAATTTTGGGTCTATATTTTTTCTCGGAGCATTTTTGGTGCAAAGTAATTGATTTCTATCAATTGTTCCCACTTGTTGAATGGTATCGTCAATAGTGGCTTGGTCATAACCTTTTTCTAAAAACTTAATTTTTAAAATGTCAGCCTGTTGAAAATAATCTTCTGATGATGTGCAATTTCGCCTAATCCTTTGAAGTTGGCCCTTAGGTATGGCCTTAAGCCATTGGGCATGATGGCAACTATTCAGAGGAATATAGGCATTGCGATCTGTCGGTTTGAAATGGGTTGTGGTTTTAACAACTCCATCGTGAACCAAAATGTTTAGATCTAAAAAATGAATCTCAGAATTGCTGGCCTCATACGTTAAAATTATGCCCTTGTTATTCCCATTTAATCTGGCAAAAAAACTTTCCAAAGAAGGGAGATCTCCTTCCCAAATTATCAAAACATCATCGATGTATCTTTTCCACAACCTCAGCTCGTTGGGGGGGTTGGTGTCTATTAGATCCCTCTCCCAAAAAGCTAAGAAAAGGTTCGCTAGGCTCGGGGCTTTGGTTCGCCCACAACCAAAATGGCGGCCGGACACTATATAGTGCTCTAGCGTTGGCCGGCGCGCTATTGGTCCATCCCCGACGACGTCTTACGACGAAACGTGCGTAGGAGTGGCCTAAAGCGTACCTTGTCATCGCTTGTACGGAGAGAGCTATACACACTGAACACAGCTACCAGGATTCGATTGTCAGTTCGCGTTGCATGCGCTGGGATTTGTGACAAGCCTGTCTATATCGTCTGAATTGTAAGTGTTACCATTCCCTCAATAAACCAACCTTACATACAGTACTTCACCATGGAGCTTTTTCTCGTTTCTTCTTTTCTTTGAATATATGAGCGTATCCCTATTCCATCTGGAGCTTTGGAGCAGTAGATGATCCGATTATTTGATCTGTATAACCTGTTGTCATATAGTCCACTTGAGAGGACTCTAAAAGATCTCTGGGCTTTATCTGACCGCAATCACGGTCAGTTAATCTGGTAAGCAGATTGGAATACCATCACACGGGTGTTATACTTGGTGGAAGATTAAGAAATAAGAATTTTGCCTTTTTTATCATTGGACTCTTTTTTCACTGATTTATATTTGCTATTTTTGTCACTTATACTTAATTCCTGATTGGTGAAGGATCAGTACATTCACTTTTTGATATTTTCATGAACTATTTTTATCAACATCTAATTTATTTATTCAGTCACTGATTATTTTTCATAACTGTATTGTTCATTCACAATTTGTTTCATTCACATCAGCGCTGTACCTTCTTTTTGGTTGTAATTTTTTTGCTTTGGGTATTTAGAGCAATAGGTACCAGCTGCTTTTGTCACTTATTATTTTCACAATTTTTCATCACGTATTAGCGCAGTGTTTTCCTTTGGTTTTTTCCTTAGGATTCTTTTACATCTGTGTTTAACAATGATATAGGCCTATAACTACCACATTCAGCCGGATCCTTCCCCTCTTTAGGGATGACAGTGACATGGGCCAAAAGTGCCTCCGGGGGAAAAGCCGCAGTACCTCCCACTGCATTAAAAAACTTTGACATCTGTTCATTCAATATCATGGAAAATTCCCTATAGTAACTTACCGAGAATCCATCTGGACCTGGGGATTTCCCTAACTTCACTTTCTTTAGGGTTTCCCCTACCTCTTCAATAGTTATAGGACTCTCTAACTTCTTTCGAACTGGGGATGGTAATCTAGATAATCCTGCAACAGATAAATACTCCCATCTCCAATTTTGTATCTACTTCTGATGGTAAATTATATAGTACCGAGTAATATTCCCCAAATGTTTGGGCAATCTCTCTGGGTTTCTTTATAAGCTGTCCCTCTTTCCCTTTAATCTGCGGAATATATACGGACCTGCTCTTTTCCTTGAGTTTCCCTGCCAAAAGTTTACTGCATTTATCACCTAATTCGTAGTTAGCCTTCCTTCCTCTCTGTATGATCGCTTTAGCTTTAAACCGCATAATCTCTGAAATATGCCTCCTTAGTTGTCCAAGCTCTCTCCCCACCTCGGGTGTTTTTTTTTTTTATGTTGGAGTTCTAGTTCCCGAATTTCCTCTAATATCTCCCTAATCTGTTTTTCCCGTTTTTTTTTCCAAGTACGATCCATATTTTATCAGGATTCCCCTGATTACTGTCTTGTGGGCCTCCCACACCATACTTGGATTACTCCCTGGCGTATCATTGACCTGAAAGTATGCCGCAATCTCCTTAGCGACCTCGTCCCTCACTTCTAAATTTTGCAACAGACTCTCATTCAGGCGCCATGTTCTATCTTGGGCAAATACATCGTTGGAGAGGGAGAGGCATAGACTAATCGGCGCGTGATCTGACCATGTTATATTCCCAATTGTTGTCTCCGTTACTGAGGTAATCAGATAATGAGGGATAAGAAACATATCCACACGAGTATATACTTGATGTGGGTTAGAAAAAAAAGTGTAGTCCTTTTCATCTACATGTAAAATCCTCCACACATCCACTAGTTGTACCTCGTGTAATTTCTTTATTATCCCCCTTCTGATACTCCCTGATATCGACGAGGTCCCTGAGGATGCATCCAATCCGGGATCTAGTGTGATATTAAAATCACCTCCCAAAATTAATTTACCCTCTGAAAATTCATCCAATTCTGTAAGAGCTTTTTTTATAAATATGTCTTGTTTAGTATTTGGTGCATACAGCGAAGCCAAGGTCACCTTAACCCCTCCTATACTACCCTTCAGGAAAAGGAACCTGCCACTAGAGTCCAGACGTTTATCTTGTAGGGTCCAAGCCACTCGATTTGGAATCAGAATTGACACTCCCTTTGTTTTCGCTTCCTGGTTCATCGCGTGATACACGCATGGAAAAAATCTGTTCTGGAGAAATGGCAGGCTCCCTCCCCTGAAATGAGTTTCCTGGACAAAGGCCACATCCGTCTCCCATTTCCTTAAATCTTTCAAAATCATTTTCCGTTTTTCTGGAATGTTCAATCCTCTAGCATTCAGAGAGGTTACTTTTATTGTCCCCATGTCGACAATCGGAGAGGAGACGAGGAGAGAGAGAGAGAGAGCGAGAGAGGAGAAAGAAGAAAAAAAAAAAAAAGGAAAAACCCCTCTAATCTACCCCCCTCCCTCCCTTAACTCAACCCCAATCCCCCTTCTATAGCCCTAAGGAAAAAAAACACCCAAGACTGGATCCTTCTCCAGTAATCACCGTGGGTGTATACCTACTCTGGGGGGTATAACGGAGCGGTCAAGTAGCTCCCTCCAGCTCCACTCCCCTCCTCCCCCGACCTTCCTTCCCTATTCTCTTCCATCTCGTTCCCTTTTCCTCCCTTTTTCTCCCTTTTCTTCCTTTCAACCCGCCTCCTGTTTCCTGCTCTCCTGCATCTATCCCCCCCTTTCCCTTTTTCTTTCTCCCGTTCCCCTTCCCTCTCTACGTTTTTATTAATTTATATTAATTTGTATTATCCTTCCTTCTTGTTTCTTCCCCTCTCTCTCCTCCCCTTCTCTCCCTTCTCTTCCCTTTCTCTCCCCCCTCTTCCCTATCTCAATCCCCTCCTCCTTCTCCCCTACTATCTAGTTCCCCTTATTGAATTTAGTTTGCTATCTCTTCTTATCTAATTCCCACTTTCCCTTTTTTTTTCCCCTCCTCTTCTTTTTTAAACTAGGTGAACTAGGTAAAGCTCAATGTATGGGGGGGGGGGGGGGAGCCGGAAAACAGGAAGACGGAATACGCCCAAACTCAAAAGACCTCTATCTTAATATATCTTAATAACAATAACTTCATTTCTAACAAAGGAGAAGAGAAAGAGACCACAAAAAAAAAACAACAGAAAAAGGGAAAGGGGCAGGACCATTTACTTTGACTTCTCCCTTTCTGAGCCTTATGTAGCCCAGACGGCTCAATAAGGAGATGAGACCCCTAGCTCCACCATGGGGTTCCCCCCCTATCCCCCCCTCCGCCCCTCCCTCTTCATCCACCCCCGCCCATCCACATACCCCTTATTGTGCTGAAAAAAAAAAAAAAGGTGTATACATATCCGCATAACTAAACCTACATCACATTTCTACACATCACATTATTTCTCTTTTTCCATAGCTATCTTATCTACATTATTTCTTAGCTTTAGCAGATATAATCCAGTGATTTCTGTGATTTCTGTGAATCTGTGAGTCTGTGCCCTATAAAAAAAAAAAAACTCCCATACTCCGTATTTCTAGAGCTCTATGTAAAAAATTAAGTATATAATCAAACAAGGGGGGGAAAAAAATACCCCCCCCCCTCAAAAAGAGTAAAAAAGAGTAAAAAAAAAAGAAAAAAAATCCCTCGTCCACCTCTAATCTTGTGATTCGTGTCTCGTGTCTCAGTTTTTCTAGTTTTCTTAGGAACCTCTCTTCTTATCGCCTATACATATCATTTTGTGAATATGTGCTAATATAATTCAAGTGGAGTGGTCGGGCAGAAAGTGGGGAGAGAGGAAGAACAGAAACCCTCCACTCTTCCTAGAAATGGGGGGGGCCCAGGCAAGGCAAAACGCAGGGAACCCCCCCCTGTCCCTCCTAATCATCCTTCATGGTCTCCCCCCTTTCAGTCTCTCTCCTCGGTTTCTACTTGGCCTCATCTTCTTAACTTCGATAAATGCTGTAGCCAATCTGGAACTTCTATTGGCTCTATTCCCATCATTTTAAACAAGCCGGGAAGGTCCTCATACTGCTGTAAGAGAAAAGACTCGGCTCCCCTTCTTACAGTCACGGATATTGGGTATCCCCATCTATAGTTCCCCCCCGCCCCCTTTATTCTATCCAGCAGTGGGCGCAACATTGCCCTTCTTTGTAACGTAGCCCTCGATAAGTCCGGAAGGATTTTTATTTGTGCCCCTTCAAGCACCACCTCCCCCGCTTCCCATGCAGCTCTGCTGACCATCTCTTTATGGGCATATCTATGGAAGCACCCGATTATATCCCTCGGTCTGTCCAGATTTGTTGAACGAGGGTCCAATGCTCTATGTAACCTTTCAAATTTAAACCCCTGTTGGGGCGGTGAGCCCACCAGTTGACTGCATATCTCATTTACAGTTGACTGCAGATTCTCTTTTTCCACCGTTTCGGGGACCCCCCTGAACCTTAAGTTCCTGCGTCTACTACGGTCCTCCATTTCTTCCAGCCTAAGCTGTATATAGTCAACTTGGGATATTTTAACACTATATATCTGCTCTATTGCAGTGACCCGAGCATCCATATTTGTCAACAATAGTTCATCCCTTTCCAACTTATCTGCTATCTGCTGGACTTCACCCCGTACGACCTCCAAGTCCTTGCGGTGGGATTCCTCCATGCGGTTCACCAATGCCTCCATGTCTGCTTTGGTAGGGAGAGCTTGTAGCATAGCTTTTAACACACTCAATTCGGTCTCCTGCGGGAGCTGTATCTGAGGCATTTCTTTTCCTTTCTGCTCCATCTGATTTTCCTGATCTCCGCTCTCTCTAACTTCCCTTCCTCCTATACTCAGCGTGTCTGTACCTGCTGACACGGTCGAGGAAAGAGAGAGAGCGGTTGCTAGCGTCTCCCCGGACGTCACACTACCATGTGACCCGATCTCGCGGTGTTTACTTGCAGCCAACCTCGTCAAGGGAAAGTACCGCTGGATCTCCGGCTGGGATGGGTAAGCCTGTTTGGACGTCCTAGGTGGTCCCGACGGCCCGAACAGCCGTGCCTGCAATGGTTCCTTCCGCGGTTCCTCACCAGGTGGGTTAATAATCACTTTTTTCCTCATCCCCCGGGTCCTTCCACCGCAGTCCGGATGGTTGTTACGATCGTTACCCGATCTCTCTCGCAGTACTGTACTGTAGCTACTGCTCTTCCCAGGCTGACCAAACGTCGCTTCACTGCAGGTCCAATCCGGGAGCCTCAGATGGAAAATTCATTCATTCACAGTCGGTCGGGTGGAGGAGCATGGCGTGTGGAGTGGAGCCTGTCTGTCCCTACTCCACCATCTTCCGGTCACACCTCCCGACGAAAGGCAGATCGGCCACCATTTCTAGGTGGATCCGACAGGTTGTGCTTCAGGCCTATGCCCTGAAGGGGCGGGCGCCTCCCTTTCAGGTTACAGCGCATTCGACCAGGGCGATCGGTGCCTCTTGGGCTTTCCGACATCAAGCCTCTGTGTGTAAGGCAGCTACCTGGTCGTCAGTCCACACTTTTTTTCAAAATTTTACAAGGTGGATGTGAGTGCATCTTCGGATGCCTCCTTCGGCCACAAGGTGTTACAGGCGGCAGTTTAAGGTTGGAGTTCCTCCATTGAGTAACTCCGGTTTTGTTTGTGGTGAAGTTTGGTTTGCTGTGTTGTTTTCCCACCCCTCGAAATTTTTTGACACTGCTTGGGGACGTCCCTAAGGTCAAAGGCTGCTGTGTCCGTCCATGAACGAAAGAGAAAATAGGATCCATTTCTCTTAGTTCATGGACGGACACAGCACCCACCCCTCCTTTGTTTGTACTGCTTGTTACGAACTGGGGCTGCTGGAGCAGGGTGTAGGTTATACCCGGGGAGTCACGCCCCCTGGGAGGAGCTGCACTGAGGAAAGTTGTTAACACTTTAAGTGCTTTGCTTTGTTTCTGCCTAACTCTCCTGGAAGGAAGTGGATATAACCCTAAGGTCAAAGGCTGCTGTGTCCGTCCATGAACTCAGAGAAATGGATTTTACGGTGAGTACAAAAATCCTATTTTTTATATAAAATTTCTTTATTCCCCTGCCCCTTTTTGTTTTTTAGCGATGGCAATATTGAATAGGAGGTCAAGTGAGCTTGGTCTGTGACTGATGGGATGTTGCTGGTATTGTAGTGTCTGCAGATTCGTTGTTGTAATGTGCAGGCACTGATACATGAGGTGCAATTGCCCAAGCCACCACTGGGACTGCGCTGTAATTGGCCGCGACCCTTGTCAATCCACACGCACACTTCCGCCTTCCCCAGGCTAAATACACGTGACTGATGTGACCAGGCACGCCCCCCCTGAAGACGTAATACTTACGAAACGACGGCGTAGCCTGGTCACTTGAATTTGATTCCCCAACCATCCGTCTCCCTGAACAGCTGACGGTGGAACGCGGACACACGCCGACACGGAGGTGGAGGTCTTTCTGTTTGTACTGAAGAGCCTGCAGACCCAGTGCCGGGATGGGCACTTTTAATGTAAGTGGCCACTTGGCCCATGTTTGCTTTTATTTTTTTTTAAATAAAACCGGTTGCACGATGGAGTCGACTTTCTGTTTCATGTCCCATCTGTGAAATTCTTGGAGGAAGAGGTGTCTATTCAAGGAGCTGAGGACGCATTATATGCTTGCAGGCATTTATCTGCACAAGTGATTTTGACCTTCTTTTTCATTAAAGAGGTCCAATCGCTCTGGTAAGCGCATTACCATTAACGAACACATTTGGATGTCGATCACTTAAATGGTGAAGGAATACTTAGAAGCACAAACTATATGAGAAGATTTTTGCTTGAATATTTTGAATACACAGTGGATTCTATATTATTTATAGTTTTTTATTAAATATTTTTCTATTGATTGTGTTGCTACACTTACCCTTTGCTTGGGTATCCATGGACATTGAATATTACTTTTTGGACATTTATTCAATTTATTTTGGGCTCTGTGTGTCACATCACATTGTTCCTATAATTTATTCTATTTAATTTATTTTTCAAGAATTGTACCTTTTTACTTAGTATTATATTATGTACACTGGTTATCAATCCATCCATTTCACTGAATAATATCTGTTAATATTTATTAGATTAATCCACCACGGTCACCGACAAGTGACCCTCACTCTACTTCTCATCAGCGCCCCCTATCACTCTACCACTAATAAAAAATGCCTGTTGATCCGCCTGGAAATCCAGTAAACTGCTAATTTCCTCCTTTGTTCTGACAGCTCTGTAAGCTGCACTAAAATCTCAAGCCTTATCAGCCTCCCTTGTTCAGCCTGCTGGGTCACAGAACACCTGCCTATGATGTTACGGAGAGGGGTTTTGCTCTGTAGTCCAGCTTGGGACAACTGGGCAGACCTGAAAACACTGCTTGGGATTTCAGTGCAGCAGCAATGCAGAGTTATAAAGGTGAGGTATTACCACGCTACCCAAGAGATAGGGAGGGGAAGGGTAAGGGTAAGGGGGGTACTGCTGCAGCACTGAAGGTATGTCAGACCCAAAGTGAAATAAAATGAATAAGTAATGCTGCGCTGTGTCAAGTGAAAGTGAGTGAATGGAACTAAAATAAGGAGGAAGTGCTATACCAAGTGTATAGTAAACATGTAAAACAAAGGCATCAATAAATCCAAATAAATGACTTCTGCTAATAAATAACAATATAAATGACATCAAATCCAAAAGTGAAAATATAATAAATACAAAGTGCTGAGTGCAACTGTAATAGAGCATGCGCTGCTAATGTAAGTCCTCAAAATAGCATGACTAAAAAACACAAGTGATTCATGTGAAACATATGTGAACTGGAATGTTTACATCAGTGTTCATGCACAGGCAGTAAACAAATGCTGATAAAAAACAAACACAAATAGGTAGATTCACAAAGAGTTAGGCCGGCTTATCTACAGATAAGCCGACCTAACTGAATCGAAGCCGGCCTATGTTTAAGTGTATTCTCAAACAGAGATACACTTAAACATACCTAAGATAGGCTGGCTTGCGCCATTCTATCTTAGGCTGCAATGTTTCTTTTGCCCGCTAGATGGCGCTACCATTGCGGCCGGCCTAGATTATGTAAATGAGGGGCTACGCCGATTCCCGACGATTTACGAGCGTACGCCGGGCCTACACCGTCGAGTTACGTCGTTTCCGTACGCGATAGGCCGCCTAAAGTTATTCCACCTATGAGGTGGAATAACAATGTTAAGTATGGCCGCCGTTCCCGCCGCGAGGTTCGAATTTTTTACGTCGTTTGCGCAAGTCGTTCGCGAATCGTGATTTACGTCGTTTACGTACGCGTCGAAATCAATAGGCCCGTACGGCCTACTTAGCCGCAATGCGCACTGGGAAATGTAGTCGCCCGGCGCATGCGCAGAGTAAAAAACGTCAAACGTGAGGTCAAGCCTCATTTCAATAATACACGCCCCTCTCCCAGTCATTTGAATTAGGCGCGCTTACGCCCGCTCGTTTTAGGCTACGCCGCCTAAAATGTGAAGGTAAGTGGTTTGAGAATCACTTTTAACCTAAATAATTTAAGGCGGTGTAGCCTAAAAAGACTAGGCTAGGCCATCCTAATTTTAGGCCATTCTATGTGAATCTACCCAAAACTGTTGTTTCTTGTGCCAAATATTCAACGTGGAAAGTGCTGAAGGAGAGGAAAGTGTTCCGATTTCCTTTAAAATTGATGAGGGTGTCCCCTTACCTTACTGCCGTAAGGTAACAGTATGTGTAAAATCTGTCTGGGCAGATACAGCAAAGAAGTTCCGGCCGTTTCCAAATGTGATGTGTCCCAATAAGGTACAGCCTTTATCTGTGAACAGAGTCCCGTCTAATGGACAGTACTGGCCCTCACACAGGGAGATAAATGCCCCAATAGTGTAGTATCGTTGGAGAATTTTAATGGCAACAAAAACATACACTGTGGTACTCACATAAATAACATGTAAACAGGCATGGTAAAAACGAGTGGCGAACTCGCAGACGTCACCTCCGTTACCTCTGATAGACTCTTATGCGTATTCGTCACTAACACGTGACTTCTTCAGGAGTGACTAAAGGTAAATTGGAGGTGTCTTATGTAATGGTGTTCATTCAGTTAAACGGTCGCCATTTTCTTGTGGAAGGGGAGTCGGAAGTCGGGCAGCGGCCATCTTCCGAAGGCTGCGAGTGGGGCAGCAGCCATTATCTTGTGGATTATAACCATCAGAGTTTGGAGCACAATATATGAGCAGTTGCTTTTGTCTCCAGAACTCAAAATAGGTAAATGAATAATATCCTGATAACAATTAAGATATAATCCTGCTCATAGAGAGAGAAAATAATGATACTGTCTCAAACTCTTAAGATAAAACACAAATTTAAAATATGAATAAAAAGTAAAATAATAGGTGATTGGGCATGGACGTTCAGCGCATAATGGACCGGATGTGACATGAGCGAGCAATAAATAACGATTACTATTACTAATACTCAGATAAAACAACAGCTGTCAAATATCACAATACCCCTAACTACACATGATGAATAAAAATAAATAAAAAATATTAAAATGTATATATTTCAAAAATATTATATAGAGAGGAAGGGAGAAGGACAGATACATGATAAGGGAACTAATGGAATATTAAAAATCACTGAAGAAACAATTGAGATCAAAATCTATTTCTCTTATCGTCCATGGACGGACACAGCTCCTTAAATCTTGACAAGTGGGTTATGTTCGCTGTTTACAGGAGAGGACTAGGCAGTAACATGTTAGATAATTAAATACATGTTACATTAACAGAGTTGAACAGCCCCGCCCAGGGGGCGGTCCCTCCAGACATAACCCTCCTCACTGCAGCATGCAGCCTCAGTTTCGTTCTGCCTAGCAAAGGAGAAGGACGTATGGCTCCATTTGGGCCCAGCGCCCTGAGGAGAAATTTTATTTTATTTAGTTTTATTTTACCTTTTCTTGAAGAATCTTCTTTCAACTGTCGGCTGAGAGACAGGCTGGATAATATAGATCCTTGTAGTCTACTCAGTCCGACCAGCAAGCGTGGGCACACCTTTGCAAAGAGGCTGTGTCTGCCACGCCATACCCCATGGCTCCTGGGGTGGCCGGCGAGCTTTGCTCCGAGGTCCACATATGACTGGGCTGTGGTGTTGTCTCACTCACAGTGGACCGAGCCGACAGCTACCTCCATTGCGGTTGTAGTTCTGTCAGGAATGCGTCAGCGAGTCCTCGCTCGGACGGGTAAGTACAGTCCCCCCCGCTTCGGTGCGTTGGACGGCTGGGAATTCCTGGAGTTTGGGGGTCCTCTTCTCCTCCCTTCCCTGCTCCTTTCCCTTGCTGCATTGCTAAGGCACGCTGTCCAGGGGGGGGGGGGCTTCCTGAGGGGGCTGTGTTATCTAGCACTTTTTATTGTTTGATACTGGGTTTTCACTGTAAAAGCCCTAGGAGGCTTTCCCTGTTTAAAATGTGGCGTTTTGCCGCCGTTTGGCTGGCGCAATTTTTTGGGAGGTTTTCAATTACATTGAAAACTCCCATTGGCTGCCATTTTGTCATAGCCGCGACATGTGCGGCGGGCGGCCATCTTTGTGCACTCCTGACCCCTAGTGCTGTATTCTACGGTGCACACAGGTCCCTGCAGATGCCGCACAGTTCCTTCAAAGGTTCTTTTACTCTCCACACGCCATGTGCTGAGAGCGGTCGGCAGCGCTGGGCAGTCTCCTCCTGAGGTGAGTCCCCTGGGTACCCCTGGTCAGCGCAGCAAGTGGGTAAGATGCCCTGTATAGGGCCCTGGGAGCGTCAGTTTTTTTGTAAAGACAGGTGACTTACATCTACTACATACACACTATGTACTGTAAATGTCTTTTATATTTGGAGTCAGTATCTGGTCCTTCCCCAACATGCTGGTGGCAGCAGCAGGTGTTAGCACCTGGGATTCCCACAGAGACTTGGTTGTTAGCCCTGGACACTTTTGTGCCAGGGTGGGGCCGGACTACGGACGGGCGGGGGTTAAAAGAGTGCCCCCTCCCTCCGTTATCCCCTGGGGAATGCTCTGTTATGGAGCCACGGATCAGGTACCTGGGTCAGTGCAGGATAAGGCATTTATGGGTGCGCTTCTCACTGCTGTAAGGGACTCTCTTAAGCTGGATAGTGCAGCTGGGTTTCCGCTGAGGGCTCTGTCTTTTTTGGATCACACAAATCAGACCGCTCTGTGTAGGTTCTCTCCTTCTGTGCCCTTCTTTGATAATTTCTAAGATGCGGAATGAGAAAAGCCACTGAGGGCTTTTGTAGTCCCTCACCGCCTGGCGGTTCAGTGCACCTTTGCGGAGAGCCCTTTCAGGAGGTGGGCTTCTTCTCCGGTGGTGGACCCTCCGGTTGTCATGTATAGGTGGCCCCTATTGCGGGAGTCCCCGCTTGTATGGATCTGACTGTTAGAAGATCCGAAGTACTGGCCCTTGCCATGTTTACCATGCTGGGGTCTGACTTGCGGCCTATTGTGGCCACTGCTCTGGGGTCTCAGTCTCTCTCGGAGTGAGCATTTTGCACCAGACAGTTGAAGAGCACCGTCTCTCTCCCGAAGATATTAGGCTAGCGGACCTGTTGGTCCAGGGCCTCATATAGGTCTGTGATGCTTCAATGAATGCTGCGCCCTTGTTATCCAGGGCTTCTGTTTCAGAGATGGTTTTATGCACACGGTAGTGTAGTGGTTAATCCCATTACTTGAGGTAAGATAGGTGTACAGGGTGGTGGCGCTGCTTAGGTATGGTATTAATGTGTCCTTATGTTTAATCCAACCAAACTGGTGATAAATTAGTGATAAAGCTTTAGGCCCCTTTGTGCTGTAGGCTCATAAAAGGAGCCTCCAATGGTATTTGGTCCCCTTATACTGAGTGTTGGTGGTGTGAGAAAAAGGGTTGAAATTTAGCCCTCCAGTGGGCTTATAAGTGAAAAAATAAGGAGTGTAAACAGTGGTAGGCTGGTGGCGTGTATATCTAGGGCAAATAAGCACCCTGGGTGTCCCTCCTAGGCCTCCACTGAGATATAGAAGCAGTAGATAGTGAATGTGATAAACCACAGTATTTGAAAGATCACTATAATGAAAACCGATCCTGATAAAAAAAATATATAATAGAAGTGAGATAGGAATCCTCCTTTTCGTGCACTATGGTGAGTCACCCTTGTGTAAATTCTAATGCAAACAATTCCTAAAGATATAAGGAAAAAACAGCAAATAATAGCAGTTCCTAAAAATATGAGGAAAAAACAGCAAAAAAAAAAAAAAAAAAAAAAATATATATATATATATATATATATATATATATATATATATATATATATATATATATATATATATATATATATATATATATATATATATATATATATATGTGTGTGTGTGTATACGGTATGTGCCACACTTGGCTAGTTTAAACAAATATGTAGTTCATATATGCAGTATTCCCTGTATTAGGCGACCAGTGGTAAGGTCCCTCCAAGCTTTCATGAAATATATGACAATCCCCAATCCAATATGTTAACAGTGGTTGATGCAGTATATGAGGGATGAACAACTTCTCATAAGCAATTATTAACGGCCTTAATTCTCATTTGGAAACATCTGGCGAAATCCGTGTTCCCCCCCACCTGGGTCCCTACTCACCGGATGGTAGTCCCCACAAGGGGGTGTAGAGCCTTATGGGATCAGGCGGGGTCCTCAGCGGGTCGCAGAGGTCTCGTTCAGTATTGCAGGTGATGAGCGTGAGAGGTCCACATAGAGTAGTAATCCCGGTAGTCTGGGTATATTTATTTAAAAAACTTGATTGTTCCAGAAAAAATTAGAAAAATAAATAAAATATGTGGTTAAAAACAAACTTGCTAACAGGCAAGCAGAGGCCAAGATCCAGTGTTAGGTCCTGGGAAATCAGATATAATGCCAGGCAGGTCCCGGGTAGTGTGCAGTGGGTTCCAATATGGAGCGTGCAGTCTGTTTGCGTTCCACCGCTCAGTGCTCCCTACCCGGAACTGGCTCTGACTTGGTGCGTGTGACGTGATGCCGGCTGGGTCAGCTGACGTGTTTCGTCGCATGGACGTTTTCAAAAACGTCCATTCGACGAAACGTGTCAGATGACCCAGCCGGAATCACGTCACACGCACCACGTCAGAGCCAGTTCCGGGTAAGGAGCACTGAGCGCCACCACCCTGTACACCTATCTTACCTCAACCTTACTCGGCCTCTCTTTGGGAGACTACACAGGGGGCAGCAGCTCACCCAGTCCTAGCGCAGAAGTCCTACACCCCTTCTATAATCCCATTACTTGTCAGCAAGAGAGTCATTGATTTGTTTCCGGAAACACACACCAATCTGCTTGGAGTTTACATTGTCCCTCCCTGTGTCTGCGTGGGTTTCCTCTGGGTACTCCGGTTTCCTCCCACCCTACAAAGACATGTGTGCATACACTTCCATAATTTACATACACACTTTGTGTATGTATTATTAAAGGGCAACCCTCCCAGGACGACAAGGGCTCAGCTGGGGGACTAATCCGTCCCTGGGCGTTCACGCCGGCACCCAAATCCCGCCAATGTATGTAGCCTTCCCTCCCTGCTCTAAGTGGGGGGGCGGCTTACAGGTTCACAATTCAGTGAACCTCCCTACTCTCTGACCAGTGGGTCTGCGAGGTGGTCTCTTCAGAGTACTAGATAGGGTTTACTCCTATTCACAGAACAGAGTTTTTTTCCTCGTGTCTTCCTCGCCCGGCTTGTCGGTCTGCTTTGGGCAGTGTGGGACTTGCTAAGCTGCGGGGTAATTTTACCTTTCCTGCAGGACGGGAGGTTTGGGGCTTTCTATGGGCCCCCCGGCCCTGAATACCTTTGTGAACATTGGGTAGTTCCGCAGGGACGCATACATGCATGTCCCGTTTTGCACATGTCACAGAATTTTCTGGGCTTCGTGATGGGGGAGGGCTTCTGTCAGTCTGTGGCCCTCACTTTTGAGCTGGCATCAGCACCAGGGGTTTTCATCTAGGAACTCGCAATTATCTTAACTTTGGGACAGCGAGGCTTTGCCTCGTGGGCTACTTGATCGACCTTCTGTCTCAGACCTAGTGGATGTGTTTATAGCCATTCAGTCCCTCCGAAGTTTCGGATGGGTGCTAAACATTTAGAGCCGGTCCTGGTTCCAACTCAACGGTGGAGTATCTAGGGTTGATCCGGACTCCTCGGTGGCGAAGGTCCTTCTTCCCCTGGAGAAATTGCAGACTTTTCAGTCTGCGGTGAAGGTATTGACATCACGCTATCGGTCTTCTCTACGGGTACATGTAGGTCCGGGGCCTGTGGGTAGTCTCCTTCGAGGTGGTACTGTATGCCCAGTTCCACACTCTGGCTTTCCAGGGGAAATACTGTCCAGGTGGTAAACATTTTCTTGTCTCTGAAATCGTCAGATTCAGGTGCGCCACCTAGTCAGAGTCTATCTGAGTTGGTGACGGAGATCCCTGACTATTCGGCCTGTGAAGTTGCTTCTTCCTTCCAGTAGTCGGTGTTTATGACGGATGCAGGCCTCATGGGTTGTGGGGACACCTGGGGGACCAGTCGGCCCTAAGTCCCTGGACTTTTCGCGGACCTACAGTCACACCTCCCTGAATGTGTCCGCTCTCGTCTGATCTCGGTAGCCACCCAGGGTCGGGCTGGTTAGTACCTGGGTGGGAGGCCGCCTGGGTGCTGTGGACCCTGTCTACAGTTCATTGTCCTACTATTTGGGTGATAAGGCTTTGATTCTCTTCGTGTTCGAGGAGGTTGCAAGGTCGTCCGATCTGGATTCAGCCGACAACGCTGCGACCGTGGCTTTGGTCTACCATCAGGTATACCGGCAGGCGGACTACTGGAGTCACCAGATGCTGGACCAGGGTGACTGTTTTTTGTCCTTGGGGGTGTTTCGGCTCCCTTGCAGGAATTGAGTCTCACAGGGCAGGAGAGATTATAGCTCCTGGATCTCCTGGCCGCTCGTCTTCACCGCAGGGGTGTGGAAGTTAGTGGCCAGGTCTAGTGCCCCACAGTTGATAAATTGCTTACACTTGTGGGCCTTGCCATCAAAGCCAACCACTGTCTTTTTTTCTGTGCCACATGAAAGTGCAAGTGCCACAATTATTGACACTACACTTGTAGCTCCCCTTTTGGTCAAAGAGGGTGGTCCAGACGTTAGTAGTTAAATGAAAGATATAAAATGTAGCGCCAAAAGATAAAGGCCTTAAAGTAGGGCCCTTATCATAGGGTCGAAAAGGTAGGTGACCACCCCACCCCTTCTCCTTATGTGACCAACAGAAAAAGTGTCAACCGTGTTCGGTGTGTTACAATATTACTAATATCAAAACCGCAATGATTGTACGCAGCAGTGAATAGCAAGCGCACAAAAATAGCGACACCCCGATATCTGTATCTAAGGTCTGTGAAGTGTCACCATCTCTGGTGAAAATACCACATCAAAAAGCTCTAAAGACAATTGTGATAAAACGTGCCCTTAAAAGTAACCAGATATGGTAACTGGTTGTTAGTGGATTAACATAAAAAATAAAATAAATAATAACCGCACCATGCAATTCTATATCCTTACAGGAAAAAGTTAATGATGCAAACAGTTAAATCAGATATGCCTGAAGCATAAATATTAAAGTGCAATGTCCTGTGAATAGAGAGCGTGCATGCCTCAATGCCTGGGTAGAGAAAAGACACTTGATGGTTGGGGCAACCGTGCCCCCTGCTGAATATTAAATAAACTTAATTCAGTGATAGTCCTGTGTTGTAAGCAGTGGAGACAGTTTGCACAATCTTCAGCTGAATGAGGTGGAGCTTCAAATCTTCAAACAATAGACATAGGAACAATGTAAGTGAATGGATACTCTTACCGGAACTGATGGACCCCCTACTCACCGTATGGTGGGAGGGTCGTCAGGGCTTAGTAAGACCGTCCGTCTGGTCTAGATCCTCAGAGCGATGGTCCTGGATAAGGATAATCCAAAACTTTTGTTCCGCCGTCTTTAGAAGAGTCACTGGATAGCAATTCAGTTGTTGGTTTTAGCTCAAACACTCCCAAGCATGAGGAGAAAAAAGGAAAAAGGAGAGGTGCTCCACATAGTGTAAAAACGATTTAATTGGTAAAAAATATTTTTTCCAAATCTCACAAAAGTGACAAATTTCAGTAAAAAATAGCAATAAAACCAGGTAAAAAATATATCAAAAGACAAAGTCACACGTGTATGGAAAAAAAGCAAACTGAACAAAAACTATGGCAGCAGCAACTCCCACCCTGGATGGGTGTGAGGAGTAATCCAAAAGAATGCAGTGGAGATGCAAGAATCAATCACCCTACCGGTTTCGTCTCAAAAAGACTTCAACTGGGGTATCTCTCAAGATACCCCAGTTGAAGTCCTTTTTGAGACGATTTAATTGGTAAAAAATATTTTTTCCAAATCTCACAAAAGTGACAAATTTCAGTAAAAAATAGCAATAAAACCAGGTAAAAAATATATCAAAAGACAAAGTCACACGTGTATGGAAAAAAAGCAAACTGAACAAAAACTATGGCAGCAGCAACTCCCACCCTGGATGGGTATGAGGAGTAATCCAAAAGAATGCAGTGGAGATGCAAGAATCAATCACCCTACCGGTTTCGTCTCAAAAAGGACTTCAACTGGGGTATCTCGAGAGATACCCCAGTTGAAGTCCTTTTTGAGACGAAACCGGTAGGGTGATTGATTCTTGCATCTCCACTGCATTCTTTTGGATTACTCCTCATACCCATCCAGGGTGGGAGTTGCTGCTGCCATAGTTTTTGTTCAGTTTGCTTTTTTTCCATACACGTGTGACTTTGTCTTTTGATATATTTTTTACCTGGTTTTATTGCTATTTTTTACTGAAATTTGTCACTTTTGTGAGATTTGGAAAAAATATTTTTTACCAATTAAATCGTTTTTACACTATGTGGAGCACCTCTCCTTTTTCCTTTTTTCTCCTCATGCTTGGGAGTGTTTGAGCTAAAACCAACAACTGAATTGCTATCCAGTGACTCTTCTAAAGACGGCGGAACAAAAGTTCTGGATTATCCTTATCCAGGACCATCGCTCTGAGGATCTAGACCAGACGGACGGTCTTACTAAGCCCTGACGACCCTCCCACCATACGGTGAGTAGGGGGTCCATCAGTTCCGGTAAGAGTATCCATTCACTTACATTGTTCCTATGTCTATTGTTTGAAGATTTGAAGCTCCACCTCATTCAGCTGAAGATTGTGCAAACTGTCTCCACTGCTTACAACACAGGACTATCACTGAATTAAGTTTATTTAATATTCAGCAGGGGGCACGGTTGCCCCAACCATCAAGTGTCTTTTCTCTACCCAGGCATTGAGGCTTGCACGCTCTCTATTCACAGGACATTGCACTTTAATATTTATGCTTCAGGCATATCTGATTTAACTGTTTGCATCATTAACTTTTTCCTGTAAGGATATAGAATTGCATGGTGCTGTTATTATTTATTTAATTTTTTTATGTTAATCCACTAACAACCAGTTACCATATCTGGTTACTTTTAAGGGCACGTTTTATCACAATTGTCTTTAGAGCTTTTTGATGTGGTATTTTCACCAGAGATGGTGACACTTCACAGACCTTAGATACAGATATCGGGGTGTTGCTATTTTTGTGCGCTTGCTATTCACTGCTGCGTACAATCATTGCGGTTTTGATATTAGTAATATTGTAACACACCGAACACGGTTGACACTTTTTCTGTTGGTCACATAAGGAGAAGGGGTGGGGTGGTCACCTACCTTTTCGACCCTATGATAAGGGCCCTACTTTAAGGCCTTTATCTTTTGGCGCTACATTTTATATCTTTCATTTTTCCACAAAGCGTTCACTTTGTTATGTTAAAATGAGGAAAAAAGTTGCGCTAACTGTAAATATTGTAAACCAGTAGCAGCTAGCACCAACAAAAGACAATATTGTGTACAAAGAATAAAAAAGAAAAAGTGCAGCGCTGAATATTCAGTGAAATGAATCAAAAAATATGGTAAATAATCAAAATTCAGTGAAAAATCAAAGAAAAAATAAAAAAACACAAAAAAGGGGGACACACCCCCAAGTAATGTGACAGGTAAATAACCTGAAAGGCAGCTAGAAAGTGAGATCTAGCTGGATAATGTGTAATGTGAACACACCGTGATAAGTGAGGGAACACAAAAATAAATGATAATAAGAACCTCAGATGAAGTCCATATAATTTAAACGTGTAACTCCAAAATGTAAATGTGATAGTCCAAGGTCAAAATGGCCTATACAGTCCAAAGAAATATATATATGCAATGTATTTCCTTTTTTTGGAGTTGGTCAGAAGTTCTTTGTGGAAAAGACCAAATGACTGTAGAGGAATGGAAGATGTTGTGATCTTCTCAGGTATGGAACTCAGATGTTCTTAATAAGCAGTTGGAACCTCATCGGCAATCCATAATAGTATCCAAATAAACAAGTATAAAGATGGGTACTCTTACCGGAAAGTGTGGACATACACGTCAGCGACGGTATGTCAAACACGCATGTACGAGCTCCTAGGCAGCCGTGATGTCAGTGGGGAAGCTGTTTGATGTGCCGGCCTTTAATCCGCCAGGACGGGTCCAATCCAATGAGAGGAGACAGCTCGTGCAGGTGTGGTTCTCAGATGAAAGAGTATGATATGCAGGCCAAACGTAGAAACCATGTAAGGGAAAACGTACTCACATAGTGCGGTTAATCCCAAAACAAGCCTTTATTAGGCATAGAAAATAAAAGCCAAAATAGACAAAAAACTGGATAAAAATATATAAAATAGATAAAAAAGTACAAGCCCAGTGAAAGACGAGTACAAGTGATCACAAGTAAAATATGGCGTAATGAGCGAGTAGCGTATGAGCTATGTACCCGACATGTTTCGAGCGGCAGAGCTCTTCAACTGGGGCATAACCCATACAAGTGCCCAACGCCATCTATTTATAACATAAGACTAAGCAATGATGACAGCGTGCCTGCAAACAGCTGAGAGAAGTCAGAGGAATTAACCAATCACAATCACTGACTTCAGGTGCCGCCCACTACTGTCAGCAAAGGACGTAGGATAAGCAATGATGTCAGCGTGTCTGCAAACAGCTGAGAGAAGCCTGGGGAATTAGCCAATCACAATCACTGACTTCGGGTGCCGCCCACTACTGTCAGCAAAGGACGTAGGATAAGCAATGATGTCAGCGTGCCTGCAAACAGCTGAGAGAAGCCTGGGGAATTGGCCAATCACAATCACTGACTTCAGGTGCCGCCCACTACTGTCAGCAAAGGACGTAGTAAGTGGACAGCCACCTGTTGGCTGTGGAACATCCGAGTGTCCATTGGTCCCCAGAGCGTGTCCAGGCGGGGCATACGCAACGTCATAGCCGTCCTCAATACTGCAGCCGGTGCGTCGGTCTACGGCACCTACAACTGCTGCCAATCTGGGGGCTGGGGGCGGTCAGGCTCTTGACATATGCGCAAGCGCAGCCACGGTGGACACGAGGGTCCCTACGGAAACCGCAGGGACACTGACGTGTAATATACGCGGTGCGCGTGCGTCCCACCCTGGAACGCAAAAGGGCCAATCACAGGGAAGAGTCAGTGTATTGTAAACCCAGGTCAGCGTCATGATGTCATCACGCTGCGCCCTCACAATGCGTTCCAAGTATTCCAATGACTCGCACATACGAATCAGTGAGGAATATGGACACTGACCTGGAATGCAAGGGGAGTGACATTTAGGAATATTTAGGAATATCCAATAATGGTATAGACAGTGTGTACAGGGCTGTGTGGCATCATTGCTATTGTAAACAAAAAATATACATTAATACATATACAATCAATAAACAAAATACCTGAAAAATAATAATGAATATGCCTGCATATAAAAATAACAATGTTATACTTTGAATACATGTGAGAAATGGAAAAAATGGCCATAGTGATGTGCTTATAAAAATGCCTAACAAGAATCCCAATTTAAGGAAAGCACAATAAGAGAAGGACATAAACGTCATACAATCACTAGGATTTGTTAATAAAGGCGTTAATATCCCACTCTATATTGAGTCCATGAGGGAAAAAACAGCGAAGCTGGTAAATCCAGAACATCTCAAGTTGGGACAGGCCTCTGATCTTGGACTCACCCCTCCAATGGGGGGTAAATTTGCCAATGATCTGGAAACTTGTCCCCTCTGGGTTTTTATGATGATGTTCCAGGTAGTGTTTGGGCACACTGTGATTGGTTTTACCCAATCTAATCCGAGCTATGTGTTCATTTACCCTGATTGAGAACGTACGTATGGTCCTGCCAACGTATTGTTTTTTGCACGGACAAGTAAGCAAATAGACAACATAGCGGGTGTCGCAGGTTACAAAATCCCTCACATGGTAAATACTGGATGTCACTGTAGATGTAAAACTGGTAATCTTTCTGCTGGTAAGCGCGTTTAAAAGACAGACATTGCATCTCCTACATGCATGGAATCCCTTCATCTCAGGAAAGAAGGACGGTTTGGTAGGAGGGTCTGATACGTTAGGGGCAAGCTTATTCCTGAGTGCCATGGCCCCCCTAAATACAACTCCAGGTCTATCAGGGAGTACCGGGCCCAAAAGGGAGTCGCTTTTCAAAACGTTCCAATGCTGATTGAGTATGCTTTTGATACGTTTATGCTGGACAGAATACTGAGTAGTAAATGCCCATTTGAATTTTGTATCAGGGGGACGTTTTGGTTTCTCTACAGTAAGGGAATCTCTATCGATCTTGCGAACACGCTCAATATCCTCATCCACTTTTCCCGGTGAGTACCCCTTCTCAACAAATTTGGCCTTGAGGGATTCCGCTTGTATGACAAAATCAGAGGCGTTTGTACAATTCCTTCTAATGCGGAGCAACTGGCTGAAAGGTATAGATTTCAGCCAAGAACTGTAATGACAGCTGTCCGTGGGAATGTACCCGTTTCTGTCTGTTGGCTTAAAAAATGTTCTAGTAACCAACTGATTATTGTCCACTGAAATCTCAAGGTCGAGAAAATGTATAAGGGTGTGGCTGAGATCATAAGTGAGGATAATGCCCATCTCGTTGTCATTTAAAGTGACCATAAAGTCATGGAGAGATTCTTCATCCCCATGCCTGGCGGATTAAAGGCCGGCACATCAAACAGCTTCCCCACTGACATCACGGCTGCCTAGGAGCTCGTACATGCGTGTTTGACATACCGTCGCTGACGTGTATGTCCACACTTTCCGGTAAGAGTACCCATCTTTATACTTTGTTATGTTGGCAGCCTAAACTATTTTCTCATTGCAGTGTGCGCAGTATTATACACATTACACTTTTGTTAGTAGTTAAATTACTAGGTTTTGTGACACGACTTGGGGCAATCATACTCCTTAAATCTCTCGGCCTTCAAAATATCATATTGGGTTTAGCAGGAAGGACACCGTTCAGGACGGGATCTTGTTTTGAAATGTCCCAATTTTTTTCTCAGGATATTTTGTATTTCAAAGGCCTTGCTGGTGTATTGAGTGGAAAAACAGGTTTGAGAAGGGTCAGAGCTAATACAGGAGGACGGCACTAGAGGGCTATCGATTGGATTATCGTAGAGGTCCGCATATTTCTTGCGAGCCGTCTCTACGAGTACAGGGTCATAGTCCTTCTCTTTGAACTTCTTAATTAAGAGCTCACTTTGAGCCAAGAAATCCTCCTTTTTAGTGCACTTTCCTTTCAGGCGGCAGAATTGTCCATATGGAATATTTTTAATCAATCTAGGATGATGGTTACTCTTCGCATGTAAAAAGGAGTTGCCCCCACTAGGTTTGAAATGTGTCCTTGAGACAATACTGCCATCTGGATCACTACTCAGTTCAAGGTCCAAAAAGACTAAAACATCTTTATTGATGACATGGGTGAACTCAAGTCCAAACTAATTAGACTTGCAGTGATCAAGAAAATTGTCAAGTTCACATTCTGTTCCATCCCAGATGATTAAAATGTCATCAATATACCGGGCGTATAGGACCAGGTTCGCCTTAAACGGGTTGTTGTGCCAGGTAGAAGATAATTCCCAGTAGCCCATGAATAGGTTGGCATAACTGGGTGCGAACCTGGCCCTCATCGCCGTGCCCCTAATCTGTAAGAAGTGCTCCCCTAAGAAGGAAAAGTGATTGTGTGTAAGGGCAAACTCTACAGAATCCAAAATAAATTTGGCCTGTAGAGGATTCAGGTTGTTAGCTTCTGACAGATAGTAGCTCAATGTAGGGCATGCTTATGTTCAATGGATGTATACAGGGAGGCGACATCAAGGGAAAGCCATCTGTAATTGGATTGCCAGGTGTAGTGCGAAAGGATCTCTAGCATATGACTAGAGTCCCTAACAAAGGACAGGAGGCTCTTTTCTGGTCGCGGCACTTTCGACCAGGGCACCTGGTGCTTCC
Source organism: Rana temporaria (assembly GCF_905171775.1). Taxonomy (NCBI): domain Eukaryota; kingdom Metazoa; phylum Chordata; class Amphibia; order Anura; family Ranidae; genus Rana; species Rana temporaria. The sequence continues at coordinate 105,835,726 of NC_053499.1, forward strand.
TGGGTTTTTCCGACATCATGCGTCGATGTCACAGGTGTGCGGGGCGGCGACTTGGTCGTACGTTCACGTTTTTTTCCAAAATTTACATGGTGGATGTGAGTGCATCTTCTTATGCTGCTTTTGGCCGCTAGCTTTTGCAGGTGGCTGTTTAAAGTTGCACCTCCTCTGTTGAGGAGCTTGGCTTGTTTTGGGGTGAAGTTAAAATTGGTTTTACTGCCGTTTTTGACACTGCTTGGGGACGTCCCACTTGTCAAGATTTAAGGAGCTGTGTTTGTCCATGGACGATAAGAGAAAATAGGATTTTTTTTGTACTCACCGTAAAATCCTTTTCTCTGAGTCCATGGACTGACACAGCACCCACCCCTCCTTTTTTAGGTTTGTACTGCTTGTTACAAACTGAGGCTGCATGATGCAGTGAGGAGGGTTATGTCTGGAGGGACATGTATTTAATTATCTAACATGTTTCTGCCTAGTCCTCTCCTGTAAACAGGGAACATAACCCACTTGTCAAGATTTAAAGAGCTGTGTCCGTCCATGGACTCAGAGAAAAGGATTTTACGGCGAGTACAAAAAATCCTATTATTCAAACCCTGAGGTGCAAAGGTGTCAAGGATAAAGATCCAGCGGGATTCAAGTTGGCTCAATGTTCTAACTTTGTGGCTACCTCGCCAGTGTCTCACATAGGGCTCAATGCCCCAAAACTTCAATTGTGTAGGATCCCTATTGTGATGAGTGGCAAAATGTATTGAAATGCTATGTTTATCAAAGCCTTTTAAAATATTTTGGACATGTTCTTTTATTCGTACTCGTAAAAATCTTTTTGTACGACCTATATATTGCAGTCCACAGCTGCATTCAAGAGCGTAGACTGCCCCCTCTGTATTGCAACAAATAAATTCTTTGATTTCATATGAGTCTCCTGTACTAGTTGAAATGAAATCTTTCTTTTTTTCATTAGGTCTCTGTGTTCTCATACATGCAAAACACCGTTTACACGGAAAAAAACCTTTACCTGTGAAAAAACAGAAAGCCCTCCCAGGGGGATCGGGGACACTTTTCACAATTTTTATCCCTGATTGTGGGGGCCCTTTTATACACAAACTTAGGAAGAATGGGAAGAACATCCCTCAACTCTCTGTCAGCCAACTGTATGTTCCAATGGCATTTATTCATTTTTTCAATTTGTTTGTGTTGTATACTATAATCAAAAATGATGGGCACCAGATCTTTTTGTGCTTTTTGTTTGGGTTTATCACTCATTAAAATTTTCCGATCCATAGTTGCTACAACGATTTTTTGGTTAATGAAGGAGTTGTCATATCCTTTCTGTATGAAACGTTCCCCCATATCATTTGCTTGAGTGAGGAAGATGTCTTTGTCTGTACAATTTTGTCTAAGACGCATTGGTTGCCCCTTGGGTATGTTGTATAGCCAATTTTTGTGATGGCAGCTTTCTAACGGCAAATAACTATTACGATCTACATTTTTTAAATGAGTCTTGGAACGTAATGTGGTGTTCTCTTGCTCAATTTCTAGGTCCAGAAATGTGATCTTTTTATTGCTGATTTCCCAAGAAAGTTTGATGTTTCTGTCGTTAACATTCAAATCTTGCAAGAAGTCAAGCAATGTCTCTTTCTTGCCCTTCCATAAAATAAAAATGTCCCTCGCCTTTTCTACACTTTTCCTTTTGCGCTCTCCTTCCTCCTCGTTGTCCTCTTTTCTTTCTTGGGTTCTTCTGGTATTTCTTGTTCCTTCCGTGTTCCTTCCGTGGATGGTATTCTCTGCCCCTCTCTAAAAAAGATCTCTTGTGATCTGAGTTGGGATACTGATTCCTATCTGGCCTGTCTTCCATTGGTCTATGACGCAGGGGTGCGTAATAATTTCATGTAGGGATAGGACTCATTTCATATGGCTGATAAGCGCCGTGGTAGTGGGCCTCTAAAGTCTCCATCTCTCCGGTCGTGATGTTGCACAGGACTTCTCCCTCTTTGTTCATATGTATCCTGTGGGTGTCCTCTATTATCATATGATTTGTATGGTCGTCCCTTATTATCATTTGTTTCGTATGGGCGTCCTCTGTTATCATATGCTGCACCCTTATTGTCTCGCTGGTTTTGGGGATATGGTCTATTATCTCTCTAATCCTGTGTTGGTCTTTGCCCATTGTTAGGGCCAATATTGTTATTTTTGTGTTTCTTCCAGAAGGGTTTCTTCCAACCATTCTGGGGCGTGCGTTCGTTTTGTGGCGGTCTTCTGTCATTACGATAGGGAGTATATTGGTTGTGATTACCCTGCCTTTCTTCGTATCTATGATGTCGGGGAGTCTCTCGCCCATTTATTTCATATAACTCTTGGGCAGGTCTATTGTAATTTGTCTCTATGTTGTGAATGGACTCTCACAATTTTCTCCAGTGTGGAGTAGGTTGAAATGGGATCTGTCTGTCCCAGTTGGCTCTGCCATTTGAACGTGCGATCCGATTTGAAATCGTTCATATCCCGGCTGTATTTCTTGCTTTTCCTTTTGGACTTCCTTATCTTTCTTTGTGAGATCCGTGTTAAAGTTGTGTTGTGAGGGTTATAAAATCTGCTGTGTCTTTATACATGTTAAGTTCTTCTTTAACCTCTGATATAATCTGTTCGATTATTTTCAGCTTTTTCTTTTTTCTCTCAAGTAAGAACATCAGAAATTCTAGTCCTTTACTGTTAAAGAATTTGAACCATATGTCTATTGAATCCTGATCTGTCAGACCGTCGTTGGGGATTCAATTCCACCGTAGACATCGTGGAACAATGCTATCCTTGATATATCGTTCAAAGGTGTCAATGTCCCACCACAAGCTGACCTTCTTTTCCATATTATGCCCTAACTTCCTCATGAGGGTCTCTAGGTCACTAAAACAGGAAGTCGGGAGCACAATGAATCTCTGGCAGGTTGACAGGTGTTTTTTTGTACTTGAATAGTTTTAAAGGGACAAATCCATTTAAAAATCAGAATGTGTTACAAAGATGTACTGTGTTTTTTTTTCTCCCCCAGACATATTCTAAGGACTTCACCATCTGCTGGTCCCATTATCCCGTGTCTTTCTTGATGATAAAAGTAGGATAACGATAGCAGCCCTGAAACCTGCACCCTTATAAACACCTTCATATACTAATAGGTTCATGCTGACGAAACTATGGGGGCCTTATTTAGCAATATGCGCTATATACAGCGGGTAAAATAAGTATTAAACATGTTACCATTTTTCTAGGTAAATATATTTTCTAAATGTGCTAGTGACATGAAATGTTCACCACATAAACGCAGGTATACAGTATATTACACAACTGTTTATTGGCCCAATCCTCAAAACTTTTGTTAACCTGCAGGAAGAGTATGGGTTGGACAGAACCCAGTTCTATAAATATTTACAACTAAGACATGCAGCTCAGAGAGAAATTAGGCTCTCCCCTATTTCGTTAGTGAGACACCCCCTACATAATGATGTGCTTTTCAATAAAGACAAAAAGGGCATGATTTCACTAGTATACTCCAGACTGATTAATGTTACTCATGATGCGTCAGCATTACCGTGTAGGAAGGGGTGGGTAACCGATCTAGGCCCCATCGACGAGGATACATGGGAGCTGTGTTTGACCTCTGCCCCGCTGGTCTTGGTATCGGCGCAACATAGACTTTCTCATCTATTTCTCCTCTATAGAGTATATAGAACACCCTCTCGTCTACACAAATGGGGCATACGGGACTCCCCAATATGCCCAAAATGTAATGTGCAGGAGGGCGACCTACTGCACATGATGTGGAAATGTCCTAAACTTTTCCGATATTGGAACTATGTTACTGATACTATATCCCAGGCGTATGGCTTTCCGCTGCCCCATGACCCGGTGGTATGTCTACTGGGTGGCCTCGAGATACCTTCGCTGTCCCCCAGTGGCCATACAGCTGTACTTAGACTACTGTATGTTGCATGTAAGGCCATCGCTAGATGTTGGATCACTCCCCGAGTGCCATCAGAGAGCCAATGGGTAAAGATGGTAAATAGTCTACTGATAAGGGAAAAAGTCACGTACCAACATAGGAACGCTCTTAAGAAATTCTATTCACTATGGCAACCCTGGTTGGATATACCGGGACTGGGACCAACGCAATTGATCATGGAAAGGCTTTTGCAGGGATAAAGAGGCATGGGATGAGTGGAGATGGGCTAGGGGGTTGTAGGATGAATATCGTTCTAGTAGATTAAGACCTCTGGAGCAGAGCGAGGTGTGGGAGGGACTAAAACAGGATGTGGTTTATGGGTCTATGTGCCAGTTGCAAATGAAAATGTAATTTCTTGTGCCATGGTTGGGTAGGTTGAATAGTTAATGTGAACGGAGCCTAGGGTATTCCTGGATAGCCGGATTGTAAGCAAATTTGACAATATTATATCTAAAGTGGTGGTAGACTTCGGCTTATCTTAATTGTTGCCATGGGGGTGTAAGCTCCTCCCATGTTTGTTATGGCTCAGACAATCATAAATGTACAAATAATAACTATCTTTCTCTTAAATTGGCGCATAACTCCCCTGATTGTACTTATACTATGTTTGTATGTATCCTAAAGTATTGTTTGACTATTTTGCTTCAATAAACCTTTTTCTTGATTTAAAAAAAAAAAAATGTTCACCACATGTCGGTGACAACCCATGCAATCCATACAAATAAACCAAAACAAGTTCAGAAATTAAGTTCCAGCAATTTTCAGAATTGTACTTATATCCTGCCCCTTTAATGATGCTTGGTGGCAATTTTAACCTTCCACTAAATCCTCCATTGGATCGTTTAAATGGTAACTCCACTTTTGTGGGGGAAAAATATAGCAAATAAAAAAAAATCGCGGGTAGAATTGCGATACAAGTCATATTATAATTGAATGTTATTTAAAAATTACCTTTCTTTTTCAATCTGCAGCAGCTGTAATTTTATATAAATGTACATGCTACATGGAGTTGTTTTGTACACATAATGTATACTGACCACTCCCCAGAAACATCAATTCCTGCTTGTGTGATTGGCTCACCAGTTTTCCCAAGTCTGCCATAAGCCTTGATCGGATTTTCCAACGGGAATTGTGGGATGGCAGATTGTTGGCAGAAAATCTGACCGTTTTGTATGCTCCATCGGACAATTTTCTGATTTTCCGCGGACAAATGTTGGATTGCAGGCTTTAAAATGTTCCGCGAACAACGGTCTGTTGTCGGATTTTCCGACCGTATGTACACAAGTCCGTCGGATAAAAGTAAAAACACGCATGCTCAGAAGCAATGCTCACCAAACACGACATTAGCAGAAGTTGCCCAAAGGGTGGTGCTAAAGAGCTGAAAGACCATGTAGTTTTGTGTTTGTTGGCTGACAATTGTGTGCCGTTTGTATGCAAGACAAATTCCTGGCCAATGTCCTTCGGACAAAAGTCCTTCGCTTTGTCTGCGGAAAATCCAATATTGTGTACGAGGCTTAAGATACAAGTCGGATTTCAGGCATCCCCTGCAACAAAATTAAATTTTTGGTGGGATATTTACAATAGTTACATAGTCAGGTTGAAAAAAGACACAAGTCCATCAAGTTCAACGGAAAAAAAAAATAAAAAAATCCATATACACAGACCTACACCCACAGTTGATCCCCAGAGGAAGGCAAAAAAAAAAACAGCTAAGCATGCTCCAATTTGCTACAGCAGGGGAAAAAATTCCTCCCGGATTTTACTTACCGCCTCATAAAAAAATCTGGTTTGTTTGACAACTTCTGTCTTTCATGAATCCATTCTGTCTGTTGCTTAAAATATAGAACTCGTCTATGTCGTCTTTTTATTAAACTCTCCAGTATCTTCCTAATTATATAAGTTAAACTAACAGGTCTATAGTTTACTTGGTAAAGACTTTGATCCCTTTTTAAATATGGGCACCACAGTGGCCATGCGCCAATCCAGTGGTACCATTCCCGTTATTAACGAGTCCCTAAAAATTTAAAAAGATGACCTTGAAATGACGGAGCTCAATTCTTTTAGGATCCATGGCTGGATGCCATCTGGTCCAGGTGCTTTATCCACCTTTATTCTGTCCAATTTTTTTGGAAAAATATCCCTTTTGAGCCATTGTGGATTATTTGGGGCTGTGTCAATACCACCCCCCATTAGGAAAATGTCTCAAGGGATGCAGACCCAGCAGCTTTCCTCATTAGTTCCCTGCCGCTGTCACAGCTGACTGATAATTATGAAACCACTCCTATTAGACTCACTCAGCCCAGAAGCACAGAAAAACATGGATTTCTTTAGAATACCAAAAGGTAGGAATCTGCAACAAAGGTTGTTATAATATTTTCAATGATCACCCAGAGGGAAATGTTTTTTTTTTTTTCTCCAGTCATCTTCCAGGACAGCACACCTGAGATGACGGGTCTCACCTGACAGGAAACAATCAACTACAGAGTTTCAAAGACCCCATCCTTCTCTCTGTCCCTAAGTTATTGATTATGTTTCCCACAGGATGCAGCAAAACCATTTGTTTTTCTTTTTAGACCAAAGACTGGGGCTGAGGCTCCCCCCTGGGGGTCAGACCTGGGGCAGCCAGTGGTGGATGCTGGGTCAGACAGGGCTTTGTCCTTCCCAGGGGAGTCATTTTTTTCCCAGAAAAAGATTTTCAGGGGGAGGTACAGGTATTTGAATAATTCCTCTAAGAAGCTGGAGGCTCCTAGACACAGTGAAGGGTGTCCAGAACTCCAGGGACAACACATCCCACTCTCTCCTACCTGATAGTGGTAGATGGAACGGAGGAGCCGCTCCATAGATCCCCATCTGTTCAGGGAGGAAGAGAATGGCAGGGCTGAGGGGATCTTCTGCTTGCTGGTGTGTTGCCGTATAGGCATCTTTCAGCTGCTACTGTGCAAGTCCGGATTTCGCCACAGCACGCACTAATGTCACTTCCGAATTTTCTGGAGCACATGCTATGACAAAATGGCAGCGATCGGCACAGCAAGCGTGCATAAAAGCGGCAGGCCTGTTTCTCCCCAATCTCTCCGAAGCGATTCCTCCCTGTTGGTTGGATTGTCCAGTCGGGATGGAGGAGGCGGATGGACCCACCATGGCAGCACCTTAGGAGACCACAGGAGGTGAGTTGACTCAGTTAATGTGGGGGAGAGGTTAGGGGTGGCCATATTCCCTCTCCCCTGCAGTATATCTTAAGGGGGCAATGGCCAACAGGGATTCATTTTGTTTGTTACAGAGACTGAATGCCCTGCCCAGAGGACTGCCAGTAGGTCTAAGTCCAAAGCCACCTCTAAGTCAAGGCGTTGTGGGTACTGCAATGAGAAACTCCTGCAGGACCACACCAAGCCTTTTTGCTTTAGGTGCATCAACAGCACTGAACCGGAGCTCCGTGCAGGACAGAGAATCCTACAGTCATCCTGGGCTTCTGAGGCACAGATTTTCAGCAGCAACGGCACCCCCTGGCTCCCGAGACCGTGCCGATCACGGAGGCATGGTTAAATACGGCCGGGAACACATGGAATCTTTTTTGCCTGGGGATCCCAAGATGGCGGTGGCCATGCGGCAGACGAACAAGGCCCCAGCTCTACGCAGCACAGTGGCACTGAATGGCCCCCTCTTCCCAGTGGCAAGGTAAGCCAGCTGCCTCCCAGAACTAAGGGATTGAGGAAGGGATCATCCCTGGACAGAATACCGCCACAGGCATTGGGGGAAGCGGAATCAGGCATGGGTGAGGGGGAGCCCTCCCTGAAGCAGATTATGGAAGCCATTTGCACCTGCCAGGCACTAACACACTAACTGAACATATAGCTGGCATAAGGGCTGAGATGTCATTCCTCGAACATGATGTGCAGACTATCAGAGAGAGGGCTGTTGAAGCCGAGCAGAGGATTAGCAATCTTCCCTGTCCCTGCTGAAGAAAAGCAGGCCCAAACCATGATGCTGCCACCATGTTTGACAGTGGGGATGGTGTGTTCAGGGTGATGAGCTGTGTTGCTTTTACGCCAAACATAAAGTTTTGCATTGTTGCCAAAAAGTTAGATTTTGGTTTCATCTGACCAGAGCACCTTCTTCCACATGTTTGGTGTGTCTCCTAGGTGGCTTGTGGCAAACTTTAAACGACACGTTTTATGGATATTTTTAACCACTTAAGGACAGAAGGTGTTTTTCAGATTCGGCGTTTACAAGACTAAAACAGTTTTTTTTTTACTAGAAAATTACTTAAAACCCCCAAAAATTATATATATATATGTTTTTTAACACCCTAGAGAATAAAATGACGGTCATCGCAATACTTTTTGTCACACCGTATTTGCGCAGCGGTCTTACAAGCGCAATTTTTTTGGAAAAAATTCACTTTTTTTAATTAAAAAATAAGACAACAATAAATTTGGCCCAATTTTTTTATATATTGTGAAAGATAATGTTACGCCGAGTAAAATTATACCCAACATGTCACGCTTAAAAATTGCGCCCGCTCGTGGCATGGCGTCAAACCTTTACCCATAAAAATCTCGATAGGCGACGTTTAAAAAATTCTATAGGTTGCATTTTTTGAGCTACAGAGTAGGTCTAGGGCTAGAATTATTGCTCTCGCTCTAACAATCACGGCGATACCTCACTTGTGTGGTTTGAACACCGTTTTCATATGCGGGCGCTACTCGCGTATGCGTTCGCTTCTGCGCGCGAGCTCGTCGGGACGGGGCGCTTTAAAATATTTTTTTTTTGTTTTCTTATTTATTATTATTGATTTTATAATTTTTTACACTGAAATAATAAAAAAAAATTATCACTTTTATTCCTATTACAAGGAATGTAAACATCCCTTGTAATAGAAAAAAGCATGACAGGTCCTCTTAAATATGAGATCTGGGGTCAAAAAGACCTCAGATCTCTTATTTAGACTTAAATGCAAGAAAAAAATAAATAAAAGGAAAATTTGTCATTTAAAAAAATGACAACAAAAAAATTGTCTCTTTAAGACGCTGGGCGGGACTGACGTTTTGACGTCACTTCCGCCCAGCAAAGCTATGAGGACGGGTGGGGGCCATCTTGCCCTCACTCGAGTCCTCACACACTAGGCAGCAGCACCCGATCTCCTCCGCCGCTACGGTAAGCGGCGGAGGGCGCGGGAGAGCGGCCCCTCTCCCACCACCGATAACGGCGATCTCGCGGCGAATCCGCCGCGGAGACCGCCGTTATCGTTTACCGGACCTTCCACTGAAAAGATAGATACCTCGGTTGTGGCAGCAGCTGCTGCCGTTACCGAGATATCCATCTTTAAAAAAAGGACGTACATATACAGTGGGCGGTCAGTAAGTGGTTAAGAAATGGCTTTCTTCTTGCCACTCTTCCATAAAGGCCAGATTTGTGCAGTATACGACTGATTGTTGTCCTATGGACAGAGTCTCCCACCTCAGCTGTAGATCTCGCAGTTCATCCAGAGTGATCATGGGCCTCTTGGCTGCATCTCTGATCAGTCTTCTCCTTGTATGAGCTGAAAGTTTAGAGGGACGGCCAGGTCTTCATAGATTTGCAGTGGTCTGATACTCCTTCCATTTCAATATTATCGCTTGCACAGTGCTCCTTGGGATGTTTAAAGCTTGGTAAATCTTTTTGTATCCAAATCTGGCTTTAAACTTCTCCACAACAGTATCTCGGACCTGCCTGGTGTGTCCTTGTTCTTCATAATGCTCTCTGCGCTTTAAACGGACCTCTGAGACTATCACAGTGCAGGTGCATTTATACGGAGACTTGATTACACACAGGTGGATTCTATTTATCATCATTAGTCATTTAGGTCAACATTGGATCATTCAGAGATCCTCACTGAACTTCTGGAGAGAGTTTGCTGCACTGAAAGTAAAGGGGCTGAATAATTTTGCATGCCCAATTTTTCAGTTTTTTATTTGTTAAAAAAGTTTGAAATATCCAATAAATTTCGTTCCGCTTCATGATTGTGTCCCACTTGTTGTTGATTCTTCAAAAAAAATTAGTTTTATATCTTTATGTTTAAAGCCTGAAATGTGGCAAAAGGTCGCAAAGTTCAAGGGGGCCGAATACTTTCGTAAGGCACTGTATATGTCTCCAGTCTCGTGGACTTGCTGCTGTTTTGTTTGTCCTGCGGCTGACAGATACTTTCCATTGATCTGATGTTCCAGTTCCATTGAGACATGTCCTGCACGGATCCACCTGCAGATTGAACTACCTTCTTCGAACGTTCCTCTCTGGTTCATGGGTGAACTCCCCCCCCCCATTTTTTCCCCTTTATTTTTTCTCTACTCCCCCCTTTTTTTTCTGTTAGGATCGAGAATCTTTTTCAGTATATATCTGTGTGTTTGCACTGAAGACCTGCAGTCCATACTCTCCAGCGGGAGTCTGCAGGCAGGGGGCGGAGGCCTTATAACCCCCCTGAGGTGGTTTACTGTTATGGTTATGGGATGCGGCACTCCGCATGTTGGGGCTGTGTGCAGGGTGGGAAGGGAAGGGTTGTTATGTTCTGTTGGTAAGTGCCGTGTGCTGTTGTCTCTCTCTGTTTTGACCCCCACAGGTTGAAGGGGCTGACCATAAACCGGTTAGCTTATGCTCCCCCGGATATAGAGTTCTGGTACACTTGCTCACTCAATGGCGGGTAAGATAAATATTCTATCATTCATGGAATGTCCGAGGTATGAATTTGAAGATAAAAAGATCTCTTGTCTTTGACTTTATACAGAGGTACAGACCCCATATTATGTTACAGGAGACACATCTCCAGGGCTCTAGGGTTTTGGCGTTGAAAAAAGCTAATATTATGAGGGTCCTGCATGCTGAATACTCTACTTATTCTAGGGGGGTTGCCATTTTGGTCACTAAGAAAGCGGCAGCACATATTTTACAGGTTAAATCTGATCCAAATGGGAGGTATGTTATACTAGTATGTCAGCTCTTTGGCATGTGTTTAACCTTAGTGTGTGTATATATCCCACCCCCATTCTCCTTCCAAGTCTTGGAAGGCATTCTGAATGACGCAGTGCAGATAGTGCAGGGCCTGTTACTATTGCTGGGTGATTTCAATGTGGTGTCGGATGGGGTGCTTGACAGACATGGGTGTGCAACTGGCTTGCGCCTTACTCTTTCCTCCTGGTTGGACAGTTATGCTCTCATGGATGTGTGGTGTCGTAATAACCCAGGAGTCAGCTCTTACTCATGCCACTCGGGGACGCATAAGACGCTGTCCAGAATAGATATGCTGCTATCTTCTGTAGATGGTCTTCCCTTTTATATCTGAGGTTAGGTACCTTCCTAGAGCCCTTTCGGACCACTCTCCTGTGGCAGTCACATTGAACTTGGATGTGCCCACTGGGAGACGGTTGTGGCGCTTAAAGACGCAGTGGTTAGAGGAGGATTATGTGACACTGGGTTGTAAAACGGCTATTGCCCATTATTGGAGAGAGAATGGGTCGGACACTACGGTACACAATAAATGGGATGCCTTTAAAGCCACCATGAGGGGGGTGTTCACTAAGGAGACAAGGGATTTGGCGAACACGTTGAACTCTGGCGTAAAACGGGCGGAACGTGACACGGCTGCTGCTGAACAGCATTATGTACAAAACCCATCACCTGATACCTATGGCTCGTGGCAGGACCTGACGAGACAATATAAGTTACTGCTGACTGATCAGACCATGAAGAAATAATTGCAACAGACCAGATACATTTTTGAATTTGGTGACAAGGGTGGCCTTTTTGGCAAGACCTATGTATACCCCAACTTCGGTACTGCGACTTAGACGCCAAGAGGGTGACTTAGTGAGTGATTCCCAGGGTATTTTGTCCACATTTCTGGACTTTTATGATAATCTATATCAATCCCAATCTGGGTGTACTGATCAGAAACTGACCTCCTATCTAGATAGCATGACTCTCCCATCCCTGGCTTTGGGATATAGTGCTGCCCTGGAACACTCCATCACACCTGAAGAAATAGCTGTTGCCATTTCCTCCTTTTAAACCGGGTAAGTCGTCTGGATTGGATGGTTTCCCGGTGGAATGGTACCAGCTGCATAAGAAGTGCCTAGTTCCCTGTCTTCAGAAAGTATTTATAGCAGCAGAAATAGAGGGTATATTGCCAGAGTCCATGCATGAAGCCTTGATTGTAGTGATTCCAAAGCCAGGTAAGGACCTGATGGAGTGTGAGTCATACAGACCGATTTCGTCAACACTGATGTCAAAATATTGGCCAATATTTTGGCCAGTAGATTGCAGTCGGTAATACTTAAATTGATCAACTCGGATCAATCTGGGTTTATTCCGGGATGGTGTACCCAAATGAACCTTAGAAGGTTAAATGTCAATTTACAAACACCTCACGGCAACATAAGTAAGCGAGTGGTGGCATCACTCGATACGAAAAAAGCGTTTGATTCGGTCGAATGGAATTATCTCTTCGCCCTACTTTTTCACATCAGGCTTCGACCGCAATTTGTGAACTGGGTTAGGCTACTTTACAATGAGCCTAGGGCTAGTATTAGGGTCAATGGACTTATCTCAAACTCATTTAGGATTGGTAGGGGGACGAGGCAGGGCTGTCCCCTGTCTCCACTCTTGTTTGCGTTGGCCATAGAGCCTCTTACGGTTAAGCTTAGAGGTCAGGCTGACATTGAGGGGCTGTTGGTTGGGGATTTGGAGGAACGTGTATCGCTATATGCAGACGATCTGCTGCTGTATTTGGGAGATCCAGACATCTCCTTGTCTACTGCATTTATCCTGATACAAGAGTTTGGAGACTTCTCTGGAATTCGAATCAATTGTTCTGTCGACATTGTTTCCTATAGATCCACAGCCAAATTTGACTCTGCCCACTCAGTGCCCTTTAATGGTGACGACCCAATTTAAATATTTGGGAATACTTATAGAGTTGCCAATAGATACGTTTTCTGAGGTGAACCTATGGCCTGTGATTAGGGACTTCAGAGACAGGATACAGAAATTGAAGGATTTCCCGCTTACCCTGTTGGGTAGAGCTAATTTATTTAACCACTTGACAACCGGGCCTATTTTGGCACTTCTCTCCTTCATGTAAAAATCACATTGGTGGGGAGGGGAGGTCTGGCGATTCCCGACCTCCGTCTGTACTACTTGGCGTCAAAGCTGATCCAGGCTCACTGGCGAATGTTCCCGCAGGTGAACAATGCCGCTACTGTGGTGGAGGCAGCTGTGGCAACTCCCTACAAGACACTGCTGAACTGTTTCTATAGGGGGAGGTTCCCACGGTGGGTGGAATGACTGTGCTCAAATCAGCTAAGCGGGTACTTGAGATTTGTATGAAACATGTACAGGATGGTCCCTTACACTTATCACCTAACGCCCCACTATGGTTTAACCCCAGACTAACGGATTTTTCCCTATTGGATGATGGTCATAGATGGGCCAAATTTGGTCTTGTCTATCTGCACCAATTATTTGATAAGGGGCAACTTAAAACATTTGCGCAATTAAAGAGAGAGATGGGTGTTTCTGACTCATGGCTATTTCATTACACCAGGTTGAAGCATGCTGCTCATGCTTAATTTGGTACCGGGCCTGTTATTTTGGAAAACACTAAATTGGAAGTACTGATTGTAGAACCTGAACACACCAAAGGAATTTCTGTTTATTACGCTGTGCTCATGGGAAGGAAGCAGCCGAGGGAGGAGAAAATGAGACTCAAATGGACTGATGTGATTCCTGAATTGACTGGAACTCAGTGGGAGGGGGTTTTTACGTCTAATTTGCCTACAGTAATCTCTGCTAGGGACAAACTGATACAACTGAGGTACCTGCACCAAATGTATTACACACCACACAGATTATATAGGATGGGCAGGATGGGCAGAATAGATGACCCTACTTGTCATAAGTGCCTGGTGGCGGAAAGTAACAGGATACGTCTATTGTGGTCGCAGGTAACCCAGTTTATCGCAGATACCTTTGATCTCCTGAACATATGTAGTCCACTTTTGGGGCTCTTGGGTGTTATAGAAGATGAAGTAATGAGCAATGATATGCGAACATTCTTGAGGCTGCTCTTTTACTATGTCAGGAAGTTGATTGTCCTAAACTGGGTAAAGAGGGATGATCTTACTCTATCCGCTTGGAAGGGTCTTGGTAATGAAAATATCACGCTGTATAAAATGACTTATGAGGCAAGAGGCAGTAAGAAAAAATTTCATAGTATGGGGTAGATGGGTGGAAACCAAAGAAACTACACCTGGGGATATTTAAGAGGAACTTGTCTATGTTAGAATTGAATATTGTACACTGAATTGATGGGGGCGAATTCTGGGGGTCGGGGAGATGACGGCACATGGCACAATGCTTTAGGGGGTACTCACCTCCATGATTTGTGTTTTTTTCTCCCCTTCTTTTTTTTTTTTTTTTTCTCTGTGTCCATTTTCCATGATATAAGTTGATGTAATCTACTGTACATCTATAACTGGAGTGCGATGTTGCATAGTTTGAATAAGGCAGGAAAATGCTATTTGCACTTACATATCTGTTCATGTTGAGAATTGTATCTGGAATGGTATTAAATGTAGAGGGAAAAGAAAAATGTTTTTTTTCCTCCCTACATTTTAGGGATGTTTACAATTATGACTTTATCTTGTGTACTCTTTATTTTCTTTGTATGTGCACTTGGCAAATAAAACCTTTAAAAAAAAAATGGAGTGCCGGGCACTACAATCTGAGATGCTAGCAACCCTCCAGTCCTTCAGGACTACGGTAGAGAAGTGGCTGGCAGAGACCCCTTCCGGTAGGAAAAGCTCCCACTCTCAGGAAGGAACCTCGGCGAGTATAACAGGGGGGTCCCAAGGGCCGGCTCCCTATTATTCTGATGAGGAGGAGGCAGAGGCCTCGGAGTGGAGCGCTCTGGAGGACGGAGAAGACTTGGACCAGCATAGTCAGGTTGAGGCTAGGCCTGGGGGCCGGCCATCTCTTCTCAGCCGAAGATATCTAGGGTCTCCTGGCAATCTATGAATCTGAGGATATCCAGATGCCATCCACTCGGGTCTCGACTCAGGATAGAGTATATAGGGGACTGGGCAGACCTCAGGCCAAGTCCTTTCCTGTACACCAATCTCTCAAGGACATAATCCTGAGAGAATGGAAGAAGCCTGAGCGTAAGGTATTGAAACTTAAGGCTTGGAAGCATAGATGCCCTTTTAAAAATGAGGAGGAAACATTCTTTAAAGTACCACATTTGGATGCTTCTCTAGCTCAAGTATCCAAACATTCGGACCTCTCCTTTGAGGATTCCGGCAACATACAGGATCAGATGGATAGGAGGTCAAAAACCCTGCTACGCTGGGCCTGGGACTGTGTTGCCAGAAAAGCGGATGCCTGGGTTAGCAGGTTGACGGACCATGCCTCGCATGGGACCAAATCCAAAGAGGTCTTGGATTCTCTGGAGGTAATTGGTAAGGCCGTGGCCTATGTAGCAGAAGCTGCGTTGGAAACCGTTGGAAACCATTGGAACAACTGCCAAGTCGGCGGCTCTTTTAAATTCTACCAGGAGAGCCATTTGGGTAAAAATGTGGGATGGGGATTTCACCTACAAGTTGCGTCTCTGTGGTATACCCTTTAAGAGTGAAAAAATATGCAGCGCTAATAAAACACTTATAAGGAATATACAAGTGAAAACTATGCATCAATGTGATAAGATCACAGTAGCCTGTGAATAAGTGTCCATTTAAAAATGAAAACAAAGCACAAAACAAAAGTCCATTAATAGGGGGTGTGTGGCAACATCCTCATCCTAGGAAAGACCTTCTGCACAGTAAAAACAGGAGTAGATGGAATACTCTTACCGAATAACGTGGATCTGCTTGTCAGCGACAACAGATCGTAAACGCATGGAAGGACTCCACTCGAATCTGCTCGGCTGGACGATGGCCCAATAGTAGACTGACCACAGGATATCCCGATGGATGGCTGTAAGCCTGGACTGGAACCTCACCGTGGGTGTACTTGCTCCAACTCAGATTCGTAGACATAAACAGAAGGTCAGCTTGTTGAAAAGCGACAAACGATGGTGTAAACAGTGGTGTCCACTGATGAAAGGTACGCACAAACGTGGAGTATGAAAAACTTTGTATCCCAGCAGGTCATGCAGGAGAAAGAAAAAAACAATGCTCCGGATGGTGCAGATAAAAGAGGATAGGTTTTATTGTAATAAAACCAAATTACATAAAAGTGAACACTTCGGTATAAAATTGGATAAAAGCAATATGGGGTGCAGGTATAGCAAGCCCGACGCGTTTCGTCCAAGTGGACTTCAACTGGGGCATCTACCTTCACCCCCATATTGCCACATATATATAATAAAAGTTCTTGATCAAACTGAGTAGGCGGACCAATCAAGCAGGCTCAGTAATTAATCAATGTGATTGGATACAACAGGTCACATGATACATGTGGCCTATGACCCTTCTATGTGGCCAATCAGATCGGGCAGTAATCCCGACCCGAATGGCTACCAATCATCAATCAGTTTTTTGGATGGAGCAAGAAATTAATCATGTATCGACAAAACCATATTGCAAAACATAACAATAAAAGGAAAAAACACTCCACCACTCATAGTGTATAACCTATGTTATTCCTATATTATATATATTGCCTTGAGCATAAACAGGAGGAGGGGGGGTTAGAAAGGAAAGAGGGCATTGACCCACCTGCCTTAAACGTATCCACAGTAATCGCCACCCATTTGTTGTATCCACATAAGGGTTGGCTGTATTAACACTCCACCGAGGCCAGACTGGCCTACAGAGATAGGCGGAACCATCAGGGATGTTCCGTGTGGGGACACCAGCCAAGACGCCGCTCGATCCTCCATGCAGCGCAAGCCTGGCGTCCCCAGACGTCCAGGAACCACCCTGGAACGCAACGCCACTGTGCGAGTCGCGCCGCGCATGACATTACGCGGCGCGAAAGCACGTGACGTTAGATGGCCTAAGGTCACGTGCTTTCGCACGTGACGGGCTCGCTGCTCTTCGGGTCAGGCTTGGATCAGGTCCTATCACATGGGACAGAGAAGGGCAAGAAATTCCCAACTAAATCCAAGAGGGATAAAGGGAAGAAGTTTTTTTGGGGCCCCCCTTCAAAAGACTGGTTTAAGGGTAAGAAGGAGCCGAGGAGAAAGTGGGGGTTTGGAAAAGGCAAGGAAAAAGGTGGAATCCTTTTTTCTGGGCCCGAACCTTCCAACAAGGAAGCCGAATGACGCCAACCTAAAGGTTGGTGGGAGGCTCTCGTGGTTTCTCCCCCCAATGAGAAAGGATCACACAGAGCCCTTCTAATTTAAATCTCATAATGGAGGGCTAGAGCTTGGAATTCCTGTCCACCCCTCCTCCGAATTTTACCCTTACCTATCTCCCCAAAGATCCACAGAAGCCAAGGGACCTTTTGGAGAGTGTCCGGGAGTTGGCATAACAGGGGGTCATCACCCCTGTTCCTGTAGGTCAGATCGGCCAGGGGATTTATTCCCACCCCTTTTTGGTTCTGAAACCCTCCAGGCAAATTCCGACTGATCATAAACTTACGGAAGCTGAACAGATACTTGCTATACAAGAAGTTCCGTATAGAAAGTATCTACATGGTCAGAAGACACCTCCACGGGGAGTCTTCATGAATACGTTGGACTTGAAAGATGCCTATCTGTATGTCCCCATTACCCCAAAACATCGAAAGTTCCTGCGATTCGTGGTTCAGACAGGGCAAGGTGTCCAACACTGGCAGTTCAAGGCGCTCCCCTTTGGCCTAGCGGCCAGTCTGAGAATCTTTACGAAAGTTCTTGTCGAGGTGGTGTCTTTTCTATACCTCCAGGGGGTAGCCTTGATCCCATATGTGGACGATATGCTAATCTACAGTCCCGCCGTAGAACAGCTTCAGTCAGACTGAGACAGTGTTGTCCACTCTAGAAACTCTAGGTTGGATGGTCAGTCGGGAGAAGTCCTCCCTGGATCCCTCACAGTCAAAGGTGTACTTAGATTACCTGATAGACTCGTGGCCCAAATAATTTTCCTTCCACAGGAAAAGATCACAAAGGTGCAGAGGGCCGTGTCCGCTCTCCATGCAGCCGAGAGGGCCTCTCTGAGGACCATTATGAGGGTGCAGGGGCTCATCACATCATGCATTCCAGCGGTACCCTGGGCCCAGTTCCACTCTCGGGGGCTCCCTGGACATAAGAGTATCTCTCTCAGGAGAGGTAAGAAGTTCCCTAGACTGGTGGCTCAGTCTGAGCAACCTGTCGGGGGGTTGGGCCTGGACCCAACTAGATCCATTGACTGTGACAATGGACACGAGTGCTTGGGGCTGGGGAGCTCACTTGGGGGATCTCTAAGCCCAGGGGCATTGGGATCAGGAGCAGAGCAGAGCTTCCTCCAATTTCAAGGAGCTCCTGGCGGTCGGAAAGAACTGGGTCAGGGGAGCTTGTTTTTTTTCCCCACGCCAGTGGGCCATGATCAGAGATGCATGCACTGTCCTGTCACCATTTAAGGAGGCCACGAGGATGGTGAACAGTGACAGTGCATGCATCAGTGAGACTGTCCCTCTTATTCACATGTTGGAACACACGCTGCGTGGAATAATGGACAGGGCCCTTGAGGCAGAACAGAGGGAGGAAGAGGAGGACTTCCTTACCTCTCAAGGCCCCCTTTATCCAGACAGTGTTCCTGCTTGCCCACCTATCACACAGGAAGAGGAGGAGGATTGTGTCAGCATGGAGGTGGAGCCTAGCACTCAGCATCAGCAGCAGTTTTCAAGGGATCAATTAAAGTCCCAAGGAACCCTGGCTGCGGATCATGTCGTCCTTAGTGACCCACAGGACTCCGCACCGAATGCCTCAGCAAACCTATGTTGTATGGCCTCCCTGATCCTGCAAAGCCTGCAGAAGGATCCTCATATTTGTGCTATCAAGGAGAGGGATCATTACTGGCTGGCAACTCTCCTTGATCCACGCTACAAGAATAAGGTTGCGGACCTTTAGCCAGATTCAGAAAGACTGGCTTAAGTTTGTGCGGGCGTAGCGTATCTCAGATACACTACGCCGCCGTAACTTAGAGAGGCAGGTACTGTATTCACAAAGAACTTGCGTCCTATGTTACGGCAGCGTAGTGTAAATGTGCTGGCGTAACCCCGACTAATTCAAATTAGGCAGGTTGGGGGCGTGCTCCATGTAAAATACCCGTGACCCCATGTAAATGAGGGCCGTTGGTACGGCGCATGCGCGCGCATGCTCAGAATCACTTTGCAAATACTCCTTGCTGTCGACGTGAACTTAACCTTCGCCCAGCCCTATTCACGTACGCTTACGCAAACAACGTAAAATACGACTGCTGTTCCGTCGCCTATACCTTGCATGGGCTGCGCCATCTTTTTGGTGGTTTATCTTTACGCCGGAAAAACACCTTACGTAAACAGCGTATCGAGCGCAAGTACATCCGTTAATAGGCGTATCTTGCTCATTTGCATATTCTCTGCGTAAATCTACGTACACACCCCTAGCGGCCAGGGTAAATATGCAACTAAGATACTACGCCGGTCGTATCTTAGCAAGATTTAAGCGTATCTCAGTTTGAGAATACGCTTAAAGATACGACGGCGTGGATTCAGACTTACAACGGCGTATCTAGTGATACGTATATATAGATTAATTTGCGCTGAATATTAACTTAGAAAATGCAAATCGTGCTAATAAGTGATTTAAAAGAAACTATCAAGTGTCAAATTAATAGGCAAAAAGATACAAATAAAGTCCAATTGCATAAATATACACCAGTGGTTTTCAATGAAACAACACCCAGATCAGTGTGATGATTAAAGGAAGGTGTGATGTGATCTCAAACAACGGAGGGAGTAGTGTATGCTTTACAATGTTCATGCTCCCTCCAATATATTGGCCGCACTAAAAGGCCCCTGTGGAAACGTCTTAGGGAGCATGTGCAAAATATTGAAAAGGGCTTCCCTAAACATAATGTGTCACGACACTTTGACCTGTGCCATCATAGGGACCCCAAAGAATTAAAATCTTGGGCCATTGCCAAATACAACCCCACATTGGAGGGGGTAGCCACATGGTATGGACATTGAGTCAATCTGAATCAAAATGGATTCATGAGATGAGATCATTGTCGCCCAATGGGTTAAATATTGAATTTGACCTCAATTGTTTCATCTCTGACTATTAAGTGTGTACAAGATGATTCTTTACGTGATATATAATATATATATATATAAAATTCATTTTATATATATTCCTCTCTTTAAAATATTTTAATTCTAGAATATTTTATTTTATTTTTTAAATGGTATGTTGTTATTTATAATAGTATTTTTATTTTTATATAAATGTACTTCATAGATATTTTTATATATTTTTATATTGCAACTATATCTGTTCATTGATTGATGTAGTGCAGCTTTTTCTGGAGTTTTTAAGTGCTGTATTTACTGTGGCCACTAGAGGCTGCTATGCATATAAGCATATCCTCAGTTTAATAATGCCACTAGATGTTCTTGGATTTTTAAATGATGTTTTTAATTATTATAATAATTATTATTCTTTGTATTAAATTGCCTACATGCACTATGTTAATGAACAGTGTATGATCCTTCGTTTATGCTTGCAATGATGTAAGATGTCTAATACTCCCTCACTACCAATCCCGTCTCTGCCTGATTCCCACGCTGACTATAAATAACATCAGCAGAGAGCGGACAGGCAGTGACCCATGACTAAGTCAAGTGACTATTGATGTAACGCGTGGGGGAGGAGTTACGAGCGGGACGGATCTAGGATTCGATCTAGGATTCGAATGAGGAGAGGAAACATCATATGAGCTGAGCGGCTTAATGAAGGATCGGTGTATTGTTGCTATATGCGGCTTTTAATCGGTGGATTTGTGAGTGTGCCATTGCTAGAGACCATCTATCCTCTTTGTATTGTTTAACACTGAGCTGCGCTATGAGAGTTTCTCTCTTTTGTTTTCCATGAGCTGTGGTTAATGTGGAAGAGGCGTTTCTACTTGTGAAGCAGGAGCACGTTGTTTGAGATCACATCACACCTTCCTTTAATCATCACACTGATCTGGGTGTTGTTTCATTGAAAACCACTGGTGTATATTTATGCAATTGGACTTTATTTGTATCTTTTTGCCTATTAATTTGACACTTGATAGTTTCTTTTAAATCACTTATTAGCACGATTTGCATTTTCTAAGTTAATATTCAGCGCAAATTAATCTATATATACATTGCACTATTTTGTTTGACCTACATCACTTTTTTGCTGCGTTTATTATTTGGTAATTTTGTTAATGCTCTATAATTTGATATTTAATTAGCGCTGTAGTACTAATATTTTTACATTGTATCTAGTGATACGCCGTCGTAAGTGTTTCTGAATCTAGCTACTTATCTTGACAGCGCAGAGGGAGCAGAAGATGAAACATCTTCTGGAGGCCTTGCAGAAAGGTCTGTGCAACGCGTTCTCAGAGACTGGGGGGGCTACAAAATCCTGGTCCTGGACAACGTGTTGCTGAGGCTTCGGTCAGTCACAGAAGGAGCGGTGGAGAAGGTGGCCATCTGACCGATGCGTTCAGACAATTTTTTAGTCCGCAACCCCAAGGTATGACCGGTTCCAGCAACCATCGGCAGCGTCTGTTTTACATGGTGCGGAAATACCTAGGGGCAAGATCAGACTTGGACACCTTTCCCACTGAAAATCCTCTGGCTTACTGGGTCTTGAGAATGGATCACTGGCCAGAGCTTGCACAGTACGCAATTGAGCTACTGGCTTGTCCTGCATCCAGCGTTCTTTCAGAACGCACATTCAATGCTGCTGGAGACTTTGTAACCGATCACAGGGTGCGCCTCTCCACCGTCTCGGTCGATCGACTGACCTTCATAAAAATGAATCAGGCTTGGATCACCACCAGCTACCAAGCACGTGATGCTGTTGTAACTGAATACATTTTTTTGAAATGTCAGATCCCTTCAAGACTGCCTATGCTGATGCTGAGTGACTATACTGTTATGCTGAGTGACTTCTCCCCCTTCAATGATCATGCTGATAGCTTGTAAGAACATTTTTGAGTCTGGGCACCGCCACCAGTGGCTAAGGCCCAATTCTTCTGCCCCTGTTTAACAGGAGCGTGTAATTACAATTTTTGATGCAATACTTTGCAGCGGGTTCATTCCTGCGCTCCAACTAGAGTATTTGTGAGGGGTTGCAGTGTTGTGGCACCAGCACCACCACCACCACCAACAAAGGCCCAATTGTTCTGCCCCTGTTCAACAGGGGCATGTAATTACAATTCTTGATCTAATATTTCACAGCAGGGCCCATTCCTGTGCCCACCAAGAGTAACTGTGAGGGCTTACAGAGTTGTGGCGCCAGCACCAAAGGCCCAATTTTTCTACCACTGTTCAACAATGGCATGTAATTACAATTCTTGATATAATAGTTTACACAGCAGGGTGTTTGTCAGGAATGCTGGTAGATCAGACTGTGTGACCGCACAGAGGAACCAAACAAGGTGAGTAGTGAAATAAAGGTGTTTATTTACAAATGTGTGAACCACCAGTGCACAATAAAACGACAAAACAGTATGTACAAATAAAGGGGAATACCGTATTCATAAACGAGCCAAGCCAAGGTCATACACATGGGAGGTCAGTAGATGGGTAAGGATGGGGACAGGAATCAGGACACAGGGAGGACAAGTCCAGGCAGGGATTAAGGATCAGGTCCAGGGATCAGGTCCAGAAATCAGGGTCAAATACAAGCTCAGGTCCAGGAGGTATGACGATACCAGGGCGAGGAGTGATTACACACGCCGGGTATTTATAGAGGCGTGCTGATTGCATTCAGGTCACACCTGAACGCAGGAAGGGCTGTGTGCTCCACACTGCTAAGAACGCCCCGCTGGTGGACGCCAGTACTGCAGCCCAAGGATAACATAGCAGTAACACCAGCAGGGGGAACCTTCCCTGACAGTACCCCCCCCCAAAGGAGCGGCCTCCGGACGCTCCAATTAGATGTTGCTGGGGAAAGTCCGTGGTGTCAAGCTGGGCAGCAGATAAAGTCACATCAGGTTGGGCCGGATGAAAGTCCATGACTTTTAACAGGGCAAAGTGCAGCTCAAGCTGGGCAGCGGGTACAGAAATCTTAAGTTGGGCAAAAAGTACATCAAGCTGGGATGCAGATAGGGGCAAATCAAGCTGGGCAGCAGACTCCGGGTCGTCGAGCTGGGCAGCAGGCTCCGGGTCGTCGAGCTGGGCAGCAGGCTCCGGGTCGTCGAGCTGGGCAGCAGGCTCCGGGTCGTCGAGCTGGGCAGCAGGCTCCGGGTCGTCGAGCTGGGCAGCAGGCTCCGGGTCGTCGAGCTGGGCAGCAGGCTCCGGGTCGTCGAGCTGGGCAGCAGGCTCCGGGTCGTCGAGCTGGGCAGCAGGCTCCGGGTCGTCGAGCTGGGCAGCGGGTAGGGACACCTCAGACTGGGCAGCAGATGGCACTGAAACAGGCAGGGCAGATGGCGCTAAAACAGGCAGGCAGGATGGCAACTGGAACAGCAACTTCAGGCTGGCAAACTGGCACAGCAACTTCAGGCTGGCAAACTGGCACAGCAACTTCAGGCTGGCAAACTGGCACAGCAACTTCAGGCTGGCAAACTGGCACAGCAACTTCAGGCTGGCAAACTGGCACAGCAACTTCAGGCTGGCAAACTGGCACAGCAACTTCAGGCTGGCATACAGGATCAGGCTGCAAACTGGCCGCATAGCAGGTAGAGGTTTGGCAGACAGATCAGGTTCAGCTGGCATGCAAGCAGACTGGAGCAGGTTGGTTGGTGTGGAGACAGGTTGGGTTACTGGCAGGATCATCTTGGTTGGGAAAAACTTTCGTTTTTTCTTGGGCTTAGCCACAGAAGCTCTGTAGGTAAGGGGTGCAGCGGACTGGAAAGGAGGATTGGGATATGGCCAGAGTAGAGGGAACAGTAGCTGGGGGAAGTTTTTGTGGGTTAGTAGGCGGCTGAGAAGAGACAGGTGGGTGTATGCAGGATAGGTACAGGGAGCAGAGACTGGATATTGGTATCTGGTGGGAAGCAGTGTATACTGAGCTTCAACTGGGGTTGCCATTGGTGATGGACAGATGGATCTTTGGGAAGGTGAGTGGTTAATGGCAGGGCTGGAAACAGGTGGATTTGCTGGAATCAGGAGATCTGACCAGGCCTGCAGCACAGGCTGAACAAAAGCAGATTCACACACACCTTGTCTAATCAGAGACTGCACTGAACTAATGCACTCAGACAACTTCTGCTGGGAACAAGAGGAATAATGTTCATCAAAAGAAACTGGATCATCCTCTAATAACCATATCAAGGATTCAACTTGGTCATGACTGAAGGGAGGAGAGAAATCATCACTACCATCTGGGATGAACGACAGGGCCGGTTTAACACATAACTGGATTAATGCCTGAACATCATCATAAGACATATAACCCTGATCCACCATGGAATGGGCTGATCGGATGGTTTCCATCAGCTGGTCACTTGTCCATCCCTCAAAAACCTGGCGACAATACTCCTCATCCTCCTCTGCCAGCAGAGAAAAGTAAGTGATTTCATTGAAATCCATCTTCAAAAAACGCACCGCAACAAGATGGTTCCTCAATGCAGGCACGTCTGGTCAGGGATGGCCCTGGTATACTGTCAGGAATGCTGGTAGATCAGACTGTGTGACCGCACAGAGGAACCAAACAAGGTGAGTAGTGAAATAAAGGTGTTTATTTACAAATGTGTGAACCACCAGTGCACAATAAAAGGACAAAACAGTATGTACAAATAAAGGGGAATACCGTATTCATAAACGAGCCAAGCCAAGGTCATACACATGGGAGGTCAGTAGATGGGTAAGGATGGGGACAGGAATCAGGACACAGGGAGGACAAGTCCAGGCAGGGATCAAGGATCAGGTCCAGGGATCAGGTCCAGAAATCAGGGTCAAATACAAGCTCAGGTCCAGGAGGTATGACGATACCAGGGCGAGGAGTGATTACACACGCCGGGTATTTATAGAGGCGTGCTGATTGCATTCAGGTCACACCTGAACGCAGGAAGGGCTGTGTGCTCCACACTGCTAAGAACGCCCCGCTGGTGGACGCCAGTACTGCAGCCCAAGGATAACATAGCAGTAACACCAGCAGGGGGAACCTTCCCTGACAGCGTTCCAGCGCCCACCAAGACTAACTGTGAGGGCTTACAGTGTTGTGGCAACACCAACACCTAGGGCCCAAATTTCTGCAGAGTATATACGGCAGGCCCCTACTTTCAAACATCCAACTTACAAACTACTCCTACTTGCAAACGGAAGGAGACAACAGGAAGTGAGAGGAAATCTACCCCTAGGAAGGCAAATTCTCTTCTGTAAGAGGTGTTGCCTGTCCACTGATGCTTTATCACCAATCCTTGTTTCACTAAAAAACCCAAATTTTCAAAACATCATTTGTCATTGGGACAGAAAGTGAACTGCAATCTTCTGAACAGATGCACACAGACAGCAAAATACATGTTTACAGGGGTGATAACCCTTCTCTATGTTTTCAGAAAAGCTTAAAAATAGATTTTATGACTGGAGCAACACTTTAAAAAAGTACCAGTTCAAAATTACAAACAGATTCTACTTAACAACAAACCTACAGTGCCTGTCTTGTTTGCTCTGCCTGTATAATGCTGTTCAAAGTATATAGGGCCAAAGGGGCTTGTAATGACCTGGGGGGAGGGGGGAAACCCATGTCATTTTTCTCAATGATTTTCATCCATATTGCAGGGACCAGACATTGCATTAAAGCCGCAATGCAGTTTTAAATAACTTTTTTGTTATAGTAATCTCATTTTGTGCAGGGACAGTTCTAAACACGTGCCACCTCACAGGCATACTATAGACACCCAGCAGGTATGATATTTAAAGAAATTTTTCATTTTTTTTTTCACTTTAAGCATCATTAAAATCACTGCTCCAGAAAAAACGACCGTTTTTAAAACTTTTTTTTTCCATTGATACATTTTCCCTGGGGCAAGACCCGGGTTCTCAAACCCGTTTTCCGACAATAACTTGCATATTAGGCTTTAAAATGAGCACTTTTGAATTCGAACGTTCGAGTCCCATTGACGTCAATGGGGTTTTAAATGTTTGCGCTAACGTTCGGTCCGTTCGAAGGTTCTGGTGCGAACCGAACGGGAGGGTGTTCAGCTCATCCCTAGTAAGGGGGGCGCAGCAAAACTACCATAATGCATGTAGTTGGTGGTATTGACAGATAGATAGATCTAAAAATAGATTGAGATAAACCATCTATAGTGAAAACCAGAAAAATTTAATAAAATAAAAATTAGTGGCAGTAACTAAAGGGGAGGATATAACTATAGAGCAACTTGCCAATCAGGGATCGAGTGTAAGGAAAGAAAATCCCTCAATCCAAAAGCCTGAAGGGCAGTCTGATATAGCCTGAACAATATATATAGAGACCAAACCTAAATAATGATTCATTCATACCACATTCACACGGTCGTGGTGTACTTTTGCACTTGACGGGCGCATGTCTGGGCGTATTTATGCACTGGGCGTAGGCAGTGGGCCGGTGTATCTTAGGGGTTACGCTGGGCGTAGTTGTGAGCATGCGCAGATGGGTGCGGTCAGTTAGTTCACGTCACAGCGCATGCGCCGTTTAAGATACGCCCGACGTAAACCACTACGACATGCTCGGACCATCATTTGCATGGGGTGACGCCCACTTGCGCTGGCCTACGCCTTCGAAAATACGTTACATGGCGCATCTTGGTAAATAATGGCTTTCTGAATACACTACATGCCTCTCCGCGCTGCTCCGGCGTAGTGTAAAAAAGATACGCTACGCCGGCATAAATATGCGCCGATGTATCTGAATCCCGGCCATAGTGCCCTGTGTAAAGTAGCACATTAGGTGCATGTGACATGATTACCTTAGACCAAAAGGACAAGTAATATGCACCCCCCCAGGATGAGCCAGCAATGATAGCCGGCTCAGCTGGTTTAAATAGTCCCTCTTGCCGCTCAGCGTGTGATGTCACTGAGCGGCGACGGACAAAAGGCAGCCAATGCGCAGGTGTGAGGCCCGCAACTGCCTACAAGACCCATAATGCGAAGCGGCGGAATGACGCGACGCGGCTGCAGTGAAGGGTGACAGCCATAGGGAACAGACATAGGCATAGGAACGAGGACAAAACGGACTGGACACCAAACGATCTTTGTTCGATGGAACACAGCGAAAAGTTATCTCCGGGTAGGGTTTAATGTGTTTTTTTATGGCATCATCTGCCAACAAAATAGGCCAATAATTTTTAAGGATACTCTTCATTTGATCCTGTTTAGAGAATCTGGTAATAACTCGGACAGATTGATTTTGCTTGGGTATCTTTTTAGAGTGGATCAGATCTTTTCTATGCAATTGCAGTGCTCTATTTAACGATTTTTTCGACTATATCCCCCAACGAGCAGTCTTATGCCGCGTACACACCATCGCTTTCTGCGATGGAAAAAAACGTCATTTTCAAAAACGTCAATTTAATTGACCGTGTGTGGGCAAAAACGTCGTTTTATGTCTTCTAAAAAACGACAGAAAAAAATTGAAGCATGCTTCAATTTTATGTGTCGTTTTTGGCCGACGTCGTTTTCTGTGTTCTAAACATTGACCGTGTGTACGTAAAAACGTCGATTTAAGCCCGCGCATGCTCAGAAGCAAGTTAGGAGACGGCAGCGCTCATTCATGTAAAACGACTGTTCAGAATGGAATCAGCACATTCGTTAAGGTGTTTTTCAGCTTATAGACAAGAAAACGAAATTTAAAGCACAGTCACTGAAAATCACGAATCGTATCTCACCAAACTTTTACTAACACGCAGCAACACGATATCAGCAAAAGAGGCCGTCTTCCGCATGGAAACGACCCTTTATAGTGACGTCGTGCGTGATTGACGGAACTGCGCTGTGCTAGAGCGTTGTGAAAAAGCGATGGTGTGTATGCTACGTCGTTGTTCAAATTGAAGTTTGAAAAATGACGTTTTTTTAAAGCACATAAAGCGTCGCATTTTTCCATCGCAGAAAACGATGGTGTGTACGCGGCATTAAAGTTACATAGTTAGTCAGGTTGAAAAAAGACACAAGTCCATCCAGTTCAACCACAAAAAAATAAACAAACAAAATAAAAAAACACAATACAATCCCATACACCCAACTCCATACCCACAGTTGATCCAGAGGAAGGCAAAAAACCCCAGCAGAGCATGATCCAATTTGCTACAGCAGGGGAAAAAATTCCCTCCTGATCCCCCGAGAGGCAATCGGATTTACCCTGGATCAACATTACCTACAAATCTTAGTACTCAGTTATTTTATGTACATTTAGGAAAGAATCCAGGCCTTTCTTAAAGCAATCTACTGAGCTGGCCAGAACCACCTCTGGAGGGAGTCTGTTCCACATTTTCACAGCTCTTACTGTGAAAAAACCTTTCCGTATTTGGAGGTGAAATTTCTTTTCCTCTAGACGTAAAGAGTGCCCCCTTGTCCTCAGTGTTGACCGTAAAGTGAATAACTCAACACCAAGTACACTGTATGGACCTCTTATATATTTGTACATGTTGATCATATCCCCCCTAATTCTCCTCTTCTCAAGAGTGAATAGATTTAGTTCTTCTAATCTTTCCTCATAGCTGAGCTCCTCCATGCCTCTTATCAGTTTGGTTGCTCTTCTCTGCACTTTCTCCAGTTCTCCGATATCCTTTTTGAGAACTGGTGCCCAAAACTGAACTGCATATTCCAGATGAGGTCTTACTAATGATTTGTACAGGGGCAAAATTATATCTCTGTCTCTGGAGTCCATACCTCTCTTAATACAAGAAAGGACTTTTCTCGCTTTGGAAACCGCAGCTTGGCATTGCATGTTATTATTGAGCTTATGATCTACCAAGACCCCCAGATCCTTCTCCACTACAGATCCCCCCAGTTATACTCCCCCTAGTATGTATGACGCATGCATATTCTTAGTCCCTAAGTGCATAACTTTACATTTATCAACATTAAACCTCATCTGCCACTCAGTCGCCCAATTAGACAGAGCATTGAGGTCGGCTTGTAAATTGGCGACATCCTGCAAGGACGTTATTCCACTGCATAGCTTGGTGTCATCTGCAAAGACAGAAATGTTACTTTTGATCTCAGAACCAATATCATTTATAAATATATTGAAAAGTAAGGGTCCCAGCAATGAACCTTGGGGTACACCACTGATAACATTGGACCATTCAGAGTAAGAATCATTAACCACGACTCTCTGAATTCTGTCTTTCAGCCAGTTTTCTATCCATTTACAAACTGATATATCCAATCCTGTAGACCTTACCTTACACATGAGCCGTGTGTGCGGAACTGTATCGAACGCTTTTGCAAAATCCAAATATATCACGTCCACAGCCACGCCTCTGTCCAGGGTTTTACTTACCTCTTCATAAAAGGAAATCAGGTTTGTCTGACAACTTCTGTCTTTCATGAATCCATGTTGTCTGCTGCTTAAATAGTTTTTTTCCAGCAAGAACTCATCCATGTGGTCTTTTATTAAACGTTCCAGTATCTTCCCAACTATAGAAGTTAGACTAACAGGTCTATAGTTACTTGGTAAAGACTTTGTTCCCTTTTTAAATATAGGCACCACATTGGCTCTACGCCAATCCAGTGGTACTATTCCTGTCATTAATGAGTCCCTAAATATTAGATACAGTAGCTTTGAAATGACAGAGCTCAACTCACCTAGGATCCGTGGGTGGATGCCATCAGGTCCAGGTGCTTTATCCACCTTTATTCTGTCTAAATATTTCTGGACCATATCACTTTTGAGCCATTATGGATTTGGGGCTGTGTCACTCCCACCCCCATTTTGGACATGAGCTCCCCCATGCTCCATTGTATACACAGAGCTGAATAAAGCATTTAATAAATGTGCCTTCTCTTTGTCCCCAGTCACCCACTCTAGATTATTTTGTAAGGGGCCTACATGCTCAGACTTCACCTTTTTACTATTAATATATTTAAAGAATTTTTTGGGGTTTGTCCTACTATCTTTTGCAATCTGTCGTTCATTTTGAATTTTTGCATCCTTGATTTCCTTTTTACATATCCTGTTATATTCTTTGTAACATTTAAACAACACTAGTGTTCCTTCATTTTTATATTTTTTAAAAGCTACTTTCTTATTGTTTATAGCTTTTTTAACTTTGACCGTGAGCCACATAGGTTTTATTTTTAGCCTTTTAAACTTATTGCCTATGGGAACATACTTTGCCGTGAGGTTCCACACAGTCTTTTTGAAGAATTCCCATTTCTGTTCTGTGTTCATCGGTGTCAATAGTCCCTCCCAGTCCAAGTCCTGGAGAGCAGCCCTCATCCTTGGAAAATTTGCTCTCTTAAAATTTAGTGTTTTAATATTTCCTGTATGTATTTCTTGCTTATAGTTAACATTAAATGAAATCATGTTATGATCACTGCTACCCAGGTGTTCCTTTATCTGAACATTAGTAATAAGCTCTGCATGGTTTGAGATTATCAGGTCCAACAGAGCATCATTCCTAGTTGGGGCCTCAATAAACTGCACCATAAAATTGTCCTGCAATAGGTTTTTAAATTTTTGTCCTTTAACTGTCCCAGAAGTGCCATTAATCCAGTCAATTTCTGGGTAGTTAAAATCCCCCATTATTATCACCGTCCCAGCCCTTGCAGCCCTTTCCATCTGTGCAAGGAGCTGAGTCTCCACCTCCTCATTAAAATTGGGTGGTTTATAACAAACTCCAATAATTAATTTTGAACTACGCACATCTGTATGCAGTTCCACCCATAATGCTTCAGCCTCATCACACTCTCCATCAACCAGGTTCTCTTTCACGCTTGCTTTGAGGTCACTTCTCACATAGAGACAGACCCCTCCACCTTTCCTTTTTACCCTGTCTTTCCGAAAGAGAGCATAGCCAGGAATATTAATAGCCCAGTCATGTGAGGATTGAAGCCAAGTTTCAGCAATACCGATTACATCATAGCTCTCCTCATGCGCCAGAGCTTCCAACTCACCTGATTTGCTTGGCAGACTTCTGGCATTGGTGAACAAACACTTAAATGTATTGTTACATTTTTCTCTGGTGTTTTTCATATAATTTATAGTAGTACAAATGGCACTATTATTTCCAATGGCTGTTTGCAACATGGGAACTTTCTTGTCACCTGCCATAACCCTCCCCCCATCTATCCCCATTCCACTCTCCATTAATGTCTGACCCCTAGCTGACCTGTGTGCCCGATGTAATTCTAGTTCACCCTCCCCCTCAGTCTGTCACGTAGCTCGTCAGCGGCTTTATAGAAGTCAGCGTCAAGAGTACAATTCCTCCTAAGCCGAAGAAACTGGCTATAGGGAATACTGTTAAGTAAAGGTTGAGCGCTGGAGGCATGGAATAGAGTGTTACCTGCTGAAGGTTTGCGATATAGGGAAGAATGCAACAAACCAGTCTGATCAATGTGAATCTCCAAGTCAAGAAAATGAATACAGGATGGACTGCATTCCATGGTGAAACTTAAATTGTAGTAAATTACAGCCAATTCGTCCATCAGCTGCTGGAGTTCATCCCTAGCACCTGACCAAAATATCATCTATATATCTAGACCACGTGATCACATGTTGAAATAATGGCAACAAATGGTCATCAAAAAAAAGTTGTCTCTCCCACCCCCCCAGGTACAAGTTGGCATAAGAGGGGGCACATATGGTCCCCATAGCCACACCTTGCACCTGGAGGAAGTGGGAGTTACCAAACAAAAAAACATTGCGTGTAAGAATGAACTCAAGCAGCCAAAGGACGAAAAGGCTGTAACCAGCGGCCGATGAGCCACGTTCATTTAACTGCATCTGAATAGTAGCAATCCCTTTTGCATGAGGAATACAATTATAGAGGCTTTCTACATCAAGTGCAACTAACCAGGTGCCCTGCGGAAGTTGTTTTCCATCAATACTGCAAAATAGGTCAATCGTGTCCTTAACATAGGAATGCAGATACTTGTTGTCACGGAAGGTCCCCGCATCCAGACCGAATGCTTCCGTCAGATACTGCTTCCCATAGTCTTGACATAGATACCAGATATTTTAGCTGCCTTGAAACACACAACGAGACGAGACTTGTATGTGTGCTAAGTATGGAGTCTTTAATAGAAACAAAAGCACAATCTTTTATACAGTAAAGAGGAGGTGGCCAGAACAATAATTAACATGAGCTAATTTATCTAATCATTTAGCCAGACAAGGTGACTAGACACCCCGACTCTTCATTTATCTGCTGTACAATACACAATCTCTTAAGCGTAAACACAGGACATCTTCACACACACACAATAGAGGCAATTAGCAAAAAGAATAGAGAGATGGCTGGTGGTGAAACATTAGCATTTCAACAGAGGAATGAGTCACTCTGATCCACATGAAAATCACCTGTACTATGTCTCAAGACATTCTGGAATATTAACTATCAGTATCAGTAATGTCCCATCTCATAGAATTTATGATATAATTTCTTAGTCACCCTATGGCCCTATTGGACATAAGGTGACCCTAGACATAGGAGAATCTGAGTCTGTCACATTTCTCCCCCATCAGAAGACGACTAACAGGGTTCCAGACCTCCACCTGGTCTGGACATGTGTTAGTCGGACAAAGTGAATTCACATAGTCTGTCCGCATGACCTCCAATCTTGGCTGCAAGGAGTAGTTGACACCAGTAGAGGGAACCCCAAACGGGTTGACTCCGAAGTTAGTCAGTGGTTCCGGTCCTCCAATGCTGGTATCCATACTGTACCCCAAATAAATTGCTCCAAACAGAGCATTAATTACCCCGACAACCTCTGCCTCTCTCAGAGAACATGTCTGCCGCTGGGGAGAGGCCTGAACTGGCCCTTCTCCCTGGAGTTCTTTCAGCCGCTGGAGAGAAGACAGGGTGGCTGGGCTCAGTCCATCATGCTGTTGGGGATCTGGGCCAACTGCCCACCATTCCTGGGGTATACCAGTGGAGACTAAAGTCCCATCCACTGGTGGTAGGTGAAAATCCCCCGGTGCTTGCAAAGCAAAGCCGACATCCTCCTGTCTCAGTGCCGCACCATTTTCTGGGGTTGTGTCAGTGAAGATCGAAGTCCCATCCACTACCACAGGAACCCCCTCTTCCGTTAGTTGAGAGCAGAGTCGTATTGCACTCTGCTCTGTTGCCAGCTCTTCCGCTGGGTACATCATATCATCCGCTCCGGCTAACCATTGGGGAAGGAGGCTGGATTCCTCCACACCCAAACTGTGTAGCTGCCATTGGGGGGGGGGGGGTGAGCTGGCTGTTTCCCTTTCCGTTCCCTCTTCTGGCTGCTGGGACAACATGTCTGTGGTACTGTTTTCCAGATGCACGGATCTTTGCTGGGGAGGAAAGACCACGTTCTCCACCCTGGCCAACTGTTGGGGGACGACGATGAAAACCTCCTCTCCCTTCTCCTCCTGTATCTGCTGCTGGGAAGTGATCACCACCTTCTCACCCTGAGCTTCCGAAACTGCCACAGGGGTGGGGCAGAGGTCTTGAACCCTCTGTCCGGTGACCAGCGCTTCAGCTGGGGAAATTTCTTGCAACTCCACCGATACTGCCCTTGGTGCTTAGCAGAGCACAGTGAAGTTTGGCCCCGATACCCGCTCTTTTGCTGGAGGCTCCTCAGGTTGTTCTTCCTCAGCAGAAAAGTCTATCAAATCCCCTGTCTCTGCAACTGGTGTCTGGGGATAGGGGTTCACCACCTCCTGTCCATGGAACCCAGAAGATGCTATAGGTACTGAGCAGAGGTTAGCAGAGCTTGGCCCTGCGGTCAGTATTTCAGCTTTGGGAATGGCAATCTCCAGATTTTCCACTGCCGATTCACTGGCATACTGCTGGACAGGCACATTCCTCCATTCAAGATCATCCCATGCAGAAGCAGGATCATCTAGGCCAGTCAGCACTTGCTGCATCTGCCATAAGACCTCCGGGTCCATAGCTGCAGGGGCAGGTTGGCAAAGCACACTGTTACCCTGCCACATTGCCGATTCTTCAGCCAGGATTTCAGCGTTGTCCACTGGTATTTCCTGATAGTCCCAGGCAAAGGGAGCCCAGCCCTGGCGCTGAGCAGAGTCTAGCAGCCGTCTGTAGGTGATTTCCAGCTCCCATTCCTGAACGGCCAGAAACTCCAAATCTTCCAGTGCCCAGTGCACTTCCGAGAGATTCAGTCTTCGCTCTCTGTGCTCCATTATGTCCTCCAAACGCCACTCCCGATCGCTCCCAAAGTCGGGGTCCTCGTGCATCCTCCAATACAACAATCCCAGGCCATCATAGTCAAAGCCTTCCGTGGGGCTGTCATCCGCTGACCACGGGCACTCTTGGGCTACATACCACCGAAGGGCTCTGTAGCTTTCGTCCAACCGCATCTCTGCCCGGATCAGCCTGCTTAACTCTGCTGTCCACTCCTGTTTTGGTTGTTCCCCCAATAACAGCATTCGTACGTCATACTGCGACCAGTACCTTACATGGATGGAGGGGAGAACTTTTCTCTGGTGTTGCTGCTCGAGAGCTAGCGCTTCCTTCCAGAGTTTGCAGCGGATCGAATCAGACCATCCAAGTAGGACCTGCTCTGATACTGGTCCTCTGTGCTGTATCTGCTTCTCTCGCAACCTCCTTCCGAATTCCTCTTCCATGGCGGCTGGTATCTGTACCTCTCCTCTCCTGCTATCCGGAACCTTGGATCCAGGTGGAGGATGGATGTCCCCGACTGCAGAAAGCATCCCGCTGCTAGCCACCACTGTCACGGAAGGTCCCCGCATCTAGACCGAATGCTTCCGTCAGATACTGCTTCCCATAGTTTCGACATGGATACCAGATATTTTAGCTGCCTTGAAACACACAACGAGACGAGACTTGTATGTGTGCTAAGTATGGATTCTTTAATAGAACCAAAAGCACAATCTTTTATACAGTAAAGAGGAGGTGGCCAGAACAATAATTAACATGAGCTAATTTATCTAATCATTTAGCCAGACGAGGTGACTAGACACCCGACTCTTCATTTATCTGCTGTACAATACACAATCTCTTAGGCGTAAACACAGGACATATTCACACACACAATAGAGGCAATTAGCACAAAGAATAGAGAGATGGCTGGTGGTGAAACATTAGCATTTCAACAGAGGAATGAGTCACTCTGGTCCACATGAAAAATCACCTGTACTATGTCTCAAGACATTCTGGAATATGAACTATCAGTATCAGTAATGTCCCATCTCATAGAATTTATGATATAATTTCTTAGTCACCCTATGGCCCTATTGGACATAAGGTGACCCTAGACATAGGAGAATCTGAGTCTGTCACACTTGTCAACCAAAGCACTACCATTCTCTGTCAGTCCCTGACAGCCAGAGACAATTGGACGGCCCGGGGGGTGGACCAGGGATTTGTGTACTTTTGGTAAAGAGTAAAAGGTAGGTATTTTCGGATCCTTAGCATTTAAATAATTCCATGTAGACTGATCTATAGTACCTTCCTGGTAGGCCTTCAAGATAATATTCCAGAATAAAATTGTCTACCAATGTCTTTGAAATAGGACGATACAATGACTTGTCAAGGATGTCGAGGCACATACGTCTCGACATCCATGACAACAACATTACCCCCCTTGTTAGCTGGCTTGATAATCAAGCCCGGATGATTTTGGAGGTCTCTAAGCGATTTACGATGTTTCTCAGAGAGATTGTATTCATGTAGATTAGACAATTCTATATTTTTAATTTCCAAAGTACAAATGCCCAAAGGTTGGGGTTAGCATGAAGTAAAGGAAAATTTCCTGATTTTGGTTTGAAAGAGATAGGTGGAGGAAAAGATACACCTGGAACGACAACCCCCGATGTCTGCAAATCCAGGGGGTCGTCCGAGTCATCTATGTGCCCTTCCTCCCATAGAGACATGAGATCATCCATAGCCTGAAGTTCGGCTTCAGAAAGTTCTAAAGGAGGAAAATCCACAGATTCACCAGAAGATGGTCGATCATAAATGACTTTAAATAATAAACGCCTGGCAAAAAGATGGATATCTTTTAATAAGTTGAAATCTGTCAAGATTAGTAGAGGGACAAAAAGTAAGACCTAGTTTGAGCACAAATATTTGATCATCAGTTAGGGATATAGAAGATAAATGTATTATTTCTAATCCTGAATGGCCGGATTTGGAACTGCATGCAGCGGGATTGCAGTTGTCTCTGCTGGTTTCCCTAAAAAAATGGGTGCAATTTTAGGATCCAAAGACTGTGTACTATGTAGAAACATAGTAGTAAGTGAGGATTCACTACCCCTTCGACGGACTGTAGAAGAAAGATACAATATGTAAAGTGTTAGATACAGAGGGTGAAGGTAGAATAGAACTAAAAGCAACTGAAGATCTATTGGGCATAGGTGTAGAGGTGTGAGTGTTGGTAAGAGTGTTACGAACCACTGAGGGTCGACGATTGGAAGTGGGTATAGCATTGCGGTGGTAGGAGTCTGATGAAGTGGTAGTGCGGTCGCCCTAACGTTTCTTACGGAACATATCCTGGGATATAGAGAAAACAAGCTGCGCAAATAAACGTGAAATTTCAAACAAAAAAAACAACTAGCATACATATTTGAAATAATTGTGCTGATGATGTGTTGAAATCACTGTAACAAATAGGTTGCCCTATTTGTGTCACATTCTAAAAAGTCCCAGTGAAAAAAAGTGAACAAATCAATGTCCTATTTTCAAAAGAAAGGACACATCAGATGGTGGTTTGAAAACTGGAAATGTACTGCTCTCCTACAGGTAAAATGGTGACATCAAACCAAAAGGAACCACAGAACAGTGATGTGATAGAAAGGAAATCCTCCACCTTCTTAAATGACTGCCTTTCACCGAAAGGGAAGATCCCAACCAGAGATCTTCTGTTGGCGTGTGGCTTTCTAACCCAGCCTAGGGGTCTATGTAGCAGGATATCGTTTCTCCGGTATCCGATAGATCTCCCACCGCTCACAGGTGGTCAGATGTGATTACAACCAGGTGAGGAAGGAAAGAAGGCTCCGATGCCATGGATGAGGAGAGATAGCATCTAGGCTGCTGCCTTGAGATTGAACATGCTGATCCCTATGGCTGTTTCGCCGTGCTCCATCGATCAAAGATCGTTTGGTGTCCAGTAATTTTTGTCGTCATTCCTATGCCTTACCTAAACAGACGGGTACCTTTCCCTGTGGCAGATGCAATGTCTGTTGTTTTATGGCCAACTCTACAGATACACCTTTACCTACAGGTTATACTCATAGTATTAAATATCGTGTTACCTGTAAAACAATAGGGGTTGTATATTTAGCCCTATGCCAATGTGGCTGTTTTTATGTTGGTAAAACGAAGAGATCATTTTTTAAGAGGGTAAGGGATCACATCCTGCCCCTCTATAAGAAATTAACTACTACTGCATTAGACACACAGACAGACTGTCTGCCAACATAACTACGATGCGACTTGCATGTGATTTTATGCCCTTGAACATGTGCCCTCACATGTTCGGGGTGGCAGTATAGATGTGACTCTCTTACAACGAGAGACAAGATGGATACATAGCCTGGATGCGGTCACGTACCCAGGGCTTAATGAATATATCACCTTTAAGTCCTTTTTATGACTTATTTTGTCTGGTCTTTTTATGGCCCGGCCTTCCTTTATACATCTCCATCTGTGGCCCTATGTCCATTTCCAGCTTTCAGTTATAGATCCCTTTTTTCATTCTGTGGATACGCTATTATGATTCCTCTAAATTTTTCCCCCCTGATAGTATGGCTATTTAATTTCATGCTTGTTATATTTTCGTTTATTGCTGCACTTTGTTTCATTTAAATAAGTTATTGCATCCACTTTAGATATATGTGATATTGATCAGTAAATTTATTTGATCATTTCATGTATTTCTTTATTTAATAAACATTTTTCTTTCTTTGTTATAGGCTGGTCTTTCCTCCGCTGACCAGACATTTTAGTTCCCAATATCCCAAAATCGAAGCCTCCCCTGGCATCGATTTTGGGTCACACTGCGCCTCGGCTGGCTTTTGGATTCTATCCAGTGGTTGCACGGACACCCAAGGGCTGTCCATCTATTGATATCCAGCCCACTTTAAGCCAATGCCTGTTCTGCATTCCATCTGCCCATTCAACTGTCAACATCATGCCTGCCCACTGCGAGGCTGTTCCCATTCATTGCAGCCGCGTTGCGTCATTCCGCCGCTTCGCCACTATGCATGATGGGTCTTGTAGGCAGTTGCGGGCCTCGCGCCTGCGCATTGGCTGCCTTTTGTCCGTCGCTGCTCAGTGACATCACACGCTGAGCTGCAAGAGGGACTATTTAAACCGGCTAAGCCAGCTATCATTGTTGGCTCATCCTGGGGGGCGCATATTACTTGTCCTTTTGGTCTAAGGTAATCATGTCACATGCACCTAATGTGCTACTTTACACAGGGCACTATATATATATATATATATATATACGTTTTTTCTAATTTTCACCCCCATCATTATTTAGGTTTGGTCTCTATATATGTCGTTCAGGCTTTATCACACTGCCATTCAGGCTTTTGATTGAGGGATTTTCTTTCCTTACACTCGATCCCTGATTGGTAAATTGCTCTATAGTTATATCCTCCCCTTTAGTTACTGCCACTAATTTTTCTTTTCTTTTCTTTTTCTGGTTTTCACTGTAGATGGTTTATCTCAATCTATTTTTAGATCTATCTATCTGCCAATACCACCAACTACATGCGTTATGGTAGTTTTGCCTTGGGGATTCTCCTTTGTTTCTTTTTACCCACGTTTACATTTGTGTGTCTTAATTTTGCACTTTAATTTTAGTTTCAATATTTAATTTTTTATATGTTTCTGTGCATATCATTCATATCTATGGCAGGCTGCAATCTATTGAGTTGGGTTCAAATAAATACCAAATGTTCTAAAATACTGTATATAGTGTTTTTATTCTTCAATCAGTTCATATAAACATCTTTGATATTAAAGATGTTATAGAAAGTAATTGCATTGTAGAATATTAAAAGAAACGTCAGTTACTTTGCTGAGTAACTAATTACTTTTTCAATGTAGTAACTGAGTCACTAACGCAATTACTTTTTCGGAGAAGTAATTTGTAACTGTAACTAATTACTTTTTTAAAGTAATGTGACAGGAAGTCAGGTAAATCTGGGGGTGTTGTCACAGATGGGAGATACATTTTTGCCTTGTTTAGAAAATTCACCAATTACTATCAGGTGTCGGCTGCAGAGGTAGCCAGAAAGGTTTAAGGACGTTGGATAGCTTCAGCTAAATTAAGGCCTCTATAAGTTTTCCAGAGGATTACTACTGAATTCTGCATCCTGAGGCTTGTTGAGTTAGGGGAGCAGTGAGCTGAGGAAGACTTCTGAAGGTGAAGTGGTTGTTGATATTTTTGCTGTGTGATAAGAAAATCAAAAAGACAATTGTTTTCTGCTGGAAGACCAGCAGTGTCTGCCCAGCAGGAGGCTGTGCCAGACTCCATAGGTAGGTTCCAGTGTTGTGAAGGTAGACGGCCCAAGTGGCCAGGGTTTATTTTATGTTTTGTTTTGTTTATGCTGTTTGGATGCGTGCACTTGTTTCCAGCAATATGGAAGAATAAACCATAACCCTTGTTTTTTCAACCACCCACGGCTGCCTCTCTGTATAATTCAGTGTGTAGTGAACCCACTCAGGAGGTCACACACCCCCGCTACCGAGCTAACCCCTTTACAATCTCCAGGGTAAGCAGTGTTGCTCATCTTACTGTAATCACAGAGCACAATCAGTCCTACACTTTGCATGCATAACACAGCGAATTTTCGCCCCCAGCAACCAGAACATACATCTCTGCGGAAATACAGTGCGGGGGTCAATAAAAGCCAAAGCGCTGCAGTCACATAATAATGTGACTGCAGCGCTTTGGCTTTTATTGACCCCTGCACTGTATTTCTGGTTCACAGTACAAGAAGAGCCTTGTGCTCTTTATTTGCGGGCCTCGAGTCACCCACAGCTTTCATGCGGACCAATCGCTGTAGATTTTCTACATAAAAGTAGGACACTTTGTTTTTACCTGCTTCCTGTTGTCATTTTCCTTTGGTTTTGGTCACATACCTGCATCAGTTGGGGAGGATGCAGTGTGGGGTGGGGGGAGAGGGAGGTTAGTTTTTACTTGATGGAATGCAATACAGCAAAATACATACTGACATTGATACTGCATAGATGGCCCATATGTTCATGCTACTGTTCCACGATTAGGGATGAGCCGAACACCCCCCCCCCCCCCGTTCGGTTTGCAGGCTAACCCTAAACTTGACAGACTTTTACCTCAGAACACTTATTCCAGCACACTACTTCACTGTCCAACTTTAGTACTCCTGTCACATCATCAGCATGACTAGGCCTCACTCTGAATAAGTCCCAGTGTCTTTACTTGATAGCCCTTTGTAGGCTGGGGTCTGCAGTACACCTTTGTAGTAGCAACTGGTTCATTTGAGAAGAATAAATGTAGATGGACTATTGATCCCAGCAAGTCTGACTTGCCTATCCTGCCCGCCCTCCTGGCTGCAGCGACTTGACATAAACTCCCACAGTCTCTCCTTCTGGCTCTACATCCAGCTCCCATAGCATGTCTCTTCCAGAGCTTTCCACTCACAACACCTGCCCTGGATCCTTCCTGAATGACTTTACTCTCGACGTGCAGACCAACTGTCTCCTTCAGCTCCTGTTTCAGGACACCTCCAGGACCGTGTAAGGAGAGGCTCCCTCCCAGCTCCCAATCTCCCCGTCTGAGGTACACCCCCCCAGAAAGGGGGTTCCCTCAGAAATTACAGTCTAAGGGCCAGATTCTCAGTGGAGATACGATGGCTTATCTCCAGATACGCCGTCGTATCTCTGAGTCCAGCCGGTCGTATCTATGCGCCCGATTCTTAGAATCAGTTACGCATAGATATCTATTAGATCCGACAGGCGTAAGTCTCTTACGCCGTCGGATCGTAACTGCATATTTACGCTGGCCGCTAGGGGCGTGTACTCTGATTTACGCGTCGAAATATGTAAATCAGCTAGATACGCGAATTCACGAACGTACGCCCGGCCGACACAGTACAGTTACGCCGTTTACGTTAGGCTTTTCCCGGCGTATAGTTACCCCTGCAAATGGTGGCGTAAGTGCGGCGTACCAATGTTAAGTATGGCCGTCGTTCCCGCGTCGAAATTTGAAAAAGTTGCGTAAGTCGTCCGTGAATGGGACTGGACGTCATTTACGTTCACGTAGAAACCAATGACGTCCTTGCGGCGTACTTTGGAGCAATGCACACTGGGAAATTCCACGGACGGCGCATGCGCCGTTCGGGAAAAACGTCAATCACGTCGGGTCAAGCCTGATTTATATAACACACGCCCACCTCTTCACAATTTGAATTAGGCAGGCTTACGCCGGCCTATTTACGCTACGCCGCCACAACTTTTTTTGAGAATAGGGCACTTGCCTGTAAAAGTTGCGGAGGCGTAACGTAAATAGGATACATTACGCCCATACAAAGTTGCGCCATTCTACGTGAATCTACCCCTAACACTCCATCATCCAGTTCACCCAGCCAACAACTCCTCCCCCAGCAGGCTGACCATGGGTATATGTAGGAGGCCCGCCCCCTGACAATCCTAGTTGGGGATTGATCATAGCGCCTCACATGCACCCCATGTCACTCCAGCTCTCTGCCCTGCCCCTTTTCCAAAACCTTCTCCCTGGAAACAAAGGAGGTGCCCAAAATCTGAAGTACATGTCAGTCACCTACTGCTATACTAAACCACTCCCCTGCCTCAGATCAAAACAAACAGGCCTATCTCACAGCATAGTCCTGCTTAAAATTTACCTGCACTGGCAGATTACACAAAAACTACACTTAAGGTAGAGGGTTCTACATAAGTTTAACAGAGTTACGCTACGAAGCCTGTCTTTGATGTTCCCTTATGTACCGTGTTTCCCCGAAAATAATCCGGGGTCTTATATTAATTTTGGCAATCAAAAACACGGTAGGGCTTATTTTCGGGGTAGGGCTTACTATTATGCGGTCTTCTCTACCCCTCTCCCTCTCTGCCTAACAGGAATCCCCTGTGTGAAGTAAAGTAAAATGTATTGTGTCAGGTAGCTTATTATAGCGCTGCTCCTGGCTTCCATAGCCTGCCTGAGCTCTCTTCCACGAGCTAAGCTTTGCAGAGGGAGGGGGGCCGACATTCCCCACTGACAGGAGAAGGAGATCTGAGTGCCGCTCTGGGCTTCCATAGCCAGTTTGAGCTCTCTTCGCCGAGCATTGCAGAGAGAGGGGGGCGGACATCCCCCACTGACAGGCAGGAGAAGGAGATCTGAGTGCTGTTCTGGGCTTCCATAGCCCGCCTAAGCTATCTTCCACAAGCCGAGCATTGCAGAGGGAGGGGGGTCGAGATCCCCCACTGACAAGCAGGAGAAGAGGAGGAGACAACCACTTCAAACTAGGTCTTATTTTCGGGGTAGGGCTTATATTGCAGCCCTCTTGGAAAACCAAGGTAGGTCTTATATTCAGGGTAGGTCTTACTTTCGGGGAAACGCGGTATGTGAGACTGCTGGGGCAGTGGATACAGAGGAGAGCCAGATTTTTCTGTGGACCTGGATCCTCTGAGGCAGTTTAACTGAGGATCTGGCTCACATGTGGCTCACAGCTGATGGTGGCTCACATGTGGATTTTCTGAACAGAAGTGGATTCTTTGAACAAAAGTGGCTGAGTTAAAAACCAGGAGTTTGCTATTAACTGCTTCTGCTTGCAAGGGTTGATTTTTTCCCCTCTTTTCTCTGACACTTTTTAAACAGCTTTTTTTTCTTTTTCCTTTCTGCTAATTAAGGGGAGTGTTTACTTGTTCACAGGTGAGGGAGTGTTCACAGGTGAGTATATAGTGTCTGTACAAACTCCCATAGGAGCTGGCTCCCAGCTGATGGTGGCTTACGTGTGGATTTTCTGAACAGAAGTGGATTCTTTGAACAAAAGTGGTTGAGTTAAAAACCAGAAGTTTGCTATTAACTGCTTCTGCTTGCAAGGGTTGATTTTTTGTCCCCTCTTTTCTCTGACACTTTTTAAACAGCTTTTTTTTCTTTTTCCTTTCTGCTAATTAAGGGGAGTGTTTAATTGTTCACAGGTGAGGGGGTGTTCACAGGTGAGTATATATAGGTAGATTCAGGTACAATGGCGTTAATTTAGGGCGGCGTAGCGTAGCCTGTTTAGGCTACGCCGCCGTAAATTAGCTAGGCTAGTAATGATTCTCAATATACTTACCTGCTAATTTACGGCGGCGTAGCCTAAAACGAGCAGGCGTAAGGGCGCCTAATTCAAATGGGTTGGGGGGGGGCGTGTTTCATGGTAATGAGGCTTGACCTCACATTTTTGACTTTTTTTGTCACTGCGCATGTGCCGTGCCTTCCTTTAGTTCCTTACACAATTTTTCCCTCACTACCTGAGGAAACTGTGCTACTGACATCAAATTCCCCACCAATTTACACCTGGTCCCAGTGAACGAAGATAACGGGAAACCTTGGGTAAAACCCTCTTTAAGCAAAAGTGCCTTCCCCCTGTTTGGGTAGATGTCCAGCCAGTGGCATATTTTTTCCAGCCTCACTAGCGTGCAGGCTCTTGGGAAAAATATGCTGGCCTTGGCTCGTGACACTGTGGCATTCCTTCGGAAACACTTAGCTGCCGGGTGCGCCCCAGCGCAAACTAAACATTCGTGCTTGTACTTGCAAGAATTGTTCCACTTACACTGACTGTCATTGAACGCAAAGCAGCAACCTTTTTTAAAAGCTGCTGTAGGCAGGTTAGCCGCCTGCTGTCTGAGTAACACCGGCTTCTGTGGCGATAACAAATTAAGCCACAAGCCCACATCCTTCATTCCCCACTTCAGAGACAGGTGAACTGACAGTTTTTGAAAAAAGGACTCGTCATAGTAAAACCATCCCAGGCCCCCAAAACTTTTGTATGCCTCAAGTGATCGATGTGCTGAAAATATCCCCCACACCTGTCAGGGTGCCTCTCAGCCATCACACCCGAGAAGATACAGAAGGCTTGTAGCCAATTATTAAATGACCTGGGAACCATCCTGCGTCTGTCTTCCTCACTTTTCTCCTCCCCAGTCCGTTCAGATTTCACCAAAAATTCCTTGTGTGCAGGAAGGAGAGAAAGAATATCAACATAATCCCCTCTCCAAATTTTTTCCTTAACAGTAATGTTTAAATGAAATCCAAGAGTGGATATCTCACAGGGCATAACATCTTTAAATATTGACTCTGGAACATTCTCTCTAGTATTTAAAGACACTGGGGCTGACCTGCCAAGCTGCACAACATCATTAGACATGCTATAATGCTGAGAAGGAAAGCTGACAGGTAGAGCAGACAAAGCAGGAACAGGAGGAGACATAGAGACAACAGGCATTGCAGGTACAGCAGATGCTTTTTTGTCAGACAAGGACTGAACAAATGATGAAAGAGAACCAACCAGACCAGACAACAGCTGGAGCTGATTAAACTCACCCACTCCATGTTGTGGTGCTTGGTGCTGAGCAGCATGCTCCAGCTGAACTGAAGGCGCTTGCACGTG
Organism: Rana temporaria; assembly: GCF_905171775.1. Taxonomy (NCBI): domain Eukaryota; kingdom Metazoa; phylum Chordata; class Amphibia; order Anura; family Ranidae; genus Rana; species Rana temporaria. The sequence continues at coordinate 105,880,575 of NC_053499.1, forward strand.
TGCTTGCTGCGCTTTAAGTGCTTGACGCACCTCTGCTCTCTGAGTCTGGGATCCTGCCGGCTGTTGCTTTTTAGCCTGAGCCACAGAGGTTCTCCCTCTTGTAGTGGTTGCTGTCTTCTGCGGCTGCACAAGCCGCGCGCTGCTCCTGGCTGGCAACTGCGAACAGGTCCGCCTCTTCTGTCCACCGCGGCGACCCCGTGACGTCACGCTGGCTTCATCCTCGCTCTGCTCAACAGACAGCCCGCGAACATCTTTGGCTCCATTCGTAGCCACTGCCTCTCTCTCCGGTGGCGCGCTCCTCGCTCTTGTGTATGGGGTGGGCTTACAATCTCCACGCCCTGCCATCTCAGCTGCCGCCATAGGACCTCCCTCTTCAGCGTCCAGCCACGCCTCTTCTGACGGCACTGAGGCTAAGCAGTGTCTTAGCCAGGCTTCCCCTCCAGCGCTGCCAGCCTTCTCCAGCAACTGCATTATCAGGGCCTCCATCAGGTAAGGAGCAAGAAAGCTTGTGCTGGGAAGTTCCTCAGGAGCTTGAAGTTCCTCAGCTGACCGGTGGAAAAGAGGAAGCACCTTGCACCTGCTGGCCTTTATATAACCTTACTCACCTGATACCAGAAATTATCCCCCAGTCCGGATTGGCTGCCCTGTCCTGAACTGACCAATCCTTAAAGGGGTATACGCTTCCTATACTTACTGTAGCCTAATGCCTCACCTGTGACTTAATTTAATTAACCTGTGGGAGGCCGCAATCTCAAGGTAGTGGCCCCTTATTGTGACCACTTTCCTCATTCACAAAGCACTTGTTCACACTCGGTCTCAAATGTACGCTGGGTTTCCTCGGCGTAAGCCGGTGGAAGTGGGCGTGAGCCATGCTAATGAGGCGTGACCCCATGCTAATGATGGGCCAAGCGCCATAGAAGTACTTAAAACGAACGGCGCATGCGCCGTCTCGTGGACGCATCCCAGTGCGCATGCTCAGAATCACGTCGGATCAACTGCCTAAGATACGTCGAATCACTGCCTACGACGTGAACGTAACCTACGCCTAGCCATATTCACGTACTACGTAAACGATGTAAAATACGACGGCTGTGTTCCCTGGTCCATACCTTAGCATGAGTTGCTCCTCATATATGGGGAATAACTTTAGGCCGGACGTTCGACTTACGCAAACCGCGTATACTATGCGCCGGGCGCAACTATGCACCCACGATACGCCGGCGTAGGCAAGTTACGTCGGTGGACTGAAGCCTGTTTTTAGGCATATCTTAGTTCTGTGGGCACGGCGCACAGATACGACGGCGCATATTTACACTTACGCGGCGTATCTCGAGACATATCGGCGTAAGTGCTTTGTGAATCCGGGCCATCAAGTTTAACAATATACAGGTTTGGTGGGTGTGAGAGTGTGAGGAGCGAGGAAGCAGCTGAAGCTCCACTCAGACCGTTATCAAACAGCATGTTTGCTTAGCATGGTCTAGGAAGGTATAAGCGCTGTAAAGCAAGTCTCTCTTCCCTGTTTTTTTTCTGGATATCTCTCTGGCCCCCCATTACTGACTATTACTGAGCAACGTCAGTACCTCTGCTCCGGTCTTTGGTTTGTCTCCTTTGACTGTGCTTTGAGTGGGCCTGTGTGTGTCTCCCTTTCCCTTTGTGGAGGGAGATGCCAAGCGGATCCAGAGTATCCAGGAGCGCTGCAAGAAAGCCGTCGGGTGGTACGGTTACCCGCAGCTCGTTACTCACTGGTTTTTATCCCGTGCAAGCTGTTATCTCACTGAAGCGGACTGATCAGCTGGTAAGGACAGGGGAGCAGCGCGCGGTGGCGGAGTATAGTACAGTGCAGGTATCGGATCGCTACATCGGAGATACAGGGGTTCAGCGGGGCCATCCGCCCCCTCTGTCACTCCCGGACTCCTCCACCACCACCATCACCACATCAACCTCTGCCCATTCTGAAGAAGAGGAACAAGGTATAACAGCGCAGTCAGCCTATCCAGGTGAGCCTGTGAAAAAATTGTATTGTATACAAGGCACGCAGGAAGCTGACATGGACACACAATTATCTACTATAGGACATAAAGAAATGTCAGGCAAGGAATTAGAAATGTTAGAGATGACGGAGAGTGCAAACACACAGGCTATACAGACTGACTCTTTGGGTACTGCGGGTACCTTACAGTTGGGACCTTCAGATCCTATACAATCTTCATTACAATGTACCTCAGCCTCTACCTCTACCTTCGGGCTCCAAGCTCTCTTTGCAGACCCAGATGCTAGGACTTTCCTATCCTCAATATCTACCAAGGCCGATATGGACCGCATGATTCTAACATTACAAACAGTATTTAGAGAGGAGTTTAGGGAGGTTAAGGAATCATTACAATGTCTGTCTGCAAGGGTGGATATAATCTAGCAGAATCAGATCTCATCTGATCAAAAGATAGCTAATCTGGAGGCTAATTTGGAGGCTAAGTTGGCCTCTCAGTCACAGCATCTCTATGCATTGCGACTTCAGCAGGATAACCTTGAAAATATACACTGAATTGGGATACATGTAGAGAAGATTATGTAGAGATGAACAGGGAAAAGGATCTGAAATAGGGTATATGACACAACTAACTATATGGCTCCATGCACACTGGAAGCTAAAAGAGGTTATAAAAGGCGCCGGTGGCTTTGCAGGGAGCCTTTTGCAGTTTTTTAGCGTTTTTGCAATGGCGTTTATTGGCATCTTTCAGTGTAGCGTTTTTTTTTTGGCCTTTCTTTTTTTTTTTTTTTATGGATAAGAAGGCGCTGGGGGACGCTGGCTAGCTGCGTTTTTTGGGCGTTTTTTCAATGGCGTTCATTGGCATTTTTCAATGTAGTGTTTTTTTTTCAATGTATAAGGAAACGCTAAGAGACGTTGGCGGGCTGCGTTTCTGCAGTAGCGTTTAATAGAGATTTTTTTTTCTCTCAATGGTTAAAGAAATTCTAAGGGACACTGGCGATCTGGGAGTTTCTGCAATGGCGTTTTTTAGTGTAGCGTTTTTAAAAAAAAATTCTCTTTTAAATAGATAGAAAAACGCTAAGAAACGCTGGCGAGCTGCATTTTTTTTGCAATAGCGTTTACTAGCGTTTATTGGCGTTTCTCAGTGTAGCTTTTTTTTTTCTCAAGAAAACGCTAAGAGATGCTGGCGAGCTGCATTTCTGAGCATTCTTGCAGTGGTGTTTATTAGCGTTTTTCAGTGCAGCGTTTTTTTTTTCTTCCAATGGATGAGAAGGCGCTAGGAAGCGCTGGCGAGCTGCGTTTTGAAATAGCAGTTTTGAAATAGCATTTTTCAGTGTAGCGTTTTCCTTTTTTTTTTTTATGGATAAAGAAACACTAAAACGCTGGCGAGCTGCATTTTTTTAACGTCTTTGCAATGGCGTTTATTAGTGTTTTTCAATGTAGCGTTTTCTAGTTGTTTTTCTCTTTTGTTTTTTTTTTCAATGGATAAGAAAGCGCTAAGAGATGCTGGCGAGCTGCATCATTGAGCGTTTTTGCAGTGCAGCGGTTTCTTTTTTTGGCTTTTTTTTTTCATGGATAAAAAAAAACGCCAAGGGACGCTGGCGAGCTGCGTTTTTGGACATTTTTAAAATGGCGTTTAATGGCGCTTTTCAATGTAGCGTTTTTTTTCTCATGGATAAAAAAACGCAAGGAAACGCTGGCGAGTTGCGTTTTTGAGCGTTTTTGCAATAGTGGTTTTTGCAATAGCGTTTTTCAGTGTGGCGTTTTTTTTTCTCTCCTTCTTTCTCCTCAATGGATAAAAAAACGCTGAGAAAAACTTTGGTGATCTGCGTTTTTGAGCGTTTATTGGCGTTTTGCGTTTCTTTGTGTTTTTCCCTTTGAAAAACGGCACTTAGAACGCGATTTACGGGCGTTCGGAAGGAAGCCCAGGATCTCCACTGCTCATTAGCGCTAAAAAAACGTCATGGAGTGCAGTTTGTGGGCTTTAATAAAAGAAGGGAAAGGAAAAATAAAAGGGAAGAAAGAGGGGGAAGGAGGGGGGAAAGAAAAAAGAGAAACGCCAATGAACTGCAGTTTATGAGCTTAGGTGTGTGTGGAGCCTATAAAAAGAAAGGACTATAGGATAATGGAATGGGTCAAGGGTAGGGTGACTATAGGTATTAAATGAGCTGTATATATGTTTAAATATGTATATGTGTGTGTGCGTAATTATATATTTTTTTTCCTCTCTTGCACCAGTATTTTTTTATGCACAATGCTCTTCAGTAGGAAGGCAAATAAGGTAATATCTTGATTTAATATTAAGGGTGCAAGCACATTTAGCCTAGAGGAATGTATTTTTGGTACTATGTTCTGCGATATAATTACATATTTAAAGGATATGAAGCCAAGGTCTAGATATATGCATTAGACTTAAAGGAGGCGCATTCAATACTTTGCTTTCCTCCCTTTTTTTCCCCCTTTCTCTTCTTCTTGCTGTATAGGCGATATGAGTATGTATGCAGCTTGTGTATATATAGATGCACATATATGCAGGTACTGAAATAGCTCGGTGGTACGAGACTGAGTTGGTATATGAGAATTGCATATAAATATTCATAAAAATTAGGCTGCCTGGAGACCAAAATTTGGTAAATTAATATCCTCAATAGGAGTCTGGAAATCTCGATATCCAATATAAGTTGAAAGGGGGGGGGGGGGGATTTTCAACTGGATAGATTTTCCCTGTATAGTCTCAGGCAACAGGCTATGGCTATTTTAGTTAGGTTTAATTTTATTGTATAGAGACATATTGAGACATTATTTTTTATTTATTTTTCTCTCTTTTTGGTGTCTCCAGATGAGATAACGGAAAATTGTATACTCACCTTTCCGTAATTTTCCTTTCCTGACGCATCTTCATGGCAGCACACACTGGGTTGTGACTCCGCCCCCACAACCTGACAGGATTGGTTAGCTATAAATTCGAAGAGGAGACACCCGGCATCATTCTCCGTAAATATCATCATCATTGAACAACAGGGTGGGCAGCTGTGTGCTGCCATGAAGATGCGTCAGGAAAGGAAAATTATGGAAAGGTGAGTATACAATTTTCCGTTTTCCTGACGCATTCATGGCAGCACACACTGGGAAATAACTCGCTAGTCGGGCGGGTTCAATGCAAAAAGTTTTTTATTTTCTTATAGAGCCGAAGAATTGGCCCCGAAGATAGATCTGCCAAATTCGGAAGTTGCCAACAGAGCGGCGTCCACCCTATAGTGGGTGATGAAGGTATGCCTGGAGGACCAGGTTGCTGCTCTGCAGATGATCTCTGAAGAGACTCCACAATAAGCTGCCCAAGAGGTAGCCACTGCCCTGGTTGAATGCGCTTTGATGCCCTCTGGGATCTCCAGCTGTTGAGTGGAATATGCTTTCCCGATCGCTTTAACTAGCCAAGAGGCGATGGTCCGAGAGGAGGCAGCCTGACCTCGTCTGGCTCCGTGAGGTATAATCAGGAGGGCGTCTGTTGACCGAAGGTGGATAGTGGCCGACAGGTAGTTAGAAATTGCAGACTTAATGTCCAAGGCATGCGGTTCACCCTCTTCGTTAGAAAGACATGGCAAGACGATGTCCTGGCCGTAATGGAAGGCCGAAGTAACCTTGGGGAGGAAGCGATCCGAAGGCCTTAGTATCACCCTGTCGGGCAGGAAAACTAAGTATGGCTCTTTCGATATGAGAGCTTGCAACTCCGACACTCTCCTAGCCGAAGCAATGGCAATGAGGAAGGTCAATTTCAGGGTCAGGTCCCATAAGGAGATAGAGTTGAGTGGGAAGAAGGGAGGATTGGACAGCGCCTCCAGAACTACTGAAAGATCCCAGGCCGGAAAGGATGGTTTTCTGGGCGGCCTAATCTTAATACATGCCTTCATGAACTGAATTATCAATGGGTGTAGAGCCCATCTAGTGCCCGTCTTGGCAGACAGAGCGGAGATCTGTACTTTCAGGGTGCTTGAGCTCAGGCCTTTGTCAATGCCTGTCTGTAGGAATTCTAGGATTTGGTAAGGATCCGGAGAGGCGTGATTCCAACCTTTGAGTTGTGCCAAGTGGGCGAATCTTTCCCAAACTCTGGTGTAGACCGTGTTTGTGGTGATCTTCCTGGCCTGCATTAAGGTTGCTATAACTGCCTGGGAACATCCTTGTTCTCTAAGCCTAGCCCTCTCAACCTCCATGCTGTTAAGTGGAGTCTGTCCGGAGCCGGATGGAGGAGCTGACCCTGGTGAAGGAGGTCTGCTGAGACCGGTAGGTGGATTGGAGGTCGGGTATTGAGCTGCAGGAGAGTCGTGAACCACGGTCTCCTTGGCCAGAATGGTATTATTGCGATCACCGTGGCCAATGATCTTCGGAGCCGGGATAGGAACCTTGCTATCAAGGGAGTTGGGGGAAAGATGTACCCCAGGTTGAAGTTCCATGGATGAAGAAGGCAATCTGTCCCCTCTGCTGTCGGAAAGGGAACTCTGGAAAGAAACCTCACGCATTTGGCATTTGCTGGTGTTGCTGCCAGGTCGATCTCTGGAGCCCCCCATGCCTCCGTGAGAATGGAGAACTCCCGGAGGTTCAGAGACCACTCGTTGTTTGAACGAAGTTCCCTGCTCAGGAAGTCGGCTAGCGTGTTCTGTGCCGCTGGAACGTAAACTGCTCTCAGGTCTAATAGTTGAGCCTGTGCCCATTCCATTATGGGGTGAACCTCCTCTAATAGAGTGTGGCTTCGTGTACCGCCCTGTCTCTGGACATAGGCTACCGCCACCTTGTTGTCCATCCGGATTAAAACACTCTTCCCCTGTAGCAGAGGCGCGAAGGCTAAGAGTGCCTGGAACGCAGCTCGGAGCTCCAAAATGTTCGAAACTGTGCCCCGGGCAGGGAAGTGCCACGGTCCCTGGGCAGTCTGGTCCCGGTAGTGAGCTCCCCAGCCCTTCTCGCTGGCATCCGAGGTCACGATCTCCGGACTCGGAGGAACTATAGGTCTGGATCTCCTGAGGTTGGGAGGATATGTCCACCATACAAGAGCTTGTTTCACTTAACTGGGGATTCTGATATGTTGGTGCATTGAAACTCCGTCCCACTGTTTTAGAAAGGAGTTCTGGAAGGTCCTCATGTTCCATTGGGACCACTGCATCATGGGAATAGTTGAAGACATTGAGCCCAGTACGCTGAGGCAGGTTCTGGCTGACGCGAGTTTGGAGTTCAGTAAATTCCGTACCTTCTGAACTAGAGGTTCCACCTTCTCCAGGGGCAGCTGTACCCTGTTCTGTTTGGTGTCCAATTCTGCCCCAAGGAATGTCATCACCTGTGAGGGTTGAAGGCTGCTCTTCCGCCAATTGACCAGCCAGCCGAAATTCTGAAGGGTAGAGATCAGGATTTCCCGCTGGAGGAGCAGAGTCTCCTGGCTTGCTGCTAAAAGCAGGATGTCGTCTAGGTAGTGATGTACCCGGAGCCCCCTCTCCCTGAGGAGGGCTATGAGAGGTAGGAGGACCTTTGTGAACGTCCTGGGTGCCGAAGAGATGCCGAACGGTAGGCAACGGAATTGGAAGTGATGTTGGCTGATGGAAAAGCGTAGAAACTTCTGAAAGGCAGGATGGATTGGCACATGGAGGTAGGCGTTGGAAAGATCCACTGACAGCATCCAATCCCCGAGATTTACTGCCAGAAGAATAGACTGGAGGCTCTCCATCTTGAAAGCTTCTATCTGAATTCTCCTGTTGAGTCGCTTGAGGTCCAGAACGGGCCGAAGGTCCCCTGATTTCTTTCGGACCAAAAATAGAGGGGAATAAAATCCCCTGCCTCGTTGGTGCGAAGGAACTTCTGCGACTGCTCCCTTCAGGACTAGCTCCGAAACATATCGGACGAGAAGCTTCCTCTTGTCCGGAGAAGATGGAATCTTGGTGGGTTGGAAGACGGTGTGAGGTAATGCCCCCATAAAGTTCCACTTGTGACCCTGATCGATCGTGGAAAGAGTCCATGGGTCGTTTATGTGCTCTGACCACACTTGTGCGAAAGCCCTGAGCCTGGCGCCCACCTGAGCTGGGTGGGCAGGCAAAACTTCAAAAAGATTTTGGTTGTTCCCCTGCGGTAACGGCTTTGGCCTTCTGAGCCCTTGCAAAGGGAGGGCGAGAAGCTCTCCAATCTCTCCTAAACTCCCTGCCGGGGCGATAGGTTCTGGCATCTCTGTATCTGTCAGGCAGATTTCGCCTGAAGGTAGGGCCCCTCTGCGGTTTGGGCCTCCTGTCCGAGGGAATAAGCCCCGACTTTCCTCCCGTGACCTTGGAGATCGCTGAATCCAACTTAGCGCCGAACAAGTTTGTGCCGTCGTATGGTATCTTGCACCAATTGGATTTTGATGTTGTGTCAGCGACCCAGGGCTTCAGCCATAAGGCTCTGCGGGCCATCACTGAGGCTAGCATGGATCTAGCCGAGGAGCGAATGGCGTCTACTGAAGCCCCCGCCACAAAGTCGCCCGCCAGCCTGATCTCCTGTAAAGAGGATACCACCTCCGCCTGGTCAGTACCTTCTAGGAGGGCCTTCTCAGCATTGGCTGCCCATGCGGAAATGGCTCTGGCAACAGCCGCCGTGGTAATAGCTGGTCTGCAGGCTCCCCCTGCCGTAGAGTATGCCTTTTTTAGCTCCAAGTCAATCTTGCGGTCGAGGACGTCTCAGAACGAGACCGCGTCTTCTATAGGCAGCGTGACATGCCTGGCTAGCCGCATTAAGGATGAATCAACGATGGGAGCGTTGATGAGAGAAGAAACCTTAGACTCCCTCAGAGGGTATAACTTAGCGAGCTTATTAGACAGACCGGGCTGCTTATCTGGTCTCTCCCACTCGTCCTTGATGAGGTCTTCCAATTCCTCAATGAAGGGGAACAGTTCGGGGTCCCTCCTTAATTCTGGAAAGTATTTCCCCACCTTTGGTGGTTCCGCCACAGGCTCTTCCCATCCTATGGCCTCTTTAACAGAGCGTGCAAAGGGCTAGACCAAGCAAAAATCAAAGCCTGCAATCATCTCCTGTTCCTCCTGATCGGGAAAGGATCCTGCCGGCTGAGCATACGGATTGAAGGCTGAAGAGGTGCCCGGAGTGGGTTCATCGCAGGCCAGGGGGGCCATGGTCCAGGCTGCTTCCTGCGTAGGCTCTCTTGAGCGATCAGAAGCGACTCTGGTATCCGTCTCCCTTTCCTTCGTTGCTTCGTTGAAGCATGAGTGACAGGCTAGTTTTCCTGGCATTGCAGTAGCACCGCATACCCAGCAGGCGTTTGCTGCAGGACAGGCATGGTAATGTTCGCGGTGCGATGAGGGAGACCGTCTGCGGTGGGACCGACTGCGACGGGAGCGGCTGTGGCGTGATCGGCTGTGCCTTGATCGATGGTAACGGGAGGAAGACCTCGACCGACTTCTGTGGGACTTCCGGCTTGATGCATGCCTGGATCTCTCCCTGCGTCGTGGGCTTGCGTCTCTTGGCCTGGGACTGCAAAAAAAGTCAGTGTTCAGTGGCCGGCTCTCTTTTGTTTCTTCGCTACTTACCCGTCATATGATGGCCTCCATACCTCGTTTGTTGGTGGTGGTCTGCTAGGGCAGTGGGTTCCATGAAGAGGACAGGGACAGCAGCAGATATGGAAGCTGGAGGAAAAATGCATAAAGAGAGGTTAAAAAAGGGCAGGATTAGAAATGCCTGGAAGGGAATATGAGCTGGAGTACCTGGGAAAGAAATCCAGAGAAAAAAACAGCAGAGCAGCAGCCTAGGGAAGGAAAACAAAAAATGTCATTTTTTTTTTTTTTTTTAAATTCCGCGCCGCCGTCGCGGCGCTGATGACGTCATCGCGCATGCGCAGTAGCGCCGCGCGCATCCCGCCGCCATCTTGGAAGAGGGCGAAAGACACTGGCGCTGTCATCAGTGTGCTGCGCCCAGCGCCGAATGGACAGGAGGACGCAGGTAGGCGGGGGAGAAGCATGGGACTACAAGGACCTGCAAGCCCAGCATAAGGAGGTACACTAAGGGCAGAAATAAATAAGGTTTAAGCAGGCAAAAACGAGGGTGCATAAAAACACAGCAGAGCAACACACAGCTCTATGGAAAAGGATACTGATCATCACAGAGTAACCCACTGCCAAATCTAAGCTTGTTTAAAGCTTGTAATATGCCAGGATATTGCCGGGATTTTAGCCCTTGAGACCACCAGAGCAGGGCTCCCCCCATAAAGCTCTATTAGAGACTGCACAGGGGGGACTTCCAAACAGGAGAGGCTGAACCTGCAGGGGCGATAGCGGTAGGAGGCAGCTGTACGTCCATGTCCTTGTCAGGTGAGGATAAAAAAGAGAATGATGCCGGGTGTCTCCTCTTCGAATTTATAGCTAACCAATCCTGTCAGGTTGTGGGGGCGGAGTCACAACCCAGTGTGTGCTGCCATGAATGCGTCAGGAAAATAAATGTTTAAATATTTTTCAGGGCTATCCCCCCTCCGTGTTCATCTGTTTTTTTTTCTCTTTGATATATGAAGCAGATATATTTCCCTGGCTACTGCCCATCCCATTTAGACAAGACAATTAATGTCTAAATACCTATCATGGCTCTTTTCCTTCTTTTTTTTCAAATTTTTTTTTTTTTACAGCTGTTTGTGTATATGATCGATATTTCTGATAGTTATGGTCTGAGTGACTCTTCATCCCTGCTGTCGCATCTCTATTTCTCCCCACATAGGTTTTTGCCTCCCAGTGCCTTCCCTTCTTGGAATTATTGAGGAAGGGAACACAGGGGTGAGCAGGCTCAACAGAGCCATTTTTAGGTTAAATGCTGCGTGTTGTGGTGTGTTTCTTTTTTCTTAATTTTTTTCCTCTTTCCTCTGTTCCCCTTCTGCTGGTGCACAGGCTGTCAGACCTGTATTTATCATGACGAACATACGGTACCTATCCTTAAATGTCAATGGGTTGAATATACCAGAGAAGCGTACAACGGTTTTACGTGAACTTTGGCGCATGCAGACACAAGTTGCATTTATACAAGAAACCCACTTTCAATTGGGGAAGATACCAAAATTACAGAATGACCGTTATCCATTTGTATTTCATAGTACAGCTTCAGACTCTAAGACGGTGAGTATCCTGCTTTCAGGGACAGTTCCATGGTCTCTGGTGGATCAGAGGTGTGATTCTGATGGGCGCTATCTGTTTCTTAAGGGAGATCTGGCCAGACGTCGTATTACCTTAGCTTCTATATATCTGCCTAATAGGGCACAACTGAGCTGTTTGGATGGAATTCTTAACATCCTACAGGAGTTTATGGAAGGAGGGGTGATATTGGGAGGAGATTTCAATGTGGCTCTTGATCCACTGCTGGATGTTTCAAAATCCGCCTCACATCTGTCTTATTCATATCTCAGACGTGTTAGGAAAGCCCTCTGTCCGGTTGGTAGATATTTGGCGGGTACAACACCCCAATGATCGAGATTATACCTTCTATTCGGCACCACATGACAGTTATTCTCAGATTGATTATATAATGGTATCTCAGTCCCTACTACCAGTGGTAGTGAGCTCTTCAATTGGTATTCAGACTGTATTGGATCATTCTCCAGCTGTTATAGATCTACAGCTTAATAAGTATGCAACTAGACCGTGGAAGCTCAATGAATCTTTGATACAAGAAAGTCCATTACGTAATGATCTGAGGCATTGGCCAGAATTTTTTGTGATAACAATACAGAGGATATCTCTCCATTTATATTATGGGAAACACATAAGTGTGTTATGCAGGGTCTGCTGATTCAAAAGGCGACTGAAATACGTAAAAATAAGCAAGTAGCTCTCCAAACTCAATTAAATTTGGTGGCCAATTTAGAATCCAAACATAAAAAAATCACTTTCTAGCTCGGTAGCAGTAGACCTTAGGGTGGAACGAGAAAAATTGGCATCTCTTCTTGTACATGAAACTAAAATATTTTTATTAAAAGCCAGACATATGCAATATGTACATGGGAACAAATCAGGTAAACTATTGGCCCATTCACTTAGGGAAATTTCCCGGAGAAACTATGTTCCATTTATCGATTCTGACAGTGGGCAACGTAAATATATATCCAGGGAAATTGCAGAAGTTTTTCGAGAGTACTATGTGTCCCTATATAATCTACCGACAAACCTATCCACTGAGCAGATGGCTCAAAAGCGACAATTAGTTCGGGAATATATCTCTTTGTCGGGGCTACCATCAATATCTGAAGACCCTGCTGAATTAATGAACGCTCCAATTGCGTCAGAGGAATATATGAGGGCGCTTAAAATGCTTAAACCTCATAGAGCCCCAGGCCCAGATGGGTATACAACAGCATATTACAGGGCATTTGCTTCATGTTTAGCTCCTAGATTTACTAAGGCATTTAATTCCATTTTGGAAGGACGGCCTATACCAATAGACACCCTAAGGGCACACATTACTGTGATTCCAAAGGAAGGTAAGGACCATGCTCATTGTATGAACTATCGGCCTATCTCCCTACTGAATGTAGACTTAAACATTTTTACATGTATATTAGCGTCAAGATTACAATCTCACCTTCAGGATATCATCCACCCTGACCAGGCCGGGTTTGTACCAACGAAGGAGGCAAAGGATAACACTACTAGAGCCTTAAATATCATTCATTTAGCTCATCTGCATAAAATACCATTGTGTTTGTTATCCTCTGACGCAGAAAAGGCCTTTAACAGGGTGGACTGGACATTCCTGAATGAGACGTTAATCTATACTGGGGTGGGGGAGGGGTTTAGTAAATGGATAGAGGCTATATACTCAGCTCAATCTGCAGCTGTTAGAATCAATGAGGTAACCTCCTCATACTTCAATCTGAGGAATGGTACTAGACAAGGGTGTCCGCTATCTCCGTTGATTTTTATACTAATTTTAGAACCATTTCTGCGATACGTCCGAGGAAGCATGGATATTCAGGGTTTTTCAATAGGCAAGACGGATCATAAAGCTGCGGCTTTTGCAGATGATATACTGTTTTTTATTACATCTCCAGAGACCACATTACCAAACCTATTAAAAGAGTTTAATCGATATTCTGCTCTGTCAAATTTCAAAATTAATATTCAAAGATCAGAACTGCTTAATATTACCCTGTCTCCTGCGCGGGTTAAAGCTCTTCAAGCTTTATTATCTTTTCCATGGGCTTCATTTTATTTGACATACCTGGGGGTCAAACTGACTCCCTCAGTAGACAAAATATTCGCAGCTAACTTTCCGCCGATAATGCGGGATTTGTCGGCGGACCTGGAGTGATGGAATAAGGGGCCCTATACATGGATGGGTAGAAATGCAATTCTTAAAATGAACATTCTGCCCAGGCTATTGTATGTGTTTCAGACTTTACCGATAGTTATTCCAGGGCCATTTCTGAAATCACTGCATAGTATTTTTATCAGATTTATCTGGGCAAAAAAGCACCCACGTCTATCCTACAATCTTCTGGCCAGGCCTAAAACCCAGGCTGGTATGGCATTCCCAGATCCAAACTGATACTATCAGGCAGTACACCTTGCCAGGGTTATGGCGTGGTGCAGAGATGGGGGATATAAAACATGGGTAGCAATTGAACAATCGTGCACCAAGATTCCACTTCAATGTGTGCCATGGTTAAGGCCAAATGCACTTGGCATATTGAGGAACCATCCTTTGATAGGAGCAACTCTGCGAGTAATACAACAAAGCCATTTTTTCTCTAAGGAAGAAGGAGAAACATCCCAGATGTATCCAATATTGGGAAACCCAGCATTTCCCCCTGGATACACAGATAGCCGTTTCAGACAAACAGTGAGACAGGGTAAATTTTGTCTAGGTGATTATTTTGAAGAATATAGGCTGAAGACTAGGGCGGAAATACAATTGATGTTTAATCCACCACTGGATCCATGGCTGATGCAGCAACTTACTCACTTTCTCAGTTCCCTTCTTCGTAAGGAGTGGTCAGATCGTCCGAATACGCCAGTGGAAAATATATGCTTGGTAAATGCTCCCTCAGCACATGGGGTATCTGAGATGTATAAACTGTTAGTACAATCGTCAGAGGGCTATGCCCCAGGATTCCTTCAGAAATGGGAAAGAGATTTAGACATTACATTGTCTGAAGAGCAGCAGAGATATATTTTACATTTTACTCATCACTCCTCGGCTACTAAGTACCAAGAGCTGTGTTATAAAATTCTTACACGTTGGTATTGTTGCATAAAATTTATCCGGAAAGGACGAATATGTGCTGGCGTTGTGGTGTGGCAGAGGGCAATATGCTCCATATTTTTTGGTCATGTCAAAAACTGCAGGCATTCTGGGCCAAGGTCCGAGATATGATAAGACAGCTGACAGGTCAGGACCTGGGTTCTGAACCAGCCGGATACTTGCTCCATCTTTCAGAGCTTTATAGGCGTAAATATAGTAATTTGATGACCGTTCACCTTCTGAATGCAGCCAAGTCATGTGTATCAGCTCTCTGGATGCGGGAATCATCTCCCTCTGTCTCGCAGTGGCTTAAAAAAATAGCTGAAATATATACTATGGAAAGAGGTAGTGCTACTATTCAAGGCAGAGAAGAGAAGTTTAATAAAAAATGGTCAACATGGTCAGCGTATGTCTGCTCTAGAGAATATGGCTGTGCGCTGGCGGAGGCGGAATAGAGGAATATTTTTTTTATATGTATGTATATTTTTTTGTCTGTTTTTGTTCTGTTTTTGTTTTTTGTTGTGCCGGAAATATATTTCAGCAGTATTTGGTTGGTTCAGACTGGTTTTGATAAGGAAGTAATTTTGAGCAGCTTTCTGTGTTCTTATCAGTATTTTGTGTCATCACATATCGAACAGTTTCGATTCCCCAAGAACTGAAAAAAACCCCCCAAAAAAACGCCTAGAGAAAGTAAAAAAGTGCATTACCAATTCCTAAATTCGTAAAGTGATGATAATCTCTCTCTCTCTCTCTCTCTCTCTCTCTCTCTCTGTCAGTGTTGAGTTCACCTGCGGGTGGCACTGGGGTTTACTTTGACGATGGCTGCAGTTCCAGTGTCCACCAGCAGGTGTCTCGCAGAAGCCAGCAGGTTCTGATCAGCCACACCTGGCTCCAGCTGCCAGGTGGATATTTAAGGCTACTCCTCCCTTTTCCCCAGGGCGTCACTATCCTGTCTGATCGCCTCCTTGCTACCAGATTGTGTCTGATACCTTTCCTGAACCTTCTTGTGTCCTAAACCGTCCTGCACCCCTCTGCCTTGTTCCATGCTCTTGTACCCAGTTGTGTTCCCCTTCCTTGCATCCCTGTTACCTTTTATCTCTTATGTTGTAGATATTGTATATAGATAGCAATTAGGTTCATTCGTTATTTTTGTTTTTGTGTACTGGAGTGGTTTATGTTTTCACTGGTTGCTGTTTATGTTTATTGGTGTGTGTTCACTGTAAATAAATATCACTTTAATGATAAATACCTTGTTTGGTCTCAGTTCCCTTGTGTAGCTACGTGTCTCTTTTAGACGCTGATCCTGACTCTATCTATCTAGCTATATCTCAACCTTATCAGACCCATATAATTCTACTAATTTCCCTCCTCTTGACCCCTATGGAGGGATCACTGCCATATATTTCCTACCTAGTATTATACCAGAGGGTCCACAGTACTACTTGACATCTATGTAGAGAAATGCTCTTCTTGGGGTGTATGTGAATACATATCTTTACTCATTCGCAACACCCATCTTGGCATCATATGAATCTGCTAATCTGACTTTCTGATAACACGCTATCTCTTCTTTGGAGTCATTTTCCTCAGTTCTAACCGCCATTGTAGTAATCTTTTATATTTCACATTTAGCACACCTAATAATAAAAAACTAATAAACAAGAAATCCTATAACGATGATTCCTTTTACCATTTCAAAACAAAGTGTAATCTGGGTTTGTCATATTTCCTATCATAATACCACATTGTATACTCTTTTTCTTTACTAAACAAGGGGATATGCCTAAGGGCTTTAAGAAACATTTGTGATATTCTGGACATAATAGGATTTTTAATAACCGCTTACCTGTAAAATCCTTTTCTTGGAGTACACCACGGGACACAGAGCCTCTATTCATTACATACCGTGTTTTCCCAAAAATAAGCCCGGGTCTTATATTAATTTGGGCAACCAAAAACGCACTAGGGCTTATTTTCTGGGTAGGTCTTATCATGCCATGTGCTGTAAAAAATAGATACTACAGCGCTACTAATAAATAATTCAGGAAAATTATTATAAATAAATAAATAAATAATATGGCTGCAAAACACATAAAAGTTGTACGAAACAAAAAAGTAAATGTGAAAAATGGGTGCTGCACTGATATTAACTTATAATAGTATACAATAGTGCATAAGAGATCCCCTAATAATGGGCATCAAAGTGCAAATAAACATAAATGACATGCAATTAAGCAGAATAATGAATATAAGTGCCAAGTATTGTAACAGTCCCGTGAAGGATCAGCATAACAACAACTTCCTTGGAAGAAAGACACACTGCACAGTCACTGTGATAAGGGAGAAAACAAATCGAATCCTGTGATGAGGGATCCTATAGCAGACACTACAAACAAACTTCACCTCTTCAGTTTCCCTTTCCTTCAGCGAGACCGCTCATAAAAGGAGAAAAGGAAAAAACACATGGTGCAAATAACGTTTAAGGAGATAAATAATACAGGCAATACGGCGATTGCACTCACGATACACTTGTAAGTCAAAAAGCTCAGCTGTAGAGTCAAATATATGAAAAGACATTTAAAACCATTTAAAAACCAAATCTGTTATGTTTAAAATACTAATAAGACCAGGCCTTATATACATACTGCCTCAAGTGGTGAAGTAACATATCGTAACAACCACAAGTCATATTTGGTTGAAACACACCACCATCTAGTGGCTGTCTATAGTATTGCATATAATAGACATATATTACATAAAAATACAGATATATATATATTAATAAAAATTAAATAAATGGATCATTTAAGGTTCTACCCAATAAATAGTAATAGAGGGGACCAATTGATCAAAAACAAAAAATGAATATGCAGGAATAAAAATCTATAAAATACAATAAAAATATATATAAAAATTAATATAATTACTCCAAACTAATATTATTAGTTTGGAGTAATTATATTAATTTATATATATATTTTTATTGTATTTTATAGATTTTTATTCCTGCATATTAATTTTTGTTTTTTGATCAATTGGTCCCCTCTATTACTATTTATTGGGTAGAACCTTGAATGATCCATTTATTTAATTTTTATTTATATATATATATCTGTATTTTTATGTAATATATGTCTATTATATGCAATACTATAGACAGCCACTAGATGGTGGTGTGTTTCAACCAAATATGACTTGTGGTTGTTACGATATGTTACTTCCCCACTTGAGGCAGTATGTATATAAGGCCTGGTCTTATTAGTATTTTAAACATAACAGATTTGGTTTTTAAATGGTTTTAAATGTCTTTTCATATATTGCACTATTAAAAGTTTGTATAATTTCACAATTGTTATATGCTGTGGAAGTCAGCCGACAATGATGTGAATGATCTATCCTCCGCTCTTGCCTCCATTGCCAGCATGTATAAATAGACAGCTGACATGGTCACATGGCAACCCATGAATAAGTCACGTGTCCAGTGACGATACGCGTGGGGGAGGAGCCTAAGTGACGCGATTGATGGGAGAATCGTCCCAGTGAGGAGATCGCAAGCACTGAGCAGCGTTTGACTCTACAGCTGAGCTTTTTGACTTACAAGTGTATCGTGAGTGCAATCGCCGTATTGCCTGTATTATTTATCTCTTTAAACGTTATTTGCACCATGTGTTTTTTCCTTTTCTCCTTTTATGAGCGGTCTCGCTGAAGGAAAGGGAAACTGAAGAGGTGAAGTTTGTTTGTAGTGTCTGCTATAGGATCCCTCATCACAGGATTCGATTTGTTTTCTCCCTTATCACAGTGACTGTGCAGTGTGTCTTTCTTCCAAGGAAGTTGTTGTTATGCTGATCCTTCACGGGACTGTTACAATACTTGGCACTTATATTCATTATTCTGCTTAATTGCATGTCATTTATGTTTATTTGCACTTATTTGCACTTTGATGCCCATTATTAGGGGATCTCTTATGCACTATTGTATACTATTATAAGTTAATATCAGCGCAGCACCCATTTTTCACATTTACTTTTTGGTTTCGTTCACCTTTTATGTGTTTTGCAGCTATATTATATACTTATTTATTTATAATAATTTTCCTGAATTATTTATTAGTAGCGCTGTAGTATCTATTTTTTTACATACAATTTTTCACCTTTATCACTATCAGCAGCAACTATGGAAATTTTTCAGTTTATGGAAAATCGCACAATAGACCTGAAGGCTGTTTTTACCACCAAGCCTACAGGAGAGTCAGGTGATCTTGACACTAATTTTAGGAGATTTGGTCATCTTATGGAAAAAAAGATGAGTGTGTGGTGGGATCTGACCACCCATGACCAATACATTAAAGAGAAAATAGTCCCGAGGAGACTCAGGTGGGATGTTCCCATTATGGATGGTCTTACAGACAAAGATTCAATAGAGGAGTGGTTTCAATTTTTTAATACTAAAGGTTTGGAAGTATTTCAATTCCTTTTAAAACGGAAACAGCGAAAGATGTCTAACATCAATAAACAAATTGCAGAGTGCAAAACTCTCTTGGAGGGTCATAAGGACTCACCCTCTTTTGTAACACTTACTAGTCAACTGAACAAAGTTCTAGAGCAAAAGGATACAGAGATCAAACAGAGGAAAAAAAGAAAATACCTAAGAGATACAAATGATTATAAATTACACCAGATCTTTAAATGGCAACTAAACCTTAGAGAACATCATGGAGGATCAGTGGCCTCCTCCCCAGAAAGGGAAGTGCGGATAGTATCCCCAGATAGGGGCCCTAATCCCAGACCGCCTGAACCATATAGACCACCAGAGGGTAATTATGAAAGACCATATGATCATTATCCCAGTGATCATAATAGACCATATAGGGATGATCATAATGGGCCTAGGACTCCCAAACCCTGGTGGAAAAATAAGGGAAATCAAAAATCTAAATCTCCAAAAAAAACTAATTGGAAGAATAAAAATAAACATCATGGCCAAACTCAAAATCAGTATGGGAACGGACAAAATCAACATCAGAATTCTAGACATCAGAATCAGGACTATAGAGACCCGAGAGATGTGTATCAACAACCAAATCCCTACTACCAGCAACAAGGAGGGCCATCCCAACAATACCAACAAAATGGTGCATCATCTAGTTACCATTATGACAACAGGAGAAGTCCGGTACATATGGAAAATAGGTATGAACCACTCAGTAGTTACAGAAATGAGACAGACTCACGCTCTTTTTTAGATTACCGCAGGAGCGACAAAACTCCACCCCGGTACGAACAGACAAACCATGCCCGAAGCCCCAAAGACCACGGGATGCAGAGGGGGACAGAAGGCCAAAAAGGCAAAAAGTACAATAGGGGAAGGAATTTATAACTTAAA
This sequence comes from Rana temporaria, assembly GCF_905171775.1. Lineage (NCBI taxonomy): Eukaryota > Metazoa > Chordata > Amphibia > Anura > Ranidae > Rana > Rana temporaria. Next base: position 105,900,181 of record NC_053499.1, read on the forward strand.
GCGGGAGTTCACCCGAAAAAAAAAATGTAACATTTGATTGAGGCTCATTTTGGGAAGCAGAATCGGGTGTTTTTTTTTTAAATCGAAGCAGTACTTACCTCTTTAGAGATAGATCTTCTCCGCCGCTTCCGGGGAAGGTCTTCGGGACTGGGCGTTCCTATTTGATTGACAGGTTTCCGACGGTCGCATACATCGCGTCACGAGTAGCCGAAAAAAAAGCCGAACGTCGGTGCGGCTCTATACGGCGCCTGCGCACCGACGTTCGGCTACTTTCGGAAAATCGTGACGCGCTGTATGCGACCATCGGAAGCCTGTCAATCAAATAGGAACGCCCATTCCCGCAGCCCATACCCGGAAGCGGCGGAGAAGATCGCTCTCTAAAATGGTAAGTACTGCTTCGATTTTTAAAAAAACAACCGATTCCCCTTCACAAAACGAGCCTCAATCTAATGTTAAAAATTGAGTTTTTGGGTGAACCTCCACTTTAAGTGGGATTGATCTTAGTCCAATGGAAATAATGACACTGGATAAGGGTTTAAAGTTTGCTCCGAAAAGAAATTTAAATAAATTTGATGCATATGTTGATGTTCGGAAATTTGTGCGAAAACTAAACATCAAGAAGTATATGCTGAATCAGCCTATAAAAAATCAAGTTATCAGGAATATGGAGGAAGGTAGAGTCCAGTTCAGTACTCTTAAAAACAAATCCCTGTTTACCCGCAGGTGTGGAATAATCAGCACGTAGAGGTTTTCAGTAAAATGGTTCTGAAGGATTTGGAAAATCTAAAGGTTAAACGAGTACCTGACCCAAGGAACATACATAGATGGATTAAAGAACTAGAGAAGAATAAAGAAATTATTATTAGGCCCGCCGACTAAGGTGGGGCCATTGTGGTCTTAGCAAAAAGCTATTATTATGCAGAACTGGATAAGCAACTGGAAGACACCAATACGTATATCAAGTTAAGATGTAATCCAACAGGAGAATATAAAGAAGAATTATCTGACTTGATTTTCAGTGGAAGAATGAAAGGAATCCTGAACAAAAAAGAATATAATTACCTGGTACCAGATACGTGCAGGGTGCCCATCATATATACAATCCCAAAGATTCACAAAGATGCCCTAAACCCTCCCGGGCGACCAATTATAAATGGAATACAATCCATCAATTCCAGGTTGGGTGAATACGTGGATCGTTTCATTCAGCCATTGGTTCCACAAACCCGAGCATATCTGAGGGACACAAAACACCTCATACAGATATTGGAATCGATCAAAATAGATACTTGTGATACATATCTGCTAGCCACAGCAGATGTGGCTTCACTTTATACAGTGATTAACCACCAGGAAGCCATTGATGCGTCCAAATGGGCTCTTAACAGTTTTAGCAAACTGGTCTCAAAACAAAAGCGTTTTATATTGAGAAGTCTAGCCTATGGGTTGCAGCACAACTATTTTTGGCACAAAACACAGTATTTCAGACAGCTAAATGGAATAGCCATGGGTGCAAAATATGCACCCAGTGTCGCCAATATCTATATGTCGGAGTGGGAGGAGACGGCCATCTATACTAACACACCAGAGTCATTGGTGATGTACAAGAGATTTATTGATGACTGCATTATACTATGGAAAGGTGATGAATCTTCACTTAAACAATTCTTTGACAAGTTGAATGAGAATGGAAAGAATATAAAGCTCATGTATACAATAAGTGATAAGACCATTCAATTTCTAGATTTAGAAATTTCATTTGAGAGTCAAAGGATAAGTACCAACACGTTCTTTAAGCCGGTGGATCGTAACAGCTACATCCCCACGGATAGCTGTCATCACGATCCATGGCTGATCAATATACCAAAAGGACAGATGACACGAATCAGGAGAAATTGTTCGGATACTCAAACGTTCCTTGATCAGGCAAATCTTATTGGTGCCAAGTTCATACAAAAAGGCTACAGTAATGAGTTTATTCAAGAAAAAATTAAGGAAGTTCAAAATATCCCAAGGGAAAACCTCATCCTAGATAAAAAGAAGATTGCCAATTCAGAACAGGAATTACCAATCATCCTGAATTATAATGTACAACATAGGCAACTGGAGTCGATTTTTAAAAAATATTGGCCGATACTTAAAGCTGATAGCCAACTTCAGAGTATACTACCCAATGCACCGAGGGTGGTATACCGTAGAGCCCCCACGTTGAGAGATTTGGTGGCAAAAAGTGTTCCTGACCCACCCAACAAAGCGGATGTCCTGACTTTCTGGCAAGGAAAAGGGTTCTTTCCTTGCAAACGCTGTTATGCATGCAGGAAAACAAATAATAACGGACAAAAGTGTTCTAGTTTTACATCTAATGCCCCGTACACACCATCACTTTATGTGATGAAAAAAAATGACGTTTTTAAAAACGTCACTTTAATTGACCGTGTGTGGGGGAAAACGTCGTTTTATGTCTTCTAAAAAACGACCAAAAAAAATTGAAGCATGCTTCAATTTTATGTGTCGTTTTTCAAAAGTGCACTTTTTACTTCACAGAAATTGACCGTGTGTAGCAAAAAACATCGTTTAAAACGACGTTTTTTCACCCGCGCATGCCCAGAAGCTACTTATGAAGCAAGCTTCAATGGAAAAAGTGGTGAGAACGTAACCTCGCTTTGCTAGAACATTGTGAGAAAACGATGGTGTGTAGGCAACTTCGTCTTTGAAAATTGAAGTTTCAAAAACGTCATTTTTTACTTCACAGAAAATGTCGTTTTTTTTCATCACATAAAGTGATGGTGTGTATGCGGCATTACTGTTACGGAACCATGAACCAGACGTACAACAAGAGATAAGTGAAAATAAGAAGGCTTTATTGAAAATCAAGCTGTAAAGCAAAAGTCCAACGGATGGTGAAACCAGGTCAGGAACCAGAAGGGTAGTCAGACGAAGCCAGGATCAGGAACCAGCAGGGAAGTCAGACGAAGCCAGGATCAGGAACCAGCAGGGAAGTCAGACGAAGCCAGGATCAGGAACCAGCAGGGAAGTCAGACGAAGCCAGGATCAGAACCAGAAGCAGCAGCAGTCTTAGAAGCATGTGCACACAGGAGGACCAAGCAAGGAACTGAAGTCACAGACCTCCTATATATGTGAGCCAGGCATCCAGCTCCTCCCAGTGGGAAGGAGGAGCCGCAGGGTGGGAGGCTACAAGAGACCTAGAAACCAAGATGGCCGCCAGCACATGTCAAACGAAGGAGACAGGAGAGAGGTAAGACCATGACAGTACCTCCCCCTCAAGGGCCCCTCCTCCGCGGTGCAAAAAACGGTTTCTGAGGGAAGCGTGCGTGGAAGGCTCGGAGCAAGGCAGGAGCATGGACATCTGCGGAGGGAACCCAGGAACGCTCCTCAGGGCCATAACCACGCCAGTGGACCAAAAACTGCACCCGACCGCGGACCAGGCGTGAGTCCAGGATATTGCTCACCTCATACTCCTCGTGATTGCCCACTTGGACCGGACGAGGCCGAGGAACCGAGGAAGTGAAGCGATTGCACACCAGTGGCTTCAACAGGGAGACATGAAACACGTTGGAGATCCGCATGCCAGGAGGAAGTGCAAGGGCATAGGCTACCGGGTTTACCCTGCGAAGCACTCGGAAGGGACCAACAAAGCGAGGAGCCAGCTTGGGAGTGGGCACTCGAAGGTTGAGGTTGCGAGTGGACAACCATACACGGTCTCCGACCTGGTAGGAAGGAGCAGGCGCTCGTCTGCGATCAGCCTGGAGTTTCTGGCGCTGCGCAGAGACCTCAAGGGACCTCTGGATCTGTACCCAAGAAGCACGTAGAGCAGAAAGGTGATCCTCCACAGCCGGAATATCCTGGGGAGAGAATGCCTCCGGTAACACGGCAGGTTGGAACCCATAATTGGCCATGAAGGGAGACGTCCCAGAGGAAGAGTTCACAGCCGTGTTCCTGGCAAACTCAGCCCAAGGCAGGAGGTCAACCCAATTGTCCTGGTGATCGGAGACATAGCAACGAAGGAATTGCTCCAAGGCCTGATTGGATCGTTCTGCGGCCCCATTGGACTGAGGGTGGTAGGCCGAGGAGAAGGAGAGATGAATCCCCAACTGGGAGCAAAAGGCGCGCCAGAACCTGGACACAAACTGACTCCCCCGATCCGACACTATCTCCTTGGGCAAACCGTGCAACCGGAAGACCTCCCGGGCAAAAATCGTGGCCAACTCTTGTGCAGAGGGTAACTTCTTGAGAGGAACACAGTGGCACATTTTGGAAAACCGATCCACAATCATGAGAATGACCGTATGGCCTCGGGATGCAGGGAGGTCCACAATGAAATCCATCCCCAGGTGTGACCATGGGCGCTCCCCGGTGGCTATGGGTTGCAGCAGGCCCAACGGAAGGTGCCGAGGGGACTTACTTTGGGCACAAACGGAGCATGCCGCTACATACGCGGCGATGTCGGAACGTAGGGAAGGCCACCAGAACAGACGTGAAACAGCCCAGGACAGCCGATTCTTACCAGGATGCCCCGCGGTCTTGGAGTTATGGTAGGTTCGCAACAACCGAGTGCGCAACTCCTCAGGCACAAAACATCTGCCGTTGGGTGTCCCAGAGGGAGCACCAGACTGAGCCGCCAAAATCTGCTCACCAAGGGGAGAGGTCAGACTGGTGCGAATGGCGGCCAGGATCTGATTCGGAGGTATGACCGAAGTCGGTATAGATTCCTCCCTGGACAGCTCGGAGTACTGCCGTGATAAGGCATCCGCCCTGATGTTCTTGGAACCAGGTAGGTAGGAGACCACGTAATTAAAATGTGACAAGAACAGAGCCCATCTGGCCTGACGTGGTGTCAATCTCTTGGCCTCAGAAAGGTAGGTCAGATTCTTGTGGTCCGTCAGGATGAGAACCGGAACCACCGAGCCCTCGAGCAAGTGCCTCCACTCTTTGAGAGCCTGCACTATGGCCAATAACTCCCTGTCACCAATCTGATAGTTGCACTCCGCGGGTGACAGTTTCCGGGAGTAAAACCCACAAGGAAGCAGCGGACCCTCTGGTGTCCTAAGCTGAGACAGAAGGGCGCCTACTCCCGTCTCGGACGCGTCCACCTCGAGGACAAAGGGCAACCCAGGGTTGGGATGAGACAGAATCGGAGCTGACACAAAGGCGGATTTTAGGGCCTCAAAAGCCTGGATGGCCTCGAGCGGCCAGACCTGGGAATTACTGCCCTTCCTGGTCAGATCCGTGAGAGGCTTGGCCAGCATGGAGAAGTCCCTGATGAACTTCCGATAATAATTGGCGAAGCCCAAAAAGCGCTGCAGGGAACGAAGACCACTGGGCTGGGGCCACTGTAAGACAGCCGAGACCTTCTCAGGATCCATGGAGAACCCCTCAGCAGAAATGATGTAACCTAGGAAGGTTACCTGGGATCGGTGAAATTCGCATTTCTCAAGCTTACCGAACAGCTTGTTCTCTCGTAACCGTTGCAACACTCGTTTGACATCCAGAATGTGGGCCTCCATGGATTCAGAATATACCAAGATGTCATCCAAATAGACCACCACACACTGCTGCAACAGGTCACGGAAAACATCGTTGATGAATTCCTGAAAGACTGCGGGCGCATTGCACAACCCAAAGGGCATAACCAAGGATTCATAATGACCGGTCCTGGTGTTAAACGCGGTCTTCCACTCATCGCCCGCCTTGATCCTTACCAGGTTATATGCCGCCCTCAGGTCGAGTTTGGTAAAGACCGTGGCCCCTTTCAGGCGATCGAACAGCTCAGAATTCAAGGGTATCGGGTAAGCGTTCTTGATCGTGATGCGATTGAGACCCCTGTAATCGATGCAAGGCCTCAACTCACCGCCCTTCTTTTTCACAAAGAAAAATCCAGCCCCTGCCGGGGACGAGGATTTGCGAATGTGACCACGGGACAGTGCCTCCATCACGTACTCCTCCATGGCCTCATTCTCCGCAACCGACAGTGGATAGACCCTGCCGCGAGGAGGAACGGCACCAGGTTGTAACTCTATGGCACAATCATAGGGGCGGTGCGGAGGTAGGGCAACTGCGCGTACCTTATCGAATACATCCCGGTACTCCTCGTATTCAGGAGGCAACAGAGAGTCCGAGGAAGTACACAGCAACTTGACAGGCCCATGGATGCACTTAGCCCCACACTGTGGTGACCATGAGAGGATCTCGGCCGATCTCCAGTCGAAAGTCGGATTATGCTTCTGGAGCCAGGGGTACCCCAAGACCACCGAGTAGTGTGGAGACGAAATAACTTGGAAGCAGACCGACTCTCTGTGAGCGACACCAATGGCTATCCCCACTGGAAGGGTCTCATGAGTCACGTGTGACGGCTGGAGGGGTCTGCCGTCTATCGCCTCTAGAGCCAGCGGGGAACCTCGAGCCTGTAGAGGAATGGAATTGGCGGCAGCGAACTCACTATCAATGAAAAAACCACCAGCACCAGAGTCCACCAACGCCTGGGTCGTCACCGAGCCCCCGACCCAGGAGAGGACAACAGTGATCAGTGGTTTATCAACACGGGAAACCGGGGACGAGGAGACTCCACCCAAGATCTGCCCCCGACAGGATCTCAGGTGCGAGCGTTTCCCGGACGGTTCGGACATGCCAACCGAAAATGCCCACCGAGACCACAGTACATGCATCGGCCCTCGCGTCTCCGGAGTACCCTCTCCCCCTCGGACAGGCGAGCAAACCCCAGCTGCATGGGTTCACCCCCAGACAAGTCAACACCAGGAGGCGTGGGAGGAGAGGGAGGCACGGGTGGGACAGCAAAAGTAGGCGCCAAACTGTTAGGAGGCCTCCGCAGGCGCTCCTTAAAGGAAGGTCTCTCCCTGAGTCTGGTGTCAATCAAAATCAGGAAAGAAATAAGAGCCTCGAGCTCCACTGGTAGGTCCTTAGCTGCAACCTCATCCTTCAAGGCATCCGAGAGACCATGAGAGAAAGCAGCGACCAGAGCCTCATTATTCCAACCTACCTCTGCTGCCAGGGTACGAAACTCAATGGCGTATTCGGCTACGGATCGTGAACCCTGTCTGACGGACATAAGGAGCTTCGCAGCAGAGGCGGCGCGAGCCGGCACATCGAATACCTTCCGAAGAGAAGCAACAAAACCGGAAAACTCGGCAACCACCGGATTGTTGTTCTCCCATAAAGGGCTGGCCCAGGCCAAGGCCCTGTCCGAGAGCAGCGAGATCAAGAAGCCCACCTTTGATCTCTCAGTGGGAAAGGCATGTGGCAGCAACTCGAAATAAATGCCCACTTGGTTAAGGAAACCTCGGCACTGAGTTGGCTCTCCCCCAAATCGTTGTGGAAGGGGGGCAGAACCGGACATACCCCGAAACACCGCAGGCGCAACATCAGGTGTCGGGGTAGACTCTGGCGCAACAACCGGAGCGGCAGTAGGAGCGGGCCCAGGAGCGACAACCGACCCATCGGCAACGGGAGCGACATGAGCCGTGCGTTCAAGCAGGGTTTGCAACGCCACGGCGAACTGACCCAACAGGGACTCCAGCTGATCAAGTCTGGCAACCAGCGTGGGTAGCGAGGATGGCTCTGTACCGTCAAAATTCATGGCTTGGTCCTAATGTTACGGAACCATGAACCAGACGTACAACAAGAGATAAGTGAAAATAAGAAGGCTTTATTGAAAATCAAGCTGTAAAGCAAAAGTCCAACGGATGGTGAAACCAGGTCAGGAACCAGAAGGGTAGTCAGACGAAGCCAGGATCAGGAACCAGCAGGGAAGTCAGACGAAGCCAGGATCAGGAACCAGCAGGGAAGTCAGACGAAGCCAGGATCAGGAACCAGCAGGGAAGTCAGACGAAGCCAGGATCAGAACCAGAAGCAGCAGCAGTCTTAGAAGCATGTGCACACAGGAGGACCAAGCAAGGAACTGAAGTCACAGACCTCCTATATATGTGAGCCAGGCATCCAGCTCCTCCCAGTGGGAAGGAGGAGCCGCAGGGTGGGAGGCTACAAGAGACCTAGAAACCAAGATGGCCGCCAGCACATGTCAAACGAAGGAGACAGGAGAGAGGTAAGACCATGACAATTACACTACAAAAAAAGAGTACAAAATAAAAAATCTGATAACCTGCAAAACTGAGGGAGTTGTGTATGTGCTCCAGTGCCAATGTTCCTTGCAATACGTGGGACGCACAAAAAGACCAATGTGGAAGAGAATAAGGGAGCACATAAAAAACATTGAAAAAGGTTTTTTGGAGCACAGTGTCTCACGACATTTTGAACAGTGCCACCAAAAAGACCCAAAAGGACTACAATTTTGGGCCATTGAAAAATATATACCCCATTGGAGGGGGAGTCACAAAGTCAGGGAGCTTAGTAAATGTGAATCTCGGTGGATACACGAGATGGCTACCCTGTCTCCCAATGGCCTCAATATTGAGTTCGACCTCAATTGTTTTATTGCTGATTTTTAAGTATGGGTTATTATATATATAATTAGTTTGGAGTAATTATATTAATTTTTATATATATTTTTATTGTATTTTATAGATTTTTATTCCTGCATATTAATTTTTGGTTTTTGATCAATTGGTCCCCTCTATTACTATTTATTGGGTAGAACCTTGAATGATCCATTTATTTAATTTTTATTTATATATATATATATATGTTTTTTTATGTAATATATGTCTATTATATGCAATACTATAGACAGCCACTAGATGGTGGTGTGTTTCAACCAAATATGACTTGTGGTTGTTACGATATGTTACTTCACCACTTGAGTATTTTAAACATAACAGATTTGGTTTTTAAATGGTTTTAAATGTCTTTTCATATATTGCACTATTAAAAGTTTGTATAATTTCACAATTGTTATATGCTGTGGAAGTCAGCCGACAATGATGTGAATGATCTATCCTCCGCTCTTGCCTCCATTGCCAGCATGTATAAATAGACAGCTTACATGGTCACATGGCAACCCATGAATAAGTCACGTGTCCAGTGACGATACGCGTGGGGGAGGAGCCTAAGTGACGCGATTGATGGGAGAATCGTCCCAGTGAGGAGATCGCAAGCACTGAGCGGCGTTTGACTCTACAGCTGAGCTTTTTGACTTGCAAGTGTATCGTGAGTGCAATCGCCGTATTGCCTGTATTATTTATCTCCTTAAACGTTATTTGCACCATGTGTTTTTTCCTTTTCTCCTTTTATGAGCGGTCTCACTGAAGGAAAGGGAAACTGAAGAGGTGAAGTTTGTTTGTAGTGTCTGCTATAGGATCCCTCATCACAGGATTCGATTTGTTTTCTCCCTTATCACAGTGACTGTGCAGTGTGTCTTTCTTCCAAGGAAGTTGTTGTTATGCTGATCCTTCACGGGACTGTTACAATACTTGGCACTTATATTCATTATTCTGCTTAATTGCATGTCATTTATGTTTATTTGCACTTATTTGCACTTTGATGCCCATTATTAGGGGATCTCTTATGCACTATTGTATACTATTATAAGTTAATATCAGCGCAGCACCCATTTTTCACATCATGCCATGTCCTGTCTTCTCTCCCCCCTGCCTGTCAGAAATCCCCTGTGGAACTGTGTAAAAAAGCTTGTAAATTCCTAAAATCCACAGCACCACATATTGCAAAATGTGTATGTCTGCAATTCAATTGTGCCACATACCTTCTTCAAGTGCTGGGCGCATCTGTAACCCCCTGGAGCTGTCTTTGCCTCTTCGAGCACTGCAGAGGGAGAGGGGCCCAAAATCCCCCGCTGACAACTTGCAGAAGAGGAGAAGAGCAGAGCAGCGTGACATCAGCTGAGCGCTGCTCGGCGTTTCCATGGCCCACCGGAGGTCTCTTCCCAGCTCTAAGGAATGCAGAGGGAGGGGGGCCCAAATTCCCCCTGACAGCTTGCAGAAGAGCAGACAAGCAGAGCAGCGTGACATCAGCTTAGCGCCACTCGCTCGGCGCTTCCATGGCCCGCAAGGTGTCTTCCCATTCCCAGCTCTAAGGAATGCAGAGGGAGGGGGGCCCGAGATCCCCCTGACAGCTTGCAGTAGAGCAGATGAGCAGAGCAGCGTGACATCAGCTGAGCGCCGCTCGCTCGGCACTTCCATGGCCTGCTGGAGGTCTCTTCCCAGCTCTAAGGAATGCAGAGGGAGGGGGGCCCGAGATCCCCCTGACAGCTGAGAGGAGAGGAGAAGAGGAGAGCAGTGTGAGGTCAGCTGAGAGGAGCGGGAGGTCAGCGCTATACCAAAGGTATTTGTCACAAATAGATCATATAAACACACACACACAGTCAACACTGTAATAGAGTGGACTCTAGTATTTCACCAGCACTTTAAACTAGGTCTTATTTTCGGGGTAGGGCTTATATTGCAGTCCTTTCCGAAAATCGGGGTAGGTCTTATTTTCGGGGAAACACGGTAGTGGTTGTATGGTCACCAGAGGTGATTGGACACTGGCACAACCAATCAAAGACAGTTCCCCTCCATATAACCCCTCCCATCAGGGAAGTACCTCAGTTTTGTAGCAAAGCAGTAAGGTTCCCATAAAGAAGGGGGGGGACCTTTGTGTCCCGTGGTGTACTCCAAAAAAATAATTTTTACAGGTAAGCTGTTATTAAAAATTCTAATTTCTTTATCGTACACCACGGGACACAGAGCCTCTATTCATTACATAGTGGGACGTCCCAGAGCAATGCTCAATGAAGGGTTGGAGACACAGATCCAAGAAGGCTGTAAACGGACAAGAAGCCCTAGACTGCTGACTGCAGCACACTACTCCCGAAGGCAGAATCCTCATGTCCTCTTACATCAATTTGATAGAATTTGGTAATTGTATGGACTGAAGACCAAGTTGCAGCTTTACAGATCTGAGCCATCGAAGCCTGGTGATGCACTGCCCATGAAGCGCTCATAGATCTGGTTGAGTGCGCCTTGGAAGAAGAAGGAATCTTGTTCCTTAAACCATAAGCTTGAATAATTACTTGTCGAATCTACCCAGAAATGGTGGAATTTGATGCCGCCTGTCGCCTTTTTAGGACCATCTGGCAAAATAAACAAAACATCTGTTTTACGTATCTGCAGGCAACCACTCAGATACGTAAAACAGATGTTTTGTTTATTTTGCCTGCTCTCACTACATCTAGGGAGTACAATATTCTTTCCTCTGCTGTCCGCGGATCAGGAAAAAAGGAAGGCAAAACAATATCTTGATTCAAATAAAATGCAGACATCACCTTTGGTAAAAAGGTTGGATGGGGTCGTAGAAACAATCTTGTCCTTGTGACAAATTAAATAAGGCTGATTACAAGAAAGAGCTGCTAATTCTGATACTCTCCTAGCAGAAGAGATAGCAATCAAAAAGGCCAATTTCCTGCTCAAAGGGATCAAAGGAATATGACAAATAGGTTCAAAAGGTTGCCTCTTAACAATTTGAATTTGGTATAGTCAGTGTTGTAGACAGAATATCGGGAGCCTATAACCATGAAAACTTCTGGAGTGCTTCCTTTAGAGTTTCCCTTAATTACCAAATACTAACTCTTGTTGTTGTTCTCATATTCTGGGTATTGTAAAATTCCCCATGTCAAGGGCCATATAGTGGGGTGCCAGATGAGTCATATTAATTGGCAGGTGTAGATAATATAATCAGCGCAATAAAACACATATAAAACAAGCAGCTGAACACTGGGATTCAATTAATAAAATTCCTGAGAGTAAATAAAAAATAGGTAGTGCAGCGTGACACAGGTGAACTTTCAGAGCTGCATACCTGACAATGTTGTTAACCTTTCATCTATAGAGAAATGTGTCAGGGCGAAAAAACGATTCCCAGAAATGAATACAATAGGACTTCAAATTCCCAATGCAGACATGGAAACGCCTGCTTCCGAGACCAGGATTTGATGCCTTCCTTTGGAGACCTTTTTATCATTGCTGTTATTGGAGATACCCTTATGGGAATGCTGTTTATGACCTTATCTAACAGAGGGTCATAGCTGTGAGGTGAGCGGCCATTACTACCATTGGTGGAGGTGTTTCTACTTATTTCCACGCTACAGCACCTGCATGATTTTCTACTCATCACCAGTCACTTTAGAAAAGATTCTATATGGACTTTCTATTATTGGACTTTTAGCGCTGCACTACCTATTTTTTATATTAATTGGCAGAACATTGTTTCTTTCTGAGAAATTGCGAGATGTTCTTGGCGGCTTTAGCCTGTTGATATACACCAGATCATTCTTGTGTCCCCTACTGCAGTAAAGCTGAGGGACTACAAATACTGGGTGCCTGGTTCGCATTGTAAAAAACTATAGCTCTTGTGGACAATAGAGGCCAGACCTCAGTTGGCAAGTATTGGTCTGTTCCTTTACCTTGTAGTTCACCTCCACTGACTCGTGCCCGAGCCAGAAGGCAACATGAATCTTCTAGGAGCTAGACCTGATGTATTACTTTGGGGCATCATTCTCGGTGGTGGAGCAGTAGTATGGATTACAGTTATGACATATGAATGGATCCGACAGGAAAAACTGGGTAAGATGTCTGGTACCTTCTCAATGAATACAACCATAGTGGGAGAAAGGGTGTACATTAAAGCTAGCCCTAGACCACGCTTGAAAAGAGAAGGGAAGGAGTACCATGACCAGTTCACTGAGCCTCTTTTTTTTAATCTTAGTTCTCTTTATTATTTTCTGATAGTTGTCAAGACAAGTATTCTTACAAAAGATATAAAATAAGCATTCCAGATATTTAAGTACAATCAGTAAAATGTGTGCACACAGGGCATTGACTTGCCCCAACTGACCCTCCATTAACAACCCCCCCCCCCCCCTGCCCACCCCATACACAGTTATACATCTATTTATGTTGCCCCGAGTAGGAGCAAATACATTAGTCTGGGCACCTATTAGTGCATTACGTAAGGGGAGAAGAGATTAAAATATGAACGGAGAAAGGAGGAAACCAGCGTATCCAAGCCTAGCATTAGGAAGTCAAGCCCTCAAGAACCGCCGAAGGAAGAAAAAAATAAAGAAGAAAAAGAAAGAAAAAATAAATAAAAGAAAAACAAGGGGGTTAGGGGTAGGAGCTCTAATGCCCTTATTGTTGTAAGTTGCTAGTTATAAGGAAAAATTCCCAATTCCTGGGGGGGTGGGGGTCCAGGCCCGGGGGAGGAATAACCTCTATAGGGGGTATCCCATATCCCCCAACCAGGGCCCCCAGATTCTTTCAAATCTTTTATAGTTACCTTGCTTAATAAAGGCCACCCTCTCGCTCCAGATCATTGCATTGATGGTTTCAACCCAGTTTTTTACAGATGGGGGGGCGTGCGCTTGCCATCTCTGAGCTATTAACTTACATGCTTGGAATAGGCACCTCAACACACCTTCCAGGGCTCCTGGTGGAACTCTATAGTCCTCCATGTACCCTAAAAGGCAGGTTTTAGCCTCTGGCTCTAATGAGGTCTTGAAATTTTTGTTGACCCTGTCTATTACCTCTATCCAATATCTAAAGAGCTTAGGACACCTCCAGACCATGTGGATAATGTCCCCTGCTGCCTTACATCTAGGGCATTCATCGCTCTGATTCCAGCCTAATTTAAACATTTTTTTAGGAGCATAGTAAACGCGGTGCAATAGAAATAAGTGGGACAGCCTCTGTGCCGGGGCAATTGACACCAGAGCCCCTCTTTGTAGAATCTTACTCCGTTTGCTCCGAAGTCACTATTCCTAGATCTCTTTCTCATCTTTCTCCGCTCTTGGAAATACCAATTTGATTTATGGCTCTAGCCCCCAGTTTACCATACATCTCTGAGATTAAACCTTTCGAACTATTAGTTTGAATTGTTTTGAGAAGAGCGGGGATCTGAATCCTAACAATCTCTTGTGTCCTAAACTGAATTTGGATGGCATGTCTGATCTGTAAGTATTTATAGAACGTCTTGTTGGATATATTGAATTTGTGTCTCAAATCTGAGAAAGTTTTCATGAGATTGCCCTTATAAAGATGGAGTAGCCGTGTAATTCCCTGCCTCTCCCATTCTTTAGATTTCTCTATATCCCTTACTTCTGTTAAGTTCTTGTTATTCCAGAGGGGGGCAAACTCAGTTACCCCAGTGTATCCCAGCAGGGCTTTCGTTGTCTGCCATACTTTACAAATTAGCTTTATGGTCGGGCATTTGTAAATGAATGAATTTTCCTCAAGGGCTTCTACCAATATTTTATGTGGGCCCCCTGATAGTATTAATCTACTACTAACATTATCTAGGTTTTGAGTGCCACAGCCCGCTAGATGTTGTACCTGGGACACCAGGAAATACATTCGCGGATGTGGGACCGCTTTTTTACTGTTGCATAGTCTGTAAACTGATTCTGGCCTGACCTCCTTTCCACATTAACTCTCTGAATAAAGTTTCCATTCTTTTAAACCATACTTGGCTTACCCAAATCGGGGAGTTGTGGAGTACATATAATATCTGGGGGAGCCAAATCATCTTTATTAAATTACATCGCCCAGCTACAGAGAAAGGGATGCGGTTCCAGGTGTCCTTTTTTTGTTTCAGTTTTAATAGTAAAGGAACTATGTTATTGCTAGCATACTCCTTGACATCGAGAGTAATCCAAACCCCCAAGTATTTTAGTTTTGTGACAATTTTCAACTAGGACATTTCAGCTATCGTCTGGTTGCCTAATGGGTCTATTGGAAGCAACGCCGACTTATCCCAGTTGATGGCCAACCCTGAGAACTGCCCAAACTCTCTGACCATTTGAACCACTGAAGCCAACGAGCTATCAACGTCCCCTATGAAGAACAGGACATCGTCTGCAAATAACGATATCCTGTCCAAACCCCTTCTGAATCCCTGTATATCTTCCTTGAGCCAAGCTTTAATTGCTAGAGGTTCCATGGCTAGCGCAAACAGGAGGGGGGAGAGGGGGCAACCCTGCCTCTTTCCCCTCTCCAGCTTGAATAAGTCTGTAACTTCACCATTTATTTTAATTTTTGCTTGTGGTTCGCTATACAAAAGTTTGACCCACCTAATAAAGGATGGGCCAAACCCAAAGCTCTCTAGTACCTTGCACAGGTATGGCCACTCAAGGCTATCAAATGCCTTAGCGGCATCGAGGGCCAATAGCGCTCTAGAGCCCTCATTATCAGTTGGAATCTGTGTATTTAAAAAGACCCTTCTAATGTTGATGCTTGTTGACCTATTTGGAATGAAACCTGACTGGTCAGGATGGATAAGGCTCTCAATACACCCATTTAAGCGAGTTGCCAGGACTTTAGCAAGAATTTTTACATCCGTGCAAAGCAATGAGATTGGGCGATAGGAGGAGGGATCAAGTTGGTCTTTTCCCTCTTTATTAATTACTATAACAGTTGCTTCCTCCATAGAGGGGGGGGGGGGGAGATGCCCTTCAGAAAATGCTCATTTCAATGTCTTCAGCAGTTCTGGTAACAATATTTTGCCAAATCGTTTGTATATCTCTACTGGGAGCCTGTCTGGACCAGGTGATTTATGGCTAGACATCCCCGCCACTGCGAACTGAATTTCCTCTAATGTATTCCAAGATTTTTTCATCCTCTTCAGACAAAGTTGGGATTATAATTCCCTGGAAAAAGGCTTCCATGCTTTCATTTCCTCTCCTGGATTTATAAAAGTCATAGAACGTATGCCTTCTCTCCATTCCGTCAGTGGAAATTTCACCTGTTGGAACCCTAATTGCCGCAATGTTGGAAGAGGGGGTGTTAACCCGAACCAATAGGGACAACACTCGTCCCACTTTCTCCCTTTCACCAAATTGGCTTTGTCTCTGAAAGATTTGGCGATTCTCTGCCTTACTCATAATAGCAATTCTATAGACCTTCTGTTTATCCAACCATTCTCTTTGCTTACTCAAAGAATCGTTGTTCGGCTAGCATCACTTCGCTTCTGAGGACTTCCTCCCTCACCCTGGATTCCCTTTGTACTCTCGCCACCCTCTGAATCAGCAAACCCCTTAAATAGGCCTTCAGGGAATCCCAGACCACTCCAGCCACCGCCGAGCCTGTATTAATTTGGACATATTCTTGCAAACTATTCAACAATTCCTGTGGTTCGCCTAGCAGTTCGAGCCAGTATGGACTAATTTTCCACTCTCTTGGAAGGGCTCTGTCCCCCTTTCTGATTACTAATTATTTTTTTTATCAAAATTATTTTATTGTTTTTTTTTTAAACAGTACAATAAATACAACATAAAATCAACATACAAACTAACAACATACTTGGTCTCACATTGTACCCCTTACACATAGAAGGATAAATAAAATACCAGAGGATATATCTTCAGCCGGTACTGCTTCTAAGATATTCCTTCCCGTTTTGCCTCCCCGTCTAAGTTTTTCCATTATATTCTCCCTTTAGAAAATCGGGGGACCAGGCTCGCATCCCCTACAGGAGATAGGAGGGGAGAGGTAGGGGAGAAGGGGGAGGGAGAGAGGAGGGACAGGGGGCAAAGGAAGAGTAAGAGAGAGAAAGAGAGAGGAAAAAAATATATATATAAATATTCCTTCCTTGTGAATACTATTAATATTATCGAAGTGCAGACACACACCCAAAAAAAAACAAAAAAAAACCCTATATATTAAGAAGGGGGAACAGAAAAAACAATTCCCCTATATTGTGAACGCTACCGCAATAGAAAAAAATAATATATGGGGGATAATTCCCCTTGTTGTGTATACTCTAATATAGCAAAAGACCCTATTAAAAAAAAAAAAACCCTATATATTAAGAAGGGGAACAGGAAAAACAATTCCCCTATATTGTGAACGCTACCGCACAAGAAAAAAATAATATATGGGGGATAATTCCCCTTGTTGTGTATACTCTAATATAGCAAAAGACCCTATTAAAAAATCCCCCCCCAAAAAAAAATATATATATTGCAATATGGGGGTGTTTAACTTAAGTGGTAAATGCGATTGTTAGCGAGTCCACAGCAGCCAGTTGTAAGATTTAAGGGCATGGCAGCCCATTTTTTATTAAAAGGAAACAAAATAAAAAGTCCATTCATAGGATTCCCACGCAGGGGTTCTTCTCCAATACAGTTCACAAACACAAAATGCCAAGCTTCCTGGCTCCTAGGCTTACTTCAGCCTGGCTGTACCTGTTAAACCTTGGCCCACTCCTGGCTTTAACAGGATTCTCCAGTCTGTTGTCTCCCCGACTTCAGGCCTTCCTTTAGCCCCTCTTGGACTCACTAGCCACCCCAGGTCTACTAGCCTCTCAGTCCATTGGCACGAAGTCCCCCCCACACAAGGGATGTAGTCTTGCAGGGTAGACAGACAGCTCCCCACACACAGGACTGCCTTGCAGCAACAGCCAGCTGCGCACTCCACCTTCCTCTCCACTCTGTTCTCACCAGTCCCTGATTTATATTGGCTGTTTTCACCTGAGCACCCAACCTGTTGGCTATTCCCATGACCTGGACACAGGGCCGGAGATCCCATCCCGCCCAAGTCTCTGCAGGATCTCCAAACCACACAGCCCCATTCAAACTTGGCAAAACCCGGAGAAAGCTGCCAAAACAGTTTCATCCGTTTTAAAGTTATGCTGTGAAGTTCTGCAGTCCACTGACATGCAGACTCTGTGTCCGTTTTTGCTGCGTTTTTATGGTGACCGGGACCCTCACTATTACAATATATACTATAGATTAAGAAGGTTGACCAAAAGAAGCACTTCTCCTATATTGTGAACGCTACAACCAAAACAAAAATCAGTATATGGGGGATAGTTCCTCTTGTTATATATACTCTAATATAGTAAAGACAAGAGTGGGAGATATATATAAAAAAATAAATAAAAAAAAAGCAATTTCCCTATATTGTGAACACTACAACCAAAACAAGAATTAGTATATGGGGGATAATTCCCCTTATTATATATACTCTACTATAGTAAAGGACAAAAGTGAGAAATATATATATATAAAAAAAAGACTAAGGGGGACGGTGGGGGGGGGACAAAGAGTGAGGCCAGACTACCCATCTCCTCTATTCCCCCCCGATTCCCCCCTCCTCCCCATCCCCCCCCCGGCCCTGTATTCCCTCCATCTCCTCCAGATCACTTCATATCTTGGTCTGGAATCCACATGAGAGGACCACAGTTCCTCCATCAGTCTCATTTTATCAATTTCTAGTAACCATTCTCCAATCGAGGGTACTTCTTTTTTCCTCCAGTTCCTAGGTATTAGTGCCTTGGCTCCATTCAATAAGAACGGGACCAGGGAACCTCTGTATTTTTCCCTGGACAGACTCGTAGTATGAAACACATTCCCATGGATCATATCTTATCTCATATCCACTTATTCTTTTTACCAACACCAATATCTCCCTCCAATATACCTGTATGATGGGGCACTGCCACCATATGTGGGCATGAGTTCCCTCCATCCCACACTCTATCCAGCATAGGGAGGAGGCCTCACTATTCATTCTGTTCAATTTCATTGGGACATAGTACCATTTAGTAAGCAACTTATAGTTGGTTTATTTTACTTTTGCATCCATCGATGTAGCCTGGACATATTCTAGTACCTGTCTCTTCTTTTCATTGGATATAGTTTGATTAAGTTCTATTTCCCAACTTTCTATCATTTTCAGTCTCCCTGGTTCTATCTTGGTTGTCAACATTTTGTAAATACTTGAAATTCCCTGTCTTCCCAATTCTCCTTGGGTCATATATTTTTCCCATTGATTTAATTCATTCATGGCACGCAGGGGTTTTGGCAAAGTGCCTACAAAATGTTGGACTTGTCTGTGCCTCCACCTAGGGACAGTCCGTATTTCTCTTGGAGTTCTACCACCGAACATAGTTCATTACCCTTTATTACATCCTTCAATTTTAACCCCTTAACGCCCGCCGCACGACTATATACGTCCGCAAAATGGCACGGACAGGCAGATGGGCGTATATATACGTCCCTGCCTTCTAGCGGGTGGGGGGTCTGATCGGGACCCCCTCCGCTGCGTGCGGATTCCCTCGGGGAGCGATCCGGGACGACGGCGCGGCTATTCGTTTATAGCCGCTCCGCCGCAATCGCTCCCCGGAGCTGAAGAACGGGGAGAGCCGTATGTAAACACATGGCTTCCCCGTGCTTCACTGTGGCGGCGTATCGATCGAGTGATCCCTTATATAAGGGAGACTTGATTGATGACGTCAGTCCTACAGCCACACCCCCCTACAGTTGTAAACACACACTAGGTGAACCCTAACTCCTACAGCGCCCCCTGTGGTTAACTCCCAAACTGCAACTGTCATTTTCACAATAAACAATGCAATTTAAATGCATTTTTTGCTGTGAAAATGACAATGGTCCCAAAAATGTGTCAAAATTGGCCGAAGTGTCCGCCATAATGTCGCAGTCACGAAAAAAATCGCTGATCGCCGCCAATAGTTGTAAAACAAATAAATTAATAAAAATGCAATAAAACTATCCCCTATTTTGTAAACGCTATAAATTTTGCGCAAACCAATCGATAAACGCTTATTGCGATTTTTTTTTTACCAAAAATAGGTAGAAGAATACGTATCGGCCTAAACTGAGGAAATTTTTTTTTTATATATATGTTTTTGGGGGATATTTATTATAGCAAAAAGTAAAAAATATTGAATTTTTTTCAAAATTGTCGCTCTATTTTTGTTTATAGCGCAAAAAATAAAAACCGCAGAGGTGATCAAATACCACCAAAAGAAAGCTCTATTTGTGGGTAAAAAAGGACGCCAATTTTGTTTGGGAGCCACGTCGCACGACCGCGCAATTGTCTGTTAAAGCGACGCAGTGCCGAATCGCAAAACCTGGCCTGGGCATTTAGCTGCAAAATGGTCTGGGGCTTAAGTGGTTAAAGTGTCCGAGGTTGCCCACCTTAGGTACATCCCCCCTTCCTTGCCCGGTGGGAAGAAGTCTGTACCCGTAAGTGGCAACAACGGACTGTTATAAAGCCATTTTTTTATCCTACGGACCTTATCTTATATTCTCAAAGTTTCTTTTGTTATTCCTGGAATATCCTGAGGCAATCCTCTGTATTGCCTCGGTACCCATATTATATTTCCCAGCTCTTTTTTACTTAAACTCTCTTCAACTTCTACCCACTTTTTTTTACTACCTCCCTCACCCTGAGCCCAGTCCACAATCCTCCTCAATACCGCCGCCTCGTAATACCTTCTAAAGTCCGGCAACTGAATTCCTCCTTCCACTTTAGATCTAATCAGGGTCTCTACTGCTATACGAGGCTTTTTCCCCCTCCAAATAAAGCCCCATATTATCCTTTCCAAAACTTTAAAATACATTTCTGGAATTTTTATCGGGAGTGTTTGAAAGATATATAAAACTTTTGGCAAGATCATCATCTTTATAGTATTGATCCTTCACCACCATGTTACTCTATCAATACCATATCCTTTTAATTCTGATTTTACTTTATTCAATAGTAGTATATAGTTATCTTCATAAAGGTATCTTTCTGTACTGGACAAAAAAACACCTAAATATTTCAACCCCCTCTGCTTCCATTTAAATGGATAGAGGACCTCAAGTTCCCTGTGATCTTGTGGGCTTAATGATATGCTCAAAATCTCTGATTTGAGTATAAAGCTCCTATCCACCTCAGCATACTTGGGCCAAATCCTATATGGGATAGATACGCTAACATAAATTCCCAGTCCAACCTGTCAAACGCCTTTTCGGCATCTAAAGACAGGAATACTACTGGTTCTTTATTCTTCTTGGCTTTCTGTATCAGAAAAATTGCTCTTAGGATATTTTCTCTTGTTTCTCTCCCGGGTATGAACCCTGCCTGGTCATTTTCTATCAATCCTGCCAGAAGCGGTCTTATTATCTCAGCAAGAATTTTGGAATACATTTTTATATCCACATTTATCAGAGATATGGGCCTATAGCTGGCACATAGGGAGGGGTTCTTATCTTCCTTCCCTATCAGAGTTATGTGAGCATTCAGGGCCTCCTTACGCATTGCCATACCCCCCCCTATAGAATTCATATATTTCTGAAAGAATGGCACTAATATCTCCCCAAACCTTTTGTAATATAGTGACGTATACCCATCAGGGCCAGGACTCTTCCCCATTTTAATGCTCCTGATTGTTTGGCTTATTTCCTCTTTTGTTATTTCTTTTTCTAGGTTACTTATTACTTCCTCCGCCAAGTCTGGGGTCTTCACCCTTTCTAAATATTGTTTAATTTTTTCCCTTTTATTCTGAACTTCTATGGCCCCTTGCCCTTTGTTAACATTATATAAATTTTGATAATATTCATAGAATATTTTAGTTATCTCACTAGTGGAGTGTCTCATATCTCCATTCCTATCTTTTATTTTCAGGATAGAGTTCTGTGTGTTTCTTGGTTTTATGGTCCTTGCTAGCAGTCTCCCCGGTTTATTACCCATTGCATAAAATTTGTTGTTCATGTTATTAAATATCCATTTCGTTTCCTGTTCAAGGAGGTCACGAATATCTTCTCTCTTTCTAGTTAGTACCTTTAGAACCTGTTCTTCCTGCAATTCTTTATGCTTCCGTTCAAGGGCCTGAATTTCTTCTAGTAATATTTGTTTCCGTGCCTGCCTAATCTTCCTCCTCTTGGCTTTTTCTGCTATCAGCCTCCCTCTCATAAATACCTTGTGCTTTTTACCAGAGTGTGGCTGGGGCAATATTTTCAATATCATTTTCTTTAAAGCGGTAGTTCACCCTCCTTCACCCCATTATTCCATTACTTTCGGCATCGTAGCGCGAGCTACGGTATGCCGGTCTTAAATTTTTAAACCCCGTACTCACTGTGCTATTGTTGATTGAAGAATCCGACTCCCGCGGGGAATGGGCGTGCCTATGGAGAGGGAGGATGATTGACGGCCGGCTCTGGCACGTCACGCTCCCCGAAGACAGCCGGAGTAGGTCTCGGCTATTCACAGCGCCTGCGCACAGGCTATGCGCAGGCGCCGTGAATAGCCAAGCCTATTTCGGCTATTTCCGGAGAAGCGTGACGTGCCAGGGCCGGCCGTCAATCACCTTCTCTCACCAGAGGAACGCCCATTCCCCGGATTCTTCAATCAACGATACCGCAGTGAGTACGGGCATAAAAAATGTAAGACCGGCATACCGTAGCTCGCGCTACGATGCCGAATTTAATTGTCTAATAAAAAAAAACTTTTTTTTTTTTTTTTACAGGGCGAACCCCCGCTTTAAAGAATATGCACATATCCTTTTCCAGGTCATCGGCTGTTTTAATGTTGTTTATTAGGGACTCATCTAACCTCCACACTGACTGTCCAGCCGGTATCTCCCCTGAATCCAGGGACATCATTACTGGGCAGCGGCGTATCTAGTGAAAATGGCGCCTATGGCAAGCACTGAAACTGCGCCCCTGTCAAAACATTTGAAACCCATCTTTCAGATAACCTTAACAGAAAAGACAGCTAACAAAACAAAAAAGTCAAGCTCTTTAATCTTTCAATTAACAAATTATGGATTGACACTACATAAAAATTACAACTGCACCTTCCTTGCTTTTACTAATGCAAACTGGTCTATGATGCGCTCAAAGTCATATTGTTCTGTTTCTACACTCAACACACACAATGGTCCGCAGGCACACACTGATACAAAAATCACTGATGATGCCAACACTGGCACTCAGTCATTAAAATACATTGGTGCACACAGTAACATACAAAAAAACAATGTAACAAACTCAATGCACACACATAATCGTTAACGTACACCGACATACATACCTGTATGATGTGAGTGTAACTGTATGTCTGTATATATTGTGACGCTATGCGAGGTGCGATACATGATCATAGGTACATTTCACCTCGCATACGTTCTATCATGAGAGACTGAACCGGAATCCATTCCGGGTTTTACAGCCTCTGCGCCTGGCTAGGATTCCGGTCCGGATGTTTGGGTCCACTGGAGTCCACAATCAGCTGGACTTTAAATGTCCAGGAAGAGAGCACAACAGGGCTCTGGCTTGAACTCGAACGATGTGGTCATCCACAGCCCAGATTGGGAATCGCACCTGCTCCGTGTACAAGCGGTCGTAGATTCCCTTAGGGAAGCACGTCTCACGGCCAATCCAAAGAAATGTGCCATAGGCCTGGAGGAGGCCAAATACCTTGGGTACATTATTGGCCGGGGGATGGTCAAGCCGCAGACCAATAAGATTGAGGCAATTCAAAAATGGCCCCAACCAGTCAATAAAAAACAAGTGAGGGCCTTCCTGGGCATTACGGGGTATTACAGGCGTTTTATACCCAATTTTGCCACCATTGCCGCCCCCTTGACCGATCTAACGAAGGGTAAGGGGTCGGTCATGGTCAAATGGAACCCCGAAGCCGAGGGGGCATTTCAGAAGTTAAAACAGGCTCTTTGTATGGTACCCGTACTAGTAACCCCGGATTTTAGCCAGGAGTTTGTTATACAGACGGATGCCTCTGAGGTGGGACTAGGGGCCGTACTGTCACAGATCAGGGATGGTGAGGAGCACCCAGTGGTATACCTGAGCAGGAAGCTGAACAAGCACGAGAAAAATTATGCCATCGTAGAAAAGGAGTGTCTCGCCATTAAGTGGGCCTTAGACTCCCTGAGGTATTACCTACTGGGGAGGTCATTTAAGCTGGTCACAGACCATGCTCCCCTGAAGTGGATGTGTGATAACAGGGAGAAAAATGCTCTTGTGACAAGGTGGTTCCTGGCTCTACAGCCTTTTAAATTTGCGGTGGAGCACAGGCCAGGGAAGCTCCAAAATAATGCAGATGCCCTCTCCCGTGTGCACTGTATGGTTGGGTCAAGTGCTCAGCCGCAGGGGCTTGAGCAGAGGGGGAGGATATGTGACGCTATGCGAGGTGCGATACATGATCATAGGTACATTTCACCTCGCATACGTTCTATCATGAGAGACTGAACCGGAATCCATTCCGGGTTTTACAGCCTCTGCGCCTGGCTAGGATTCCGGTCCGGATGTTTGGGTCCACTGGAGTCCACAATCAGCTGGACTTTAAATGTCCAGGAAGAGAGCACAACAGGGCTCTGGCTTGAACTCAGGAAGGGACCTGAGTGAGGGGAGCGCTGAGTGCTGGACTGAAAAGGTTTGCTTTACTACATGTTTTGTGGGTGTCAGGGACTAGCCCCACACTGTATAGAGAGGAGATCCTGTTTGTTTAGTTTAGCGCCGGACGGCAAGGATTTAATTTATTGTTTTGTTTTATTTTAATCTGCAAACCGTTTATAAATAAAATCTGGCATCCGCCAGACTTAAAAGAAAGTGCCTGCTTACAGACTGTGATTTCAGAAAAGGTGATCCCCACGAGCTAATCCCTCACAATATATATATATATATATATATATATATATATATATATATATATATATATATATATATATATATATATATATATATATATATATAAATAAATAAAAACAGGAGATGGTCAGACTGCGGGCATGGTACAGGAGATGATCATGGGCTGCAGGCATGCTACAGGAGATGATCATGGGCTGCAGGCATGCTACAGGAGATGATCATGGGCTGCAGGCATGCTACAGGAGATGATCATGGGCTGCAGGCATGCTACAGGAGATGATCATGGGCTGCAGGCATGCTACAGGAGATGATCATGGGCTGCAGGCATGCTACAGGAGATGGTCATGGGCTGCTGGCCATGCTACAGGAGATGGTCATGGGCTGCTGTCATGGTACAGGAGATGGTCAGACTGCTGGCATGGTACAGGAGATGGTCAGACTGCTGGCATGGTACAGGAGATGGTCAGACTGCTGGCATGGTACAGGAGATGGTCAGACTGCTGGCATGGTACAGGTGATGGTCAGACTGCTGGCATGGTACAGGTGATGGTCAGACTGCTGGCATGGTACAGGAGATGGTCAGACTGCAGGCATGCTACAGGAGATGATCATGGGCTGCAGGCATGCTACAGGAGATGATCATGGGCTGCAGGCATGCTACAGGAGATGATCATGGGCTGCAGGCATGGTACAGGACATGGTCAGACTGCTGGCATGGTACAGGACATGGTCAGACTGCTGGCATGGTACAGGACATGGTCAGACTGCTGGCATGGTACAGGACATGGTCAGACTGCGGGCATGTACAGGACATGGTCAGACTGCTGGCATGGTACATGACATGGTCAGACTGCGGGCATGTACAGGAGATGGTCAGACTGCTGGCATGGTACAGGAGATGGTCAGACTGCTGGCATGGTACAGGAGATGCAATGTAAATAGATAAAGAGAAGAGCAGGGAATAATTTCCTAACCACTATCTGTAAGTGTTGGCTGATCTGTATACAGGACAGGTGAGCTGCTGCTTAAACTTCTGCAGCTGTGACACACAGTGTGAGAGAGACCCACGTCCTAGTATCACCTTTGCCATGAGCACTTTATCCTCATTACATGTCACATAAACAATGGGCACTCCTCCTGGTATCAGCTCTGTAATGAGCTCCCGCTTCCTCCTGTCCTCACCTTCTCTATGATCTCCCTCCCTCCCCCAGTCAGCCTGTATCACTCACCTGTTATGCTTGATGGTGTTCTTCAATGCAGCCCAGGTCACAGCATCCCCCCTCCTCCCAGGAAGGGTGCTGAGGCTCCCAGGGAGTGTGTGACAGACACCTCCGAGCTCTGCACCCTCAGGACTGAAGGAAACATTAGCAGCATGCAACAGGGAGCAGCCGTCACTCTTGTCATGTGACGGCAGTCAGCTGACACTTCTGAGGGCGCTGATTGGCTAGGACGCCCCTGCTATCTACTTAGCTAGTAGCTGACTGCTACATCTCTCCTAGCATACTGTGTGGGTGACGCCCGGTGAGAGCGGAGCGGTTCAAGTTTTTTTTAGGGGGGGATCAGACACCTCAGCACAGTTCATCCATGCCCAAAAACGATTTTTCTGGAAAGTACATGGGACTGCCACAGGTCCAAAACCCAGGAATGTCCCAACACAATTGTAACTGTTGCTGACAAGTATGTGATAAGTGCCTTGCTGCCCAGCCACTCACAAGCGCCCCCTTCACATAGCGCCCATGGTACATGCCATACCTGCCATACCCTGGATACGCCACTGCCACTGGGGCATGGTCAGACAATGTTATCGATTTTATTTCTATCCTTGTCAGTCCCTCAAGCAGCCGATGATCTAGCAGGACATGGTCAATTCTTGAATAAGACCCATGAACCGATGAGAAATATGTAAAATCCTTATCTTTTGGATGGAAAATACTCCATGCCTCCACCAATTGCATCTGATATAATTTATGTTTGATCATTCTGAGGTATTTCCCTTCTGACCTCAATGAAACAGGCTGAGTGTCTAATAGTGGATCAAATACAAAGTTTAGGTCGCCTGCTAGAATCACCAAGCCCTCTCTAAATCCTTCTAATTTATTCAAAAATTTTCTCAGATAGGCAACCGGCCTTTCGTTGGGGCAATACACATTTACCAATGTGTATCTCATATTCAATACAGTACCCTTAACAAATAGATATCTTCCATCAGGATCTATTTCTGTGGCTTCTAAAGAGAACCGTATGTTCCTATCAAACCCTATTGCAATTCCCTTTGATCTTTTATTAGGAGAATAACTATGTATCCATGTAGGAAATTCCTTTGAGTTTAATCTGGTCTTTGATGTTATCTTTAAATGTGTTTCTTGCAGGAACACTATATTGGCCGAGAGTCTCTTCATCTCCTGTAGTATCTGATACCGCTTGCTTGGGATATTTAACCCTCGCACATTATACGTAACGATCTTTAATACACCCATTTATTATATTTCATTTTTTTTTATTTTTTCCCCAAGTAGGGAGCTCATATCGTATCCCCACAGGACATGAGAGACTCCAGGCCCTTTCTCAATATATAGAAAGGCTACACCATACTCCAGATTCAGCATAAAACCGATATCATCCAGAAAAAAAATCTTAATCAGGGTACCTAGAGACCACATATATAACATATAACTCCCACCCTCCCCCCACCCCACCCCCTGCGCATTGAGCCTCAATGCTAAGACTCACTCGGTCTGTGCCCATCCAGGCCACTTGCCGAGTGGGCCTTTCCTCTGGATGTCTGCTATGACCCCCCATTTCCCAGGCCCCGTCCACTAAATCGGGACGGCACCCGGCTCAGGGACGGCATACCAGCTCCATATTCTCCCCTCCCCAAGTGACATCCGTTTATTCTCTCTCTGGGCACTAAACTTACTAGGATCCTTTACCTAAAAAGAAAAAGGCAGTGAGGAGGTAAGAAGCCTGGGACAATCCCCACGGACACCTGGTCTCCAGCCACCCTTGACCCCTAGCTTCCCACCCCCAATACCCCAGAGAGAGCACCCCACTTAAAAAAAAAAGCTTAGTATTCTATGCCCTATTCCAGTCCTGTTCCTTCCATTTTCTCCAGGCCGGAGATCTCTTTTCCCAGTTGTCTATTTGCATTGGCTGAATCTTCAACCTATTACAAAATTCCTTTACATCTTCATGGAAACGGATAACCGCTGAGACCCCCTGGTTCTTAACTGACAGACAGGCTGGGATATCTTTACGGCATATCCTTTGTCTGTAGATAACTGGTTAGTGGCTTCAGCGCCCTCTTTCGTGCTAGAGTATCTAGTGACAAATCCGAAAACAGGAGTAACTTGACACCCTTATATTCCATGGCAACAGAATTCCTTGTACTTTGAGATACCAGCTCTTTTTGGTTATATTCTAGAAATCTGACTATAGTGTCCCTTGGTAGGTCTCTTTGTGTGTTGTATAACTTTTGTATTCTGTGAACCCGTTCAAAATACATTGGGGCTGTCGCCTCCCTTTTTAGATCTGTGTTGAATATCCCTCTCAGCACATTTCCCAATTCTACATCTTTGACTTCTTCTGAGATGCCTCTTATGCGCAAATTTTTTCTTCTGCTGCGGTTCTCTTGGTCCTCTAATTTATAACAAGCATTTCTTATTTGTGTCCAGTCCATATCAGCTCTGTCTCTTAGTTCCGTTATTGCATTTCTGTGCTCCTCCAGTTGTTCCTCTATTCCTTCCACTCTCTGTAATACACTCTGTATATCTCTTCTTGTTGCTCCCATTTCCCCCTTGATGGTTCTTTCTAGGCGTAATATAATTTCTGTCATGTCCATCATATCCTGCCTAGTTGCTGGGGCTTGGGTATCCTCAGGGGAGGTATCAGAAAACAAGCTGGGTTGTTGTTGACTCTCTGGGGTCTTTGGGACTTTACTCTGGCCTTTTACTTAGATTGATCCTTATTTTTCTCCTTTTTCCCTGGGACCTCCCCCTCGGTCTGTCCTTTTCTCTTTATAGGTGTCCCAGATATACCATTGTCACAGTCTCCTTTGGGACTATCCAGTGTCCGATCCAGTCCTTCAGACACAAGATATGACCTCATTGTGCTGCGGCCTGAGCCCCCTCCCTGCGTGTTTTTGGGGCCTTACGCACCATCTTTGCCCTTTTGTCGAGCACCTGTGTATAAGGTTTTTAGAGACGTGTATTGTTGTTGGTGGGAAGAGAAAAAATAGAGGGACCAAGAGAAAATAAAGAATTTCCTGTCCTCCTTTTTTTTTTTTTTTAAATGTTCAGTGCTGTTTTTACCATCCCTATGCCGACTCTATGGCCCAGCTCCCCCTTGTCTTCCCCTTGTCTGCTGGAGCTGTAGCTAAGACCTCAAGGGACCTGGATCATTTTCACCATAGGAACCCTTAGAAACACTTAGGTTAAATAGGCAGCCTTCCTCTTGGATCAATCTAGCTCTTCAGGAGCTGCTGTTCATCTAATGCATATTATATCCCTTATTTCAACAGAGTTTTCACAGTCCATCAGTCACTTCAGCTCAAACAGACAGATACTCCTTTTTCCCAGCACTCCCTGGGGGTTATGAGCGCTTAAGAGTTTGTTATACTGTATATGCTTTTCTATATGAATATAGCCAGCATATTCCCTTCAACACGGTAACAGCAAGGTATCAGTTTAAGGGTTCAAATATATGCTTTTCTATGTGAATGTAGCCAGCGTATTCCCTTCAACAAGGTAACAGCAAGGTATCAGTTCAGCAATGCAATAGCCAACTAGCAATCTTATCCGCCTTGCCACCTCCGCACTCTCAGCTTCTCTCTCACCTCTCCTCTTATTCCTGAGCAGTCCAAAGCAAGTGCATGGAGGGAGCACTCCGTCTGTGTTTGTGGAGACAGAGGGAGCTGAACGTAGTCCACTCAGCTGGCCTAGCTGGCCCTCTTCCAGGTCCCTGGATTCCTCACCTCCCCCCGCGTCTCGATCCTGACAGGGCTTGAAGTCAGCGTCGGCATCCGGAGCCACACCCAGCACGAGCACATGCAGTGTTCACAGTCCCCCAGCGGCTACCTCCTCCTCCTCTTACGTCACTCCGCCTGATGTCCATTCATCGGAGACTCAGCTGCTGACGCTCCGCCCAAGGACATCCAGGGCAGCTGCGCTCTGCATACTCTCCGGGGATCCCCCGGCCAGACTCTGACACCCGCCTGGAGGATGCCCGGGATATCCCTCAACCGGACACATGGCACACCAGTATCCACGCCGCCAACCTCACCAGGTAGACCAGGGCCAGTAAAGATAAGGGTTAGCAGTGACTAGGGGTGTTTTTTGCTTCAAATTCCTTTTTGTCTGGTCACTTCGAGCGGAGCATGGAGCTGCTGCTGCTGCCGCCCTGAATCCTTACGGCGCCATGTTGTTATTCCGCCCCCACCCTGATTACTAATTATAATGGTGAGTGGTCTGAAACCCCTCTTGGGCTATTCTCTATCTCCTTCACCATGCCCAATGCCTGGTCGTTACCCAAAGCCATATCAATTCTGGAAAGAGTAGCATGGGAGCTAGAAAAACAGGAGTATTGCCAAGTCCGGGGGTGGCGAGTACACCAGATAGAGAAGAAAGAGAGCGGAGGGCGCACCGACCTCGTGTGATACTGATAAAATATATTTATTCCAATAGTAAAATCAATGGTTATACTCACAAAATTGGAGTTAAAATCAGGCTTTAAAAATAAGTACAGCAGATGTCCAGCATCGTCAGTGGAACACGAATAATCGTTTGAACCAATCAGTAGATGTAAAAGCTGACGCGTTTCAGAGCACTGCAGACCACGTTAGCTCTGAGGAAAGGGGTACGCCCCCGAAACGCGTCAGCTTTTACATCTACTGATTGGTTCAAACGATTATTCGTGTTCCACTGACGATGCTGGACATCTGCTGTACTTATTTTTAAAGCCTGATTTTAACTTCAATTTTGTGAGTATAACCATTGATTTTACTATTGGAATAAATATATTTTATCAGTATCACACGAGGTCGGTGCGCCCTCCGCTCTCTTTCTTCTCTTTTATAGTTTCATGAATTCCCACGATTCTGAGGAGGGCTGCAAGACTCTAGATGATAACTTTTAATTGAACTGCACCACTTCATAGTACTCCCTATAAAATATCAGAGCGCAGGAGACTTGTTCGAGTACACCAGATATCCCTTAGCCCTGTCTCTTCCAAAAACTGGGCCAATCGGCCCCCTCGTTCTGTAATTGGTCCAGGTATCAAGGGAAATCTATCAAGAGCTCTGTCAAGGACTTCGTTATAGTCGCCCACTGCTATCAGGGGAATACCCGCTTTGTCCAACATAAATTACACTAGTTTCTGTAGGACAGCAAAATTAAAGGAGGGGATATAGATATTGGCTAGTACATAGGGCCTGTTCTCAATAGAACAGGACAAAAATATGTACCGTCTCTGTTCATCGATCCAGCTCTCTTCACAAGTGAACGGCACCCCTCTGTGTCTCTAATTAGGTGTGTCTCCTGTAAACAGAGTATCCTCGGCCCCCTCCCCTCCATTGATGACAGAACCAGCGCTCTCTTAATGGGATCCCCCAACCCTCGTACATTTCATGATCTAATCCTCCATGACATAAAAAGGGACAAAAATAAGCAAGAGCCTAGAATAGCCTCTCTCCCTCCCTTCTAAATGCTTCCTCAAACCGAACTCAACCTCTCTATCCTCCCCTCCCGCTCCTTGTGGTAATTGAGATAACTGCCCACCCGAACCCTCCCCCAAAGCTCCCTTCCACCACCCCCCTCCCCAGTCCGCCCTCCCAACCCCTCTATTCCCCACTCCGCCCATTGGGGCTCCCCCCTGGGGCTCCACCTGTGATCTCACCAAGCTCCCCAAACCATACCCACCATCCCATTCTTACACTCAACAACCTCACTTACTCAAAAGAGGGGTGAAGCTATCTCCCCCCACCCCTTAAACAAGGTTTAAATGCCCGATATCCTCCCACAAACAAAAGAAAAAGGTGGGGGGAAAAAACCCTGACATGAAAATTACCGCAAATATTTAAATATTCAATAAAAATATGAACCCACTCAAAAACAATTCAGTGGCATTATTGGAGTGTATATACTGCAAATATAAAAAAAAAGTGTAAAACCCCAAACATTAATCCAGTGATGTTGTTAACATATAAGTTCTTCCCTCCCTATCCCCTCCATCTCCCCCCCCCCAAAAAGGTGGAGGGGAGAAAAAGGGAAAGGAGAAAAAAGGGTAAATTCAGTGACATTATTGACATAAATAAACAAAAAAAACATACAAAGAATGTGAAAAATCCCCCCAAAAATTTGATTCAATGACATTGTGGACGTGCATATTCTTCCCGTTCTACCCCCCCAATCCCCCCCCCCCACCATGGAGGAGGAGGAGGTGCAGTATGTGTATATATATGTAAAAAAAAAAAAAAATTACCCTTGCATTCTTAAAAAAAAAAAAAAGGGAAAGAGGGAGCAAGGCAAAGAAAGTTAAACCAGTGGCATTATCAACATGTGTAAGCAACCAATGCCCAAAAAAAAAAGGAAAAAAAAAATTTGATGACATTATTCTATAAATCCTTGCAGTTATCTACCAACCATTGTGCCACTTCCGCCGGTGCATTGAAAAAAAATAGTCCTACCCAATGCTGTGACTCGTAAGCGGGCTGGATACAGTAAAGCATATACTACTTTATGCTGGTCTAGAATGCACTTAATTGGCGTGAATTCAGCTGTACACTTTTGAAGGTCTGGAGAAAAGTCAGGGTATAATGAAACTCTAACACCATTATACATAATGTCCCCCATCTCCCTAGCTTTTTGGAGCAGGGACACCTTATCGCCTGCCGGCGTGTGTTTAAAGGGGACCCTGTGAGCTCTCTCAATTGAAAAAAAGGGTGAAAAGGTAGCAGGCTCAAAAATTTCCCTGAGCCATCCCTCCATAAATGTTATAGTATTAGGGCCCTCACTCCGCTCTGGGAGACCAATCACTCTCACATTATTCCTGCGAAGTCTATTTTTGATCTCGTCTAATTTAGCCGCTTGGATGCTCTTTTTCTCCTGTAACCCCCTAAGTTCATTCTCAAGCGGGTACAATGTATCCTCAGCAGTGCTTATTCTCTCTTCCAGAGTGGTAACCCTTTCAACAGTGTTACTCATATCTTGGTGCATTGAGATGAATTCATCCTTCAAGCTCTTTAATTGATTATCAAAGCCAACCATGAATTCTTTGCAAGCATTGACAGCACAAAAAACATCTTTTAATGTAGGCTCTTCCACTAGTTCAAGATCAGCTGCAGTGGCAAGTTCGAGTGGAACTGGTGTAACCGGTAATGATACAGTTCCAGGCATTACCCCCCCCAGTCCCTTTAGTACTCACGGTTTTGGTGCCACTTAAGTTGGTTGAGTTGGTTTAAGAGCTGCCGGCCCCTGGCTCTTTCTAGTGGCTGATGACCCTGGTGAGCCTTTGGTCTGCGTTACTGGCGGTGACAGATTCCCCTTGATGGGTGAATGGAGTGTACCATGAGCAGAATGGGCGAACCTCTCCAACTTAGCTGCTGCCGCCAGATTTCCTCTTTCTTTCTCTTTTTCCTTAGCGGACCTTGTAGTGGGGGCGCCTTCTGGTAGTGCCTGGTCATCGGTCCCACACCTTTTGGTCATGGTGTTTCCCCAAAAAAGAAAAAAAAGAAAGAAAACAGCAAATCGTAGCAAGTCGCAGCAGGTCACAGAGTACCACACTGATATACTTTAACAACTCAGTTATATGCTGGTCTCCACCGTGGCTCTGAAGTGGTATTTTTAGGGTTTAAAGGTCAGCACATAGAGAGTACCGCCAGACACAAGTCAAAACCACCCCAAATGAGAAAAAATGGTCTAAGTAACTGGTAACTGGTAACTAGGAGAGAGGGAGGCAGGTTGAATTTTCTAGGTATTTAACCACATATATGCAGGCAAACTTGAAGGTGGATAACAAACAGTCCTGGTATGCAAGTCAATCCTCACGTTCCTTCACTCCCTTCTCCTTTTTCTTTTCCCTTTAATAGGAAACTTCACTTCACTGCTCTGTGATATTTCCTGCTGCTGTTGCAGCCACTGCTGCCCTTTTCACTGATCTTCACTGAACACAAGCTTCACCTGTACACCAATATACACAGTTCATACAGGCTCTTTTTTTTCTCCTTTTCACATACCAGTAGACTCCACACGTTTCAGACACGAGACGCTAGATCAAGGGGGGCCCAACCAGTGGCCCGCGGAGCCCTCTGATGTGGCCCGCGACCTCCTGCTCTGGGATGGAATAGAGTACTGTTATTAAAGGTCAGTTTATTACTAAAATCTGTGTATATATGGGCATATCTGTTCTGTAGTGGTTACTGGGCTTCTTTCAAACTAATCCGCAGATGCAGAGCAGCGCACCCGAGGGTTACCTGCACTGAGCCATAGACTTCTGTTATTTCCTGCGAGTTTGAACTTTCAGAAAATGCACCAAACCTGCAGAATATAATAGAAGTATATTGCAAAGTGCAGAAAAGCCAAAGGTACACTGCGTTGCACCCGCGGTGCGGGTAAACCACAGCGCATTAGTATGAAAGCAGCCATGGGCCCCTTTCACACGGTTGGTCCAACTCAGTTGGACCCTCCATTCACCTCCAAGGAGTGGCAGATGTAAACCGACTTGTGTCCTACCTCCAATCCGATCCGGCTGTGCCCGTGTCCACTCTGCATATGCAGAGCGGACATGGACCTGCCATCCGCCCGATCCACTGATTGTGGCCCGCCACCAGTTACCAAGTCGCTTAAGTGGCCCTTGCGCTTCAAAAGGTTGGTCACCCCTGCGCTAGATGATCCAGATGGGGGCAGTCTCAATGCCTTCAGAGATCCCCTCCACTTCCAGGATATCACTCCGTCTGATTCATGGCACACCCAGCACCTCTCCACTTTCTCCTCCTCCTCTCTTCACACCTCACGCTGTTCTGTGCTGAGTCAGATCTCGCGAGATTTGCGGCAAACCTCCGGGATTACGAGCGGGCGGTACTACCAGCAGTACAGGCTGGAGTGTCACAAACAGCCAGGCTCACCGCACCCAGCGCGGCATACACAGAGGGGGAGAGACAACAGGGACCACAGCGGGGGGAGGACAGTGCGGCACTACAGCGGTATGGCTGACATCCAGAAAGTCTCTCACTGTGCCATTGTCTATGGGGGGGGGATGGAGCGCTAGGAGATCACACACGCATCCTCTCCTCACTCCTCACATACTCCTGCCCTCAACATCCGGTCACGCCCCCCCACTGAGCCTCTTTAGAACTCTTTTTTGTCTATGCATCTACAAGCGGCAAAGAAGTTAAATATTAGCGTTTGCTGGATATGCACACATGCACTTATCTCACACCAGACTATGCCATTACTGGGTGTTCCTAGTGGGTTGCAGGACATAGAAGATAATGCACATTTCAATGACGTTAGTATCTCACTGACAGATCCATTTCTCTTTTGTTATATACAAATGTTCCTATGAAGCCACCCTAAGTATGCATTAACTTTACACAAATATATTCACCTGAGCTGCAGGAAAAAGGGTTTCAGAGTACCACCAGGAACATTGGTAATTCGAACTGTATGGAAGGAGCGGCAATACGATATTGGTTTGATGGAAATTTTACTGTTTGGAGCACGGACAGATACAAGCAACTTTAAGATTTAACCCAGCAACAGCATTTTAGGCAAAACAATTTAGAGCTGTTGATGTGTATCCCGGGTTATTATTATTATTGTTATTATTATTTTTATTCGTGGTTCCCTTAAATTCCATGGGAGTTTGTTACTTTGGCAAGGTCATACCCGCTACCTGGTATATGGAGGATAACGAGTGTAAGGAAACCCAGATACATAAAATACCCATACACTTCCAGCATAGGAGAGATCTGCCTATTCAATCCAACACTGGCATCAAAAAGGGGACCAGTGAGGAAGATGAAGTGGCAGATGGTGATGGGGCAGAGGTTGTTCAGTTACCTACTAACAAGCCCGAGAATGCCGAGACTAATGACGATGAGGGAAAGTATGTTGAGTCACATGATAGAGTGATTAAGCCCCTGTTCTCTATACTATGGGTAAACAGGTGTTGAATTAAGAAATCTTTCAGTTTTATCATAGATTTGGCAGAACTGATGGATGACAAAAACTTTGTAATTCTTGCTACTGAACTAAAAATGATAAAAAAGGATATACGGTACTTTAACACCGGCTGGTGTTGGATTACCTCACATCTAGCCAAGGAGGAATGTGTGCCATAGTGGGAACAGCGTGTTGCAACTATATTGGAAATGATACGAAGGCTGACAATGCCATCATCTCCCATATACAAAAGGTGCAACAATTAAAGCTAGGTTTTTGGAAAACACATAACGAGACCGCTTGGGTTGAAGGAAGCTGGAAGAGCTGGCTCTCATGGGTCAATCTGCTCAACAGGTTCTCAGGTATTGGAGGTTGGTTTTCTGGAATCCTGCATGGTATCCTATATATATTGTATAAATAAGGTACAGTGCTAAAAAAAAATTGTGAAAAAATAAACTGTATAGTTAATAAGTGCTAAGTGATTAATAAATGATCATGTGAAACAATAGCTGGAAGCAGACAACCGTGAAGGCAAAAAAGTTCCAAACTAAGAAAAGTCCATAAGTGAGGAATCATCAAGTAAGGGTTAAATGGATAAGATCTTCTTCCACCAAGAAACCACCCAGTGAGTGAGATGTAGTCTCCTTACCAGGGATAATTAGAGTCTTCCCATACAGACTTGCTTCAAAGCAAACAGGCAGTGATAGGCAAATGATTCCACAACACTTAATGCTCAGAGTAAATGGATGCTTCAAAAGCTCATGAAATAGGAAACAGAAAAACAACCCATAGCGTAATACTGTTGATAGGTAGCTTTAATGGGCTATTAAAGGTTGCACTTACAGTTTAGTAGTTAAAACAGCGCGATAAGTGCAGGTAGAAAGGGAATGCGGCGTCTCCTCACAGCCGCTCCTGTGTGCTGGGCTCCGTTACTGTGTATCTCCGTGGTTGAAAAAGTGATGACGTTCCACTGCTAGGCCACACCTACGTGTTTCGTCATCATAGGACGTCGTCGGGGATAGTTGGATTTTTTTGTACTGATAATCCTTGTAATCAAATGTGCACCCATAATGTGCAAATGTTGTTTGAAAATAATCACCAAGACTTGTACTAAGACCCGTCTTTCTGAGCCGCCAGGTCACGCATGATGACGGCCCATGAGATGGTGGCCCGTATACCTGTAGGACAACCCAAAGATACAGAAGAAGTCTAAAGACATGGATAAATTCGAATGCCGCAGAATTGGAACAAAAAGAAGGGACTTTTAAGACAGAATATCGGGAGCCTAGAACCATGAAAACTTCTGGAGTGCTTTCTTTAGAGTTCCCTTTAATTACCAAATACTGACTCTTGTTGTTGTTGTTCTCATATTCTGGGTATTGTGAAATTCCCTGTGTCAATGGCCATATAGTGGGGTGCCAAATGACTCCTATTAATTGGCAGAACATTGTTTCTTTCTGAGAAATTGCAAGATATTCTTGGTGGCTTTAGCCTGTTGATATACTCCCTAATTTTAAATGTCACCATGACCACAGGTCATCCTGAACCACTTAGGGGGTTATGCCATACTGATATTGAAATGACCTGTATTTTTCTTATAAAAGCTTTCAATGTATTTGTATCAGGACCACACCCCATTGAGATGTAATCCACAGCTGTGATGCTCTGTATTTTCATCATATGTATCTTGAGATAACTTTTGTCAGTAAACTTATACTTGCAACGAATGTTACTGGACCTCTTTTATTACAAGGGATCTGAGTCTGGACCCGAGTCCAAACGTAACAAAATCCCATGGGCACAAGGGAGACTTGACTGACGGATTGATCTGCAGTACTTCCTGGATGAAAGCCCAAACTAGGGAATGAGATGCCAGTGGTCTTTGAAAAAAGACTGATAGAGCTGAAATTTGACCCTTAATGGTACTAAGGGCTAATTTCATATCCACTCCTAGCTGGAAAAAGGCGAGAATCCTACTTATGTCATACTTCTGAGGATTCCATTTTTTTTTGGTCTCACACCAGGAAACATATACCTTCCAGACCCTGTAGTAGATAACCCTGAAGGCTGGCTTTCTAGCATTAATGAGTGTAGAAAGCACTGGACCGAGACCCCTAATTTCTTCAAAATGTGGGTCTTAGTAGCCAGACCATCAAATTTAGCTTT
Source organism: Rana temporaria (assembly GCF_905171775.1). Lineage (NCBI taxonomy): Eukaryota > Metazoa > Chordata > Amphibia > Anura > Ranidae > Rana > Rana temporaria. The sequence continues at coordinate 105,937,873 of NC_053499.1, forward strand.
TGTAAAGAAAAGGATGGAACACTGGACCCTTGATCTTTGGCTCTGGCAGGAATACCCGGCTTTGGGCTGTGTCTATGATTATGCCCAAATACTCTACCCTTCTTTGGGCTTGTAGAGAGGATGTTTGTAAGTTTACAATCCATCCTAAATGCTCCAGGTATTTAATTGTGGCAAGCACAGCGAGATCTAATCCTGCCACTGACTGATCTATCACAAGTAGATTGTCTAGATAGGCCGTTATCGCTATGCCCTGTGACCTCAGATTTGCCAACAGAGGGGTTAGTACCTTTGTAAATACCCAGGGCGCGGTAGCCACACCAAAGGCCAGAGCCACAAACTGGAAGTGGCGATGTTCTACCCCTAACCTTAAGAATTTTTGGTGAGCGGGATGGATAGGCACATGTAAATATGCGTTCTTGATGTCTATAGACACCATGAATTCTCCGCCTTGTAGGGTGGCAACCACTGATTGAATAGTTTCCATTCGGAAATGGCAAATGTTCAGAAACTGATTTAGAGATCTTAGATCCAGGATGGGTCTGACATCTCCATTTGATTTTGGAATCACAAAGAGGTTTGAATAAAAACCTGAACCTTGCTCTTTAAGGGGTACTTCTGTGATCACCCCTTGGGACAGCAAGTGATCCAATCCTTTGAAGAAGGACGCTATTTTTAGTGGATCTTTGGAGAGCCTTGAGCTTCGAAACTGAGAAGATGGACCACACTGTTTCTTTTTCTTCTGGGCCTGGTATTCATTAGCCTTTGTGGCTGGCTGAAAATGCCGTCGCCACTGGCTGGAGGTAGATCTACCAAGAGCTGGGGAGAGAGAACGCTTAAAACAAGGACGCTTGTTTTTCGTCTTCTCTGGCAGCAGGGTAGTTTTACCACTCAATATTTGTTGGATATATTTTTCCAAATCATCCCCAAAGAGGTGTTCACCATGGAAGGGGAAACTGGCCAAATGCTTTTTGCATGGGGCTTCTGCTGACCAATGCCTTAGCCAAAGTATTCTGCGAATATGCACCAGCTGGAGTGTGGGGCGAGATGCCTGTTGGATAGAATCTCTAATGGCATCCACTGTAAAACATAAGGCCCTAGGCATATCCTCCCAAAATTTGATCTGAAGTCAGATCTTTCATCCCCTGTTTCAACCTGGTTCTTTAAGACCTGACACATACCAACCGCCGCTACAGCAGGTTGTGTTACTGCACCTGCCAGGAGGAAGGAATCCTCCTGTAGTTTTAAAGAAGGATCTTTAAATACCTGAGCATTGTCCACCGGACAAGTTAGGCTTTTATTTACACAAGAAATAGCTGAGTCCACAGCAGGCAGACTCCACTTCTTGGTAAACTTCTCATCCATAGGATAAAGGACTTCAAACTTCCTAGAAGGAGAAAAACACTTATCTGGGTGTTTCCAGTCGGCGTAAATCAGATTCTCCAATAAAGGTAAATCGGAAAAGCACAAGCAGCCTGTGGGGATTTTAATGAGCCTCCGACGGTCATAGAGATCTGGTTACCGGAAATCTCTATCCTCCTCATCTGGCGTTGGCCGATTCATTCTCCGGGCCTCCGATGGCACAGGAGAGCCCGGGGGAAACACTAGATGGCGGCGGGAGGAGGGGACATCCCCTCCAGCCGCCTATAAGAATGATCAAGTGGTGGAACCACCGCTATAATCATTTTTATGCTGCGCAGAATCGCCGCCTGAAAAGAACGATATCTGAATGTTGCCTGTAACTGCAGTGTTCTGCCCATATTGTTCATAGTAAATGTGTGCAATGTGTTGTTACAGATTATACTGCAATGTTAGTTTGACGTTGCTGCCATCTAGTGGTTAGTTATTATTTTTCCAGAGCTTGACAGGAAGCTGTATTTTCCTCAGAGTGAGAGGCAGTAACCTTTAACCTGGAACTGTATTTCCTCCATTTCATGTCTGTTTCTGCATCTAACAGACCTCATGCAGAGGAGCTCTCAATCTATTCCTGGACTAATGATGGAATTGTCTGTGAGCACTTTCACTGATGGTGTGAGGCTGCTGTATAATGTTTAATGTACTGACACATATGTTTTGTTTATGCGTATGTTGTAGTTTTACAAAGTTATTCAGAAAAAAGAATACATACAGATCTGATGTTTCACGTTTCTTGACTTCTGAATTATTGTTAAGCTGTCTGACTAGTGTTATACAACAGTTCAATAACACAAAGCAGAACATGCAGGCATCATTCAGATATCCCCCCCCTAAAGTACAGGACGTCATATGACGTCCTACGGTAGGGAAGTGGTTAAAGAAAGTGTGGGAAGCCTGCTCTGCTAACTTTAAGCCAGCACTAGACACTATATGCGTGGATCGTACGCTTGATTTGTGGCTTAAACAGCTCTGCACTGGAGTCAGACAATCCCAGGGAAGAGATTTTGGATAGTTTACCTACGCTAAATAAGGCAGTAGCCTATATAGCAGATGTGTCCATGGAGTCTGTTAAATTCTCAGCCAGGTTTACAGCATTGATTAATGAAGCCAGGAGGGCTATCTGGCTGAAGTCTTGGGAAGGAGACACAGTGTCAAAAACCAAGCTCTGTTCCCTCCCCTTTAATGAAGATTTGGACGTGGAGAAATCAACAGCTATGTCTTCCCTCCTATAGAGTATGCTGGAGGAAAAGGTGATAAGCTTCATCCCCTCAACTCTAATGCATAAGGCCTGTGATGCTCTGACAGACTCCAGATGCGAGGGAGGTTCCTTCTGCAGGTTCAGTCATGGCTGCTTGGTACTGTCACGTACCTGATGGATGAGCCAGACGTGTGAAGGGAAGCCTCTCGTACAGCTCTTGCTCATGGACTACTGATAGTGAGATAGGTATATATTCCCAATTAAGGGATGGGGCGTGGGACTATATGAATGCCATTCGGGTATATCAATAAATAGATATACCCAATTTGCATTCATATAGTCCCACGCCCCATCCCTTAATTGGGAATTAGGGATGAGCCAAACATACCCGGGTTCGGTTCGCACCAGAACGTTCAAACAGACCGACCGTTCGCGCGAACATTTAGAACCCCATTGAAGTCTATGGGACTCGAACGTTCGAATTCAAAAGTGCTAATTTTAAAGCCCAATATGCAAGTTATTGATGGAAAACGTCTTTGAGAACTCGGGTCTTGCCCCAGGGAACATGTATCAATGGAAAAAAAAGTTTTAAAAACTATTTTTTTCTTGAGCAGCGATTTTAATGATGCTTAAAGTGAAAAAAAAAATTCCTTTAAATATGGTACCTGCTGGGTGTCTATAGTAGTGGCACGTGTTTAGAAATGTCCCTGCACAACATGAGATTATGCTCAGAAAAAAGTAATTTAATACTGCCTGCGGGTTTAATGTAATGCTTGGTCCCTGCAATATGGATAAAAATCATTGAAAAAAATAGCAAGAGTTTCCCCACCACCACTCCCCCCAGGTCATTACACAAGACCCAGTGCCGATTCTGACCTCCCTGGGGCCCTAAGCAAAATGACATGGCACATTAAAAATGAGAAGCGGGGGGGGGGCCCTGACGACAGTGACATGTCACATTAAAGAAAGTTGAGAAGCGGGGGGAGTGGGTGTTCTGCTGTCGGAAATTACTCAGCCAGCGAGTTTAGAAGCAGGGTGAGGGTGCGAAAATGACTTCTCACCAGGCGGGGCCTCTAGTACTTTGGGGGGGCCCTTTGCGGCTTTGCGGGGCCCTAAGCGGCTTGCATAGTGAGCCTATAGTGAGGATCGGCCCTGACAAGACCTTTTGGCCCTATATACTTTGAACAGCAGTATACAGGCGTTGCAAACAAGATAAGGACTGTAGGTTTCTTAAGTAGAATCAGAACCATGTCATACTTTGCTCCTGCATATCGCACAATTTCCTCAAGAGACCCTCAACAAACTACTTGTGCCTGATGAGGCCACTGATGTTCCAGTGGTGGTGGCCCGTGAGACTGTCCATACAGGCTTGGCCCCCCAAAGTGCACGTGCTGTGTGGCAACAATATTTCGATTATTTTAGGGGTGGGGGGGCATTACAATGCCAGATCTTGGCTCAATAAATTATTTATTTGGGAAATAAAAATTCTAGAGAAAAGGGGGGTTGCCATTCGGGGGCCTCCTTTGAACAAATTCTGTGAAGAACTCCTGTTCTCTGAAGGCCTCCATTATTTCTGCAAGTCAAAATTTAGCAAAAAAAAATAATGTCAGTCAAGCCTTAGCTTTCTCCCTATATCTAACCCACAAACTCATCCACTGATCATAAAGTCCAAAAATCAAGTTTCGTATCGTTGTATTGCACGATCGTTTTTCCAACGTTTTCTACCGACTGTGAACGACGTTTTCATTCACGCAATATCCCTTTATACACTGCGCATGTAAGAAGCTCCGCACGTTTCCACGCCCATGACGATGGTTCTAGTGATTGACACGCCCCTTTTCAGTCGGTCAATGCAAGAGTCAGAAGAAATGAGGGAGGGAAGACAGCAAGCTGCAACCAGGCAGGAGAGAGGCCAGGCACACACCAGGAGGAGCAGGAGGTACAAAGCCACCAACATGAGCTTCGAAGAGATGGTAGAGATGGTGGCTGTTCTTAAAAAGGAGGACTACGACGGCAAAAAAGGGCCTTACAAGAACCCCAATAAAGTGAAGGCCCAGATCATAGAGAAGGTGCGGAGGACTCTCCATGCAAAATTTGGGGTGCAGAGGTCCAGGGAGCAGTTGCGCAAGCAATGGTCTGATTTGAAAATCAGAGAGCCGGACCAGATGGAGAGAATTAGAAGAGTTCTCAGAAGACGTAAGTAAATTTCATGTTTACTCTGAATATTTGTTTTTATTATTTTGCGTCATGTGGTTTTTCTTTCAGGTTGTGTATATAGACAGTCCAAGAATAGATGTTTCAAGGTTTATGTTTGTGGGCATAATAATTGGTTGTTCATTGTATTTAAGATCTTTTTATGTGAGACCAATTTTTTATTTAATGTAGATGTGTTATTAACTAGATTTAAATAATCCAACTTAAGTCAATATACAGTAAAAGGAGTATGCTCAGCACAGCAGTTGATTACACATATCTCAGTAGCACAATGGTTGGCATGGCCGATCCGCCCTATAGGCTCGCTATGCAAGCCGCTTAGGGCCCCGCAAAGCTGCAAAGGGCCCCCCAAATAATTAGAGGCACTGCCTAGTAAGAAGTCATTTTCGCCCCCTCACCCTGCTTCTCAACTCGCTGACTGCATGGGAGAAGAGGCAAGAAGTCAGCACCCCTTGCTTCTCAATTTAATGTAAGATGTCATTTCCGACAGCAGAACACCCCCTCCCCCCACTTCTCAATTTTCTTTAATGTGACATATCACTGCCGTCAGCGCCCCCCGCTTCTCATTTTTAATGTGCCATGTCATTTTGCTTCGGGCCCCAGGGAGGTCAGGATCGGCACTGAGTGTTGGTCACAAGAACAACCTAGTTAGCGTGTCACACAGAGGTGATCCAGTGTATACTTGTTGTTTTTCCATGTAGACAAGTATTTAAAAGCAAAAATATAGTTATTAAAAAAAAATAAACAATTTATATTAAGATATTTAAAAAACAAAATGAAAATGACACATTTTAAGTGTGATACAATAAATATTTTTGGATACTCAACAATGTCTGGCTTCTTATTATATCAATGCTGCCTAAAAGAACAAATCTAGATTTGTGGTGTTTACATTGACAATGATGAGTTAAATACTCATCATTGTCAATTGTTAAAGGAAAATAAACATGACACGTAGGAGAAAGCTAGAAAAGAATCAAATAAAGAAAATTACTATAACAGGGGCAGAAAAATTGGGCCTTAGGCACTGGTGGCGGTGTCACAACAATGCAACCCCTCACAGATACTGTAATTGGAGCTCAGCAAAGAGACACATGCAAAGTATTGCATTAAAACTTGTTATTAGACGCCCCTGTTAAACAGGGGCAGAAACATTGGGCCTTAGGCACACCACAACACTGCAACCCCTCAGATACTGTAATTGGAGGGCAGAAAAGAGCCACATGCAAAGTATTGCATTAAAAATTGTTATTAGACACCCCTGTTAAACAGGGGCAGAAAAATTGGGCCTTAGGCACTGGTGGTGGAGCCCAGAACCAAACATTTTCTTACTAGCTATCAGCAAGATCAGTGAGGAGGAAAAGGATATTCAATCAGCAGCATAACAGGACAGTCACTCAGCATCAGCATAGGCAGTCTCCAAGGGATCTGTCATTTCAAAAAAATTATTCTGTTACATCTGCATCAGGTGCTTGGTAGCTGGTGTTGATCCAAGCCTGATTCATTTTTTTAAAGGTCAGTCGATCAACGGAGTCGGTGGAGAGGCGCACCCTGTGATCGGTCACAAAGCCTCCAGCAGCACTGAATGTGCGTTCTGAAAGAACGCTGGATGCAGGGCAAGCCAGGAGCTCAATAGTGTACTGTGCAAGCTCTGGCCAGTGATCCATCCTCAAGACCCAGTATGCCAGAGGATTTTCAGTGGGGAAGGTGTCCAAATCTGATCTTGCCCCTAGGTATTCACGCACCATGTAAATCAAACGCTGGCGATGGTTGCTGGAACCGGTCATACCTTGGGGCTGCGGACTAAAAAATTGTCTGAACGCATCAGTCAGACGGCCACCTTCTCCACCGCTCCTTCTGTGACTCACCGAAGCCTCAGCAACACGTTGTCCAGGACCTGGATTTGGTAATCCCCCAGGTTCTGGGAACGCGTTGCACAGAGCCTTCTGCAAGTCCTCCCGAAGGTGTTTCATCTTCATCTCCCTCTGCGACGGCAAGATAAGCTTACTCTTGTAACGTGGATCAAGGAGAGTTGCCAGCCAGTAATGATCCCTCTCCTTGATACCACGAACACAAGGATCCTTACGCAGGCTTTGCAGGATCAGGGAGGCCATGCAGCGTAGGTTTGCTGAGGCATTTGGGGCACAGTCCTCTGGGTCACTGAGGACGACAGGATCCGCAGCCACCTCATCCCAGCCACGTAAAAGTCCAAGGGTTCCTTGGGACTGTAAGTGATCCCTTGAAGACTGCTGCTGAGTGCTAGGCTCCACCTCCATGCTGCTGATACAATCCCCGTCCTCCTCATCCTCTTGCTGTGTGGTAGGCGGGCATGCAGGTCCACTGTCTGGATAAAGGGGGCCTTGAGAGGTAAGGAAGTCCTCCCCTTCCTCCCTCTGTTCTGCCTCAAGGGCCCTGTCCATTATTCCACATAGAGTGTGCTCCAACAGGTGAATTAGAGGGACAGTCTCACTGATGCATGCACTGTCACTGCTCACCATCCTCGTGGCCTCCTCAAATGGTGACAGGACAGTGCATGCATCCCTGATCAAGGCCCACTGGCGTGGGGAAAAAAACCCAAGCTCCCCTGACCCAGTTCTGCTGCCATATTGGCACAGGTACTCATTGATGGCCCTCTGCTGCGTGTGCAGCCGCTGCAGCATGGCCAACGTAGAGTTCCATCTGGTGGGCATGTCACAGATTAGGCGGTTCTTGGGCAGGTTGTATTCCCTTTGGAGGTCTGTCAACCGAGCAGTGGCATTGTATGACCTTGGGAAATGCGCACAGACTTTCCTGGCCTGCTTCAGGACATCCTGTAAGCCCGGGTATCTGCCCAAGAATCGCTGCACCACCAAATTGAGAACATGAGCAAAACAGGGCACATGGGTCAGTTTTCCCTGTCGCAGGGCAGAGAGGAGGTTGGTGCCATTGTCGCTAACCACCATTCCTGGCTTAAGCTGGCGTGGCATCAACCACCTCTGAGCCTGCCCCTGTAGAGCTGACAGAACCTCTGCCCCAGTGTGGCTCCTGTCTCCCAAGCACACCAGCTCTAGCACCACATGGCATCTCTTGGACGGCATTCCTGCGTAGCCCCTCGTACGCCTACGGAGCACGGCTGGTTCAGAGGAAACATCAGCACAGGAAGAGGCCACAGAGGAAGAAGAAGAGAAGGGGGTGGAGGAGAGAGGTGTGTCACAACCAGTAGTAGTGTTTTGGAGGCGTGGTGGCGGAAAAACCTCCAACACTACTGTACCTTGCCCTGCATCCTTCCCAGCTGCCAGCAGAGTCACCCAATGCGCCGTGAAAGAGAGGTAACGTCCCTGTCCATGACTGCTGGACCATGAGTCAGCGGTAAGATGCACCTTACCACTGACCGCCCTGTCCAGCGAGGCATGGACATTGCCTTCCACATGCCGGTAGAGAGCGGGAATCGCCTTCCGTGAGAAAAAGTGGCGTTTGGGTACTAGCCACTGAGGTACCGCACATTGCACAAACTCACGGAAAAGGTAGCAGTTGAAGTGCTAGCAATTTCGCTAAGCTAGCATTCAACCGCTGGGATTGTGGATGGCTGGGAGAGTACTTCTTTCAGGGGGTTCAGCAACTGGGGCAGGGAAATTTGTCTGCTACCATCAGTAGATTTTCCGCATGTACTACTAGGTTGTGACACACCTATTTATACACCTTCAGTCCTATCAGTGCAGGCTTCAGAGAGGACTGAGGGTCTTGTGGGGTTGGAGCTCCCAGCTGATGAGGGGCAAGGGGAGGTCCGCTTTGTTCTTTGGTGTGGGTCTTTGTGGTATGCTTGCCAACGAACTGAATGGCAGGTCGACATATGTCTGGTCAAGCATGTGGTGCCCAAGCGGGTGATGTTTTGGCCATGCGAGATACGCTTGAGACATATGTTGCAAATAGGAACGGTGCGATCTGATGCACATGTCTCAAAAAAGGCCCACACCAAAGAAATTTTGCAGTACCGTTGAGACGCAGCAGCGCCCTGCACAGGCGTAGCTCTGCGATGTAATGCAGTTGGTGTGCTGCCTTTAAGCTGTCCCCTGGAGGGCATCCTGCCTCTTTGAAGATGTGCCTGTGCCGCTTCCTCCTCCTCCTCTTCCTCCTCCTCTCTCCTATCAGGCACCCAGGTAGAGTCAGTGACCTCATCATCCCCTCCCTCCTCATCACTGTCGAAAACCTGGCAGTATGCTGCAGCTGGGAGAACATTACTGCCAGATTGCTGTCCCTTTCGGGCACCCGCTCTCTCTGGGCTCACATCAATGCCTTCCTCTATCTGTGTTCCGTCATCGGAGCCTTCAAAACGCTGCGCATCTTCATGTAGCATGTACCCAACACTGTGTTGAAACAGTTCGGGGGACTCCTCAGGAGGACATGGTGGGACTAGGGAAGGATTGTGTGATGCCATTGTGCACAAGGAAGAGGACGCCTTGGCAGCTGCTTTGCCACATAAACTAAGCACAGCCTGGGTGAGAGAGGATGAGGAGGATGAGGACGGATTGGTGATCCACTCTACTAATTTCTCTGCATGTTGAAGCTTAACACGGCCAGCTCCCGAAAACAATGACGAGTGTGTCAGACGGCCACGTCCTGAAGAGGATGCACCGTGTCCACCACCAGCGTTGCCTCTAGATGCAGAGCCTGCTTGCCCTTGTGACTCTCTGCCTTTCTTTGTTGTCCTTCCAGACATTTTAATAGCCTGCACAGGACAAAATCAGAAATAAACAGCACCTGTCCAGTAAGAGCAACTGCGTTTATAGGCAAAAACACAGCAAACTTATAGTAAGATCGACTGAGTTTATGGGCAAAAACACAGCAAACTTGCAGTATGATCGACTGAGTTTATGGGCAAAAACACAGCAAACTTATAGTAAGATCGACTGAGTTTATGGGCAAAATCACAGCAAACGTATAATAAGATCGACTGAGTTTATGGGCAAAAACACAGCAAACGTGCAGTATGATCGACTGAGTTTATGGGCAAGAACACAGCAAACTTCTAGTAAGATCGACTGAGTTTATGGGCAAAAACACAGCAAACGTGCAACGTGCAGTATGGTGGACTGCGTTTATGGGCAAAAACACAGCAAACTTGCAGTATGATCGACTGCGTTTATGGGCAAAAACACAGCAAACGTATAGTAAGATCGACTGAGTTAATGGCCAAAAATACGTGCTTTAACAGCGACTGCGTTTATGTGCAAATAAATAACACACGTGCAGTAACAGCTAATGCGTGTATGTGTGCAATTAAATAGCACACGTCCACTAACACTGAGTACTATGTTTCAGTTAAAACTAAACTGCATGCAGGCAATTCAACACGTTAGAGCACTGCAGCTGGCAGGGGAGGAGGGAGGAGTCTAGGAATGGCGCGGTCGGAGTGGAGGAGATGCTAGTCGGGAGCCCTCGCTCTCCAACCCTGCGCTGACCGTGGAGACATGAACAGAAGCGAGAGGTCCGGACCTCTCCCCGCTTGATCACCCCCCCCCCCCTCCCCAGAGATGATGTCCTTGTGCTGCAATCTCACCCCCTTCTCTTGGACTCTAGCCGCATGAGATCCTCCTGCCCTGCGGCGCGAACGCGTGTACGGCTCTTCCGGTGGAGCGGGGATCGGGGATCACAGTGTTCGCAGTGCAGAGTGGAGAGGACGGCGCTCGGAAAGCCTGGGCACGCAGAGCACACAGAGCTGGAGAGGCTGCAGTGAGGTGAGGTGAACCGAGCCCTCCGAGAAAGCAGAGCGGTCCGTGCGCTCGTGCGCCCCCCCCCGTTCTCTGGGGTGCGCGTGCAGCTGACATGAAGTAAGTAGCTGGCTTCAAGAAGATCACCAACAAGTGGGTAAGATCCAAAACCGCATACCAGCGGGTTCTTTATGGTCTATACTAAACTAATTGTCCTGTGAGCACACTACATTCAGCGGTGAGTACCACGCTTCTCTTATGAACTAATTGTAATGAGATACTTGCAATAGAGGTGTTAATGATACCCATGAGACTGGGATGAAAGACAAGAAATAAGTGACATAAGGGACATGTGCTTAATAAAATAACCCCCAGGGTGAACAAAACTATATTTATTATATTTATCAGTCGGTGGTCACCTCCCTTATTAATTCTCCTTTTCTAGCCTGATAATACGGACATTTGGACATTGGGGCATTTGGTAATTAATTTATATTATACTTTGACATAAAACAAGAGGGGGTAGCAACAGTGCGCCCCCGAATTATCAACTCAACTCAATCTTGGCAGTAGTGGGCATTTGCTGAACAGCTGAATTGCACATTGGAAATATGGGTATGTGGCACCTAAGATTCCTTTAGAGACATACTTGAAAAGCCTGCCAGCCGGATGTAAGTCGCATGACTCACAGTTTTACCCCTTTGAAGGAAAAACTCACGGGCCTCAGTAGCGAACTGTATTGAGATAAAAAGAATGTTCTGATAAACATTGGTAAAAAAGAAAAAGAAAACGGAAGAAACCATTGGTAAAGGAAGAGGAAAAATAAGTAGCTCAATTCGGTATAAAAGCGCTGTACAGACGGGAGACCTATCCAAGTGACCGACCCGGTAAGATCCTCCTGGGTTAATACCCCCAAAACTCCCTGCCAGCCCTGTAGCCTCATAAAACTGAAAAACCTCTCGGAGCTCTTTTTTTTTTTTTTTTTCTTCTCGAAAGGGGGTTCACAAAGACTGGTACGCCCCATCAGGCCCAAAATGAAATTACTATAAAAACGCCTATAAACCTCTGTTTGTCATACCATGGGCACATCACGGGCACAGTAAAGAGTACGTGTAAAACAAGATTACTGTAAATCCAAGAGGGGTGTAAGATGGCCACAAGGGGAAGGGGAGCGAAAGGGGGGGCAATCCCAAAGGCTCCCCGGTTAAGCCAAAGCCCAGGCCCGATGTGTAAATTTGTGACACATGGGATAAATGGAGATAGCCAGCCCGTAGAAAAACCACAAACGGTTAGAGGAAGCCAGGCAGAAAAAGATAAGAAAAGAGACAAGAAAAAAGGGGCTACCAACACACTGGCAGACTTAGAAACACTCTCAGAAACATTCTTAGAGACTAGATCGGACCATGATGGAGAGAGTGAACTAGAACAGGGAAATAAGGAAGAAACCCAGGATATGACACTCCTACCAACAAAAAGGGAAATGGAGGGAATGTTTGCTGCCCTAGAAAGATCAATCAAATCGCAAATGGAAAGAATGGAGAAAAATATGGGGCATATATTGGAAAGAGTTGAAGAAGTAGAGAAAAAAGTCGACTCAAATGTAACCTCAGTTAAAAAACTAGAAGATGAAATAAAAGCATTAAAAATTAATCAGCGAGAACAGGCATATAAAGTAGAAGATCAGGAGAATAGAGATAGAAGGAAGAACATTAGAATACGCGGAGTCCCTGATACCGCACAAACTGAGGACTTGCCAGAAATAATAAGGAAAATTTGTAACCCAATATTAGAAAGAGAAATAACGACCCCCCTAAGAATAGAACGAGCGCATAGGATCAGACGAGCCAGAGAGAGATCACAGGATTATCCAAGAGACATTATTGTGCGATTTGAAAGCTGGGAAGAGAAAAACCAACTTTGGAGAAACCTGAGAGGGAAGTCGCCATTGGAATATAATCAACACAATATCCAAATTTACCAAGACCTGTCCCAAGAGACGTTAAAAAGAAGAAGAAGTTTAAAACCATTGTTGGGGATCTTACAAGAGCAAGACATTCAGTATAACTGGGGATTCCCAGCATGTTTGATAGGGAGGAAAAACGGGATTTCGGCAAGACTGAGGTTCATTGAGGAAATACCAGAATTTTGTAATAGCTTAGGCATCCCAATACCAAAAAATCATTAATGATCTTGCCAGACGGAGAAGGGGGGGGGGGGCGAGGGGGGGGGGCGGGGGGGGGGGACGGGAGGGATTAAGATAGTAAGCAACTAGCAGGGGATGAGGGAGAGGGGAGACCCGGAGAGTGCTTCTCCACCAGTTCCCCAGTATAGGGAGATAGGAGACCGGGCTAAAATAGAACTCCACCTCAGCCTGAGGAGCAAAAGAGCGCCAGGAGCGCCAAATAGCAAAAGCTCCAAATGACCAGCAGGTCAGGGATGGGAAGGGGGGGAGGGGGTGGGGGGGAGAAAGCCCCAAATGAAGAACAAGGGGGCAAGATACGAGGGGAGGGGAGGGGGGGGGAGAAGGGTTTGGGTGGGAAGGGAGAGGGGAGGATTGGGAAGGGGGGGGGAAAGGGGCTCAGATCTGTGTGTCAAGTAGCAGGAAAGAACATATATATCCGAGAAAGACAGAAAAGGGAAAAAAAAAAAAAAAAAAAAAAAATATGACAAACATAAATTTTTTAACATATAATGTAAGAGGTCTTAGTTGCCCTGAAAAAAGGCATATGGTATTAAGAGAAATTGAAAGGTATTCCGCTGAAATAGTTTTTCTGCAAGAGACACACATAACGTTGGATTCTAATGTTAGATTGTATTCTCGGGCAGTTCCCATTTGGTATTATGGGGACTCCCCAAAGAAAAGAGCTAAGGGGGTCGCCATAGGAATAGGGAATAATATCTCTTTTACAGTAGAAGATAGGAAGGTAGACCCGGACGGTCGTTATCTGTTCCTAAAAGGAGTACTCCAAGGAAAAAAATACACGTTAGCAAATATATACTGCCCAAATAACCAACCATATAAATATCTGAGGGGGATCTTGAACGCTTTAATGGACTTTAAATCAGGACATGTAATACTAGCAGGAGACTTCAACCTCTCAATGGACTATCAATTGGATAGTACATCCGGGGCTCAGAGGCGAAATATTAAACAGCTTAGAATATTAAGAAAAAAAATGCATGACTACTGTTTAATAGATCCTTGGAGGATTACACATCCAAATAAAAGGGACTATACCTACTATTCTTCCGTGCACGGAACATACTCAAGACTGGACTATATAATGGTAGACCACGAGTTACTGGAAGAGGTAGTTAAAACTTCAATAGGGGTAACCACAATTTCAGACCATGCTCCTGTAATAGTGGAAATTAGATTCAAAGAGATAGAGCAAAGAAAAGGATCATGGAACTTAAACGAAGAACTTATAGAGGATATAGAGGTAAACAACATAGTGAGAACGGATTTGGATCAATATTTCACCCTCAATAACACACCTGAAGTAAGGGTAGCTACTGTATGGGAGGCCCATAAGGCATACATCAGAGGGAAACTAATCTCAATAGGAGCAGGGAAGAAAAAGATAAGAAAATTAAACATGAAAAAATTAACAACTGAGCTATTTGAACTGGAGCAAATGCATAAAGAGCGAGGAGAAATCGAAATATACCAAGAAATTGTTGTAAAGAGGACCCAGCTTAGAGATCTTATGAAGTTTGAAACAAGAGACATATTCAAAAATGTTAGAAAGGAGAGGTATAAATGGGGGAACAAACCAGGGAAACTTTTAGCTAGAATATCTAGAGAAAAAAAAAAAAAAAAACTACATAGAAAAAATAAAAAACCAAGACGGCCATATGAAATATAAGACGTCCGAAATCGCGGAGTCCTTCCGGACTTTCTATAGCTCATTATATTCAATAAGAACTAATGAAACCCAAGAGCAAGAAAGGATGAGAAAAAGGAAAATCAGGGAATACTTAGAAGAAGTGAAATTACCAAAAATTTCCCAAAACGACATTGAATCCTTAGAGGCCCCAATAACTCAAGATGAGCTACACAGAGCCTTCCGGGAAACACCGTGTGGTAAGAGCCCAGGCCCCGATGGTTTGCCAATTAAATATTACAAAACATTTAAAGAACTTTTGATCCCAGAGATGTGCAATTATTTTAACAAAATAGGAGAGGAAGAGGAAATAAGAAAAGAATCTCTATTGGCAAATATCTCTATTATCCCTAAAACGGGAAAAGATGGAACGTTGTGCTCCAGCTATCGACCAATAGCATTGTTAAATGCAGATCTGAAAGTATACGCAAAAATATTAGCAACTAGGATAAAAAGTTTAATGCCGCAATTAATAAACCCAGATCAGGCGGGCTTTGTAGCGGGCAGAGAAGGAAGAGATAATAGCATAAGGACCCTGTTACTGTTACAACAAGATCCAAAAAAGAAGCCCCCAGTCGTACTCATGTCCTTAGATGCCGAAAAAGCATTTGACAGAGTCGACTGGGGGTTTATGATGGAAACCTTACAAAATATAGGCCTGGGACCAAGGTTCATGAAATGGGTGAAGAACTTGTATAGTCACCCGACGGCAAGGGTGAAGGTCAATGGGAGTGTGTCGTCTGTGTTCAACATGGAAAACGGAACCAGACAGGGTTGCCCGCTCTCGCCTCTCCTATATGTAATAGCCCTGGAACCGTTATTAGCAAAAATCCGGGAAAACCCGGGGATAGGAGGGGTGAGGGTGGGAGATGAAGAACATAAGGTGGCGGCGTATGCAGACGACATACTCCTATACTTGACCAAACCGAGAGTCTCCCTCCCTAATGTCATAAAGGAAATAAAAAGATACGGTGAACTCTCAAATTTTAAAATAAACCCGATTAAAACAGTAATTTTGAATTTAGGGATAGATAAAAAAGAAGCAGAAGAACTTCAGAAAGAGTTTCCATTTACATGGGAAAAAGAAGCTATAACGTACCTGGGTATAAAAATTACATCTACAGTTGAAAAACTATACTCGGCCAATTTTGTCCCCTTAATCAACGACATTAATCAAGACCTGAAAAACCTAGCAAAAAAACATATCTCCTGGATAGGTAAGATTAATGCGTTCAAAATGATGATATTACCGAAGATAACATACAAACTTCAAATGCTCCCAATAAAAATACCGCAAAGCTTCTTTAAAGTAATTAAAACAGTAATTTTGAAATATATATGGGCAGGAAAAAAGGCTAGATTAAGCTATTCATTACTGAGCATGAAAAAAAAAGGAGGGGGGTTGGGGCTCCCCGATATAAAAAGATATTATTTTGCTGTAAACTTAGCAAGGTTGGTAGAATGGACAAACGCACACACAAAAAAAAAATGGGTACGTATGGAAGAAATATTAAGTAGGACACAATTAAATAGAAATATATGGATACCACCGAAAATGAGGGAATTGAGCACGAACACACATAACATAACAAGGAACGTATTTAGAATATGGGACACAATATTTAGACGGGAAAAATGGGAGTATAACTCTCCATTAACCCCATTAGCAGGCACAAATTGTTTTCCACCAGGAAATGGAACACGTTTTGGAAAGCACCTAGGGGAGAAAAAATTAAAAGATATTGTCACACGTGGAAAAATTAAACTAAGACAAGAGATAAAAATAGGGGAAAAGGAACAAAATATGAGTGAATGGGAGTATTTGCAGTTAAAACACTTTGTGAGTACACTACCACAACCAATTAGGGAAGATAAGACACTATACCCAATAGAAAAAATATGCAGCATGGATAAGCCCCTGACACATGGAATATCAAAGGCATATGGGATACTAACAGAACTCGAGATTCAAGACACACTGCCTTTCTTAGAAAAATGGGAAAGCGATATCGGTAAAAAAATTGATAAAACACAAATGATAGGGGCAGTATACAATCATGCCGCGGACATTACCACCATAGAAGCAAACTATAAATGTATGGTGCGATGGCACCTGACCCCATCAAGAATGAGTAAGATTCATCCAAGAAACTCAGAGCTATGCTGGAGAAACTGTAAACAAAAAGGAACAACTCTACATATATGGTGGGACTGCCCGAGAATCCAGGAATATTGGAAAGAAATCTTGAAATATATTGTAGAAATAACAGGGGAGACGATTCTATGTAGCCCGCTGCCCTGTCTGTTTCATGGAACTGAAAAAACAAAAAAACAATATGGAACAACTCTGGTCCCAGTTTTATTAAATGCAGCTAAGGCTCTGATCCCCAAAAATTGGCTACATCCAAAGAGGCCATCAATTAAAGAGTGGATAGAAAGGGTGGAATATATAGAAGAGATGGAGTATCTTGCCTGCAGAGAGACAGGAGAAGAGGACAAATACAGGGTGGTTTGGGAAAAATGGAAAGTATTCAAATCCTCAGAAAAGTTTGCCCAGGGAATGATAGAAGCAGATAGCTGAGAAATCATAAAGAAGAATACAAGGCACACAGATCTGGGGGGGGAAGGAGGGGGGAAAAAAAAAAAAAAAAAGGGGTTGGGACTAATTATGCTATACTAGCAAGGAATGCAGTCAGACTTGTTAAGCGGGGAAAGATTAATTAACAGTTTAAAAATGTCAAACCGGTAATGGCAAAAAAAAAAAAAAAAAAAAAAAAAGAAAGGAACTTAATCATAAGAAAAGAAAAAAAAAAAAAAAACCCCACGAATGATGCGAAGCCGCAAGAGAGACGCTAAGGGCGGGCGAACCGTGAGCTAGCCTCTCCGCTATATGTGAGCAGAGTCTGACGTGAAAAAAAAAAAAAAAAAAAGAAAAAAAAAAAAAAAAAAAAAAAAAAAAAAGAGCACTGCAGCTAGCACAAAGAAATTGCCTAACAATAGGAATAGCTGATCTAGCTAAGCTATACAGTGTATACATATATGTACAACCCTAGGAAGGATGTATATATATCCTCTACACACTGCAAATTTAACTATACTGACTAGCCTTCCTGCTATATCTATCTATCTATCTATCTGGTAGAAAAGACACTGTGGGCCAGATTCACAGTGAGAGTACGCCGGGGTATCTACTGATACACCGGCGTACTTTCAAATTTGCCGCGTCGTATCTTTAGTTTGAATCCTCAAACCAAGATACGACGGCTTCTGGCTTCGATCCGAGAGGTGTACGGCTTTGTACGCCTTCGGATCGTAGGTGCAATACTTTGCGTCGTTTTCCGCATCGGGTATGCTAATTAGCTTTTTCCGTCGATCCACGAAGGTACGTGCGGCCGTCGCATTCTCTTACGTCGTCGCTAGTCGGCTTTTCCCGGCGTATAGTTAAAGCTGCTATTTTGTGGTGTATAGATAGACTTGGCATGTTAAAGTATGGCCGTCGTTCCTGCGTCAAATTTTGATTTTTTTTTTGTTGCGTAAGTCGTCCGTGAATAGGAAAGGACGTACCTCCCGTCTACGTTAAAAAAATGACGTCGGTGCGACGTCATTTCGCGCAAAGCACGGCGGGAAATTTCGAAACGGAGCATGCGCATTTCAATCGGCGCTGGGACGCGCTTCATTTAAATGAATCACGCCCCCTACCCGCCCAATTTGAAATACGCTCCGAGAAATACACTACGCCACCGTAACTTACGGCGCAAAATCTTCTTGGATTCGTATTTCCGCCAGGTAAGTTACGGCGGCGTAGCGTATCTCTGATACGCTGCGCCAGGGCAATTCTTTGTGAATCTAGCCCTGTGTCTCTATCTATATCTCTCTCTCTCTCTCTCTCTCTAACTGACTGTCTGTCTGACTTGTCTTTAACAAAGCCGGAACACACTACACGAGGCCGCCTTGCAGGTGGCCTTATATAGTGTGGGGCGTGTACTAAACCCCCTGAGCCATAATTGGCCAAAGCCACCCTGGCTTTGGCCAATTATTGTTCTTCATTTTTTGCGCCTTGTGATTGGCCAAGCATGCAGGGTCATGGTGTATGCTTGACCAATCATCAGCGCGCAACGCCACAGTGAATTATGGGCCGACACGCGTCATTCGAATTTGGCGCGAACGACCCGTTTTGTTGGAAATTCGTCGAACATACGAACAGACGATGTTCGAGTCGAACATACATCCGAGTTGAACACAAAGCTCATCCCTATAGGGAATATATACCTATTTCTCTACCAGGGACGGTAATGCATTTGGCTACTTATGTTATATCCTCAAGTGCAAGCTCTATATATTTCTCTATACTGATAGTGAGACAGTAGGCCCAGGAGCGCGGTGGAGTAAGAGTACCTATGAACAGTCCAAAAGTCTGTGCCAGTAGAAGCCAGGAACTCACGAACAGGAATCTGGACCCAACAGGTGGCAGGCAAGCAAGGTGGCAGACGGGCTGGCAGACCTGGCAGTATGCAAGCAGAGGAGCAACACCAGAAGCAGGAGCTGTAGCAGACTGACAGCTGAAAGCAGAGTCAGATGAGCCGGGTTGACAACAGATAGACAGATCGGGCACAGACAGCAGGCAGAAGCATGGTCGGGTCACAGGTAGGGATGAGCCGAACCCCCCATTCTGGTGAGAACCGAACGGGGGGTTCGGTTCTCACCAGAACCTTTGAACAGACCGTACGTTCACGCGAACATTTAGAACTCCATTGAAGTCTATGGGACTTGAACGTTCGAATTCAAAAGTGCTAATTTAAAGCCTAATATGCAAGTTATTGTCGTAAAACGGGTTTGAGAACCCGGGTCTTGCCCCAGGGAACATGTATCAATGTAAAAAAAAGTTTTAAAAACGGTCGTTTTTTCTGGAGCAGTGATTTTAATGATGCTTAAAGTGAAAAAAATAAATTGTAGTATGCCTATGAACAGGGCCAGATTAAGAACATCATGGGACTGGTGCTGAGGATTTTGGTGGGGCCTTTTATAAATAATAAATAAATGTGTGGAAATGTCATGAACGCAGCCCGGCCAAGGCAAGTGACCAAAGGCACAGAACCCAGAAGGAAGACCGGGTGAAGATGGAAGTGCCCGGGCCCCGCCTGATTCATCACAGCGCAGCACTGGAGAGCTCAGTCTGAAAATTTAAGTGTACCCTAATGTGCTAATATGCTGTGCATACTTGTACGTTGTGGCATAACCTACCCCAGGGCCTCTAAAAAGTAGTAATGTCAGGAAAGTTTACTACCACTTTAATATCACAGGATCCCAGGAGCCTCTCTTGGGGCCCCTTCTGACCCAGTGGCCCTTGGGCAGTGCCTAAGTGCACAGTTGCCAACATTTAAAAAATATTTTCAGGGACACTTTTTTATATAAGTGCTATATTTAGAGTAGCTGAGATCCCCTATGTTCCTCTATACATCATAGTAGTAATCACAAAATTAAATGAGTACTAATAAAGGGGCAGAACAAATATGAGAACTGAGATTTCCTTTAGTGTGTCCATTCTAGAGCTGGTAATATTGAGGGTATTCAGTATAATTTTAAAGAACTGTTTTTGTGGGTAAGCGACATAGGGGAGGAGTATGGACGGTATATAAGTGGGAAGTATGTGCAGGTGAGGGAGAGGAATGTGGAGGGTCTAACAGTGGGCACTATGTACAGGAGAGGAGTGCAAAGGGTACGGCAAAAGGCACTATGTACAGGAGAGGAGTGTGAAGGGTATGACAGTGGGCAGTATGTACAAGAGAGAAGTGTATGACAGCAGGCACTATGTACAGGAGAGGAGTGTGAAGGATATGACAATGGGCAGTATGTACAGGAAGAGTGTGGGGGTATGACAGAGGGTAGTACGTACCAGAGAGAAGTGTGGAGGGTATGATGGGGCAGTATGTACAGGAGAGGAGTGTGGAGGGTATGACAGTGGGCAGTATGTACAGGAGAGGAATGTGGACGGTATGATAGTGGGCACTATGTATAGGAGAGGAGCGTGGGGGGTATGACAGTGAACACTATGTATAGGAGAGGAGTGTGGAGGGTATGACAGTGGGCACTATGTATAGGAGAGGAGTGTGGAGGGTCTGACAGTGAGCAGTATGTACAGGAGAGGAGTGTGGAGGGTGCGACAGTGGGCACTATGTACAGGAGAGAAGTGTATGACAGCAGGCACTATGGGCCAGATTCACAAAAGGGATACGACGGCGTATCTCCTGATACGCCGTCGTATCTCTGTTTCTATCTATGCGACTGATTCATAGAATCAGTTACGCATAGATATCCATAAGATCCGACAGGTGTAATTGTTTTACACTGTCGGATCTTAGGATGCAGTACCGCGGCCGCCGCTGGGGGGAGTTCGCGTCGTAAACCAGCGTCGGGTATGCAAATTAGGAGTTACGGCGATCCACGACGGATTTTCGCGTTCGCTTCGTCGCCGCTAGTCTAGTTTTCCGTCGCAAAGTTAGTCGTCGTTTTGGGTGCCCTAACTTTAGTCAGCAAACGTATTGCTGTCTAAAGTATGGCCGTCGTTTCCGCGTTGAAATTTAAAAATGAACATCGTTTGCGTAACACGTCCGGGAATACGGAAGTACGCTACACGCGTCGCCGTTCGAAAAAATTACGTCATGGCGCGCAAAGCACGATGGGAATTGCGAAACTGAGCATGCGCAGTAGGTCTGGCGCGGGAGCGCGCCTAATTTAAATGGCACACGCCCATTTGAATTGGCCCGCCTTGCGCCGGAGGCTGCCAGCGTAGTTTTCATCACAAGTGTTTTGTGAATCAGGCACTTGCGGCGGTGTAACGTATCTACGATACGTTACGCTGCAGCTCACCTACGTAAATCTGGCCCTATGTACAGGAGAGGAGTGTAAAGGGTATGACAATGGGCACTATGTATAGGAGAGAAGTGTGGAGAGTATGACAGTGGGCACTATGTACAGGAGAGGAGTGTGGAGAGTATGACAGTAAGCACTATGTACAGAAGTGGAAGGATATTTAGGGACTGCGTAGTGGTTAAGCGGGTCATACATGGATTGAAATTACGCCAACTATGCAGAGACCAGCCATAGTCGATCTATGTATGGGCTAGCTGGTTTTACACAAGTAAATCTATTAATCGACTTGAGTACAACCAGCCTGTTAGGTTTTTCCCAAAACAATCAGTGCTGCCAGCTATAGTTAGCAACACTGATCATTGTACTCACTGGCAGAAAACAATAACAGTGCAGGAGTGATTCCCCCATCCACAGGTCAGCAGGTGAGAGGGTGTGTGGGGACAGGCTGGGCTGAGATAGTAGTCAGTGGGTAGGCACTGGTAGTATCAGAGCCAGATACACACAGGTTACATACGCCACAATTGTTAGAGCGAGAACAATTCTAGTACTAGGCCTCCTCTGTAACTCTAAACATGTAACCTAAAAAAAAATTAAAGCATCGCTTAGGATACCAAAAAAATCGTGCTAACTTAATTAACTAGTGTTTTTTTTTTAATGAATGAAACAGTTTTTTTCCCAAAAAAAAACATGTTTGAAAAATTGCTGCGCAAATACCGTGCTAGAGCTGCACAATTAATCGTTAAAAAATCGTGATTTTGATTCAACCCCCTGACTACCTCCAATGCAGAGTTTGCCGATTCTTTCATATAACAAGTGGAAAGACTTTCAGCTATCAAAAGAAAATATCTGGGCAGTCTGCCAAGTTTTTAACAGGAAACATTGGCCCGGATTCACGTAGAAGCGCGTATCTTTGTGCGGGCGTAACGTATCCTATTTACGTTACGCCTCCGCAACTTTGACAGGCAAGTGCCGTATTCTCAAACCAAAGTTGCGGCGGCGTAGCGTAAATAGGCCGGCGTAAGCCCCGCCTAATTCAAATGTGGTAGATGTGGGCGTGTGTTATGTAAATTTAATGTGACCCCACGTAAATTACGCTTTTTACGAACGGCGCATGCGCCGTCCGTGAAAGTATCCCAGTGTGCATGCTCCAAATTAACCCGCAAGAAGCCAATGCTTTCGACGTGAACGTAAATGACGCCCAGCCCTATTCGCGAACGACTTATGCAAACGACGTAAAATGTGAAAAATTCTACGCTGGCCCGACGTCCATACTTAACATTGGTACGCCTCATGTACGCCTCATATAGCAGGGGTAACTTTACGCCGGGAAAAGCCTAACGTAAACGGCGTATCTGTAATGCGACGGCCGGGCGTACGCTCGTGAAATTGGCGTATCTAGCTGATTTACATATTTCTAGGCGTAAATCAGCGTACACGCCCCTAGCGGGCAGCGTAAATATGCAGTTAAGATACGACGGTGTAGGAGACTTACGCTGGTCGGATCTAATACAAATCTATGCGTAACTGATTCTAAGAATCAGGCGCATAGATATGCCGTCGTAACTCTGAGTCCGAGCCATCGTATCTGGAGATACGCCGGCGTAACTCGTACGAGAATCCGGGCCATTGTAACTAACGCTTCCTTCTTAGATCAAAGGGATATACTTCTGTGTGTGTAAAGACAAAATCTGGGCAGTCTGCCAAGTTTGTAAACAACATAAAACATTGTAACCAACTTCCTTCTTAGATCAAACTTCTGTGTGTAAATGCAGGAAATGTAACCACTTAAAGTCCAACACTTGTTTCTCAAGTTAAAAAGCAATATTATTTGCTAAAAATGTACTTGGAACCGCCAAACATTATATATATTTTAGCAGAGACTCTAGGGAATAAAATGGCTATTGCTGCAATATTTTATGTCACACTGCATTTGCCCACTTCAATGAATAATAAAAACCATAAAAACAAAACAGTGAAGTTAGCCCATTTTTTTTTTTTTTTGTTTTAATGTGAAAGATGATGTTACGCCGCAAGAATCGTGAGAGAATCGTGATCTATCTTCTAAGCAAAAAAATTGCAATCCTCATTTTAGCCAGAATCGTGCAGCTCTATACCGTGCAACATAAAAAGTGCAAAGACCACCATAGAGTAATTTTCTAGCAAAAAACAAATGATGATTTTTACATGTAGTAGAGAAGTGTCAGAATTGGCCTGGGTGGCAAGGGGTTAATTGCATAAGTAATATACAAATAATTATTATAAGCCCTGTGATCCTATCAGTTTGCTGCAGTGTGTCAGCTTGTATTTATATTGGCCGCTCTGAATGTAGCTTCTGACAGGCTGTGCAAGCAGGCCCGTATCTCCGGAACCATAAATGATTGCCGTCCCATATTTTCACCAGTTGTGGGGTTTCTGTGACCTCTGGTCGTCGAGCTACAACCCCTGAAGTTTTTTTTTTTCTGATTTTTTTTTTTTTTGGGGGCAAATGGGCCTATCTTGAGAAAGGGGCCTGGAGCTGCAGCTCCATCAGCCCCTATGTTAATCCGGCCCTGCCTATGAAGTGGCACGTGTTTAGAACTGTCCCTGCACAAAATGAGATTACTATAAGAAAAAGGTAATTTAAAACTGCTTGCGGCTTTAATGTAATTGATATGCAAACAGTGGGATGGTGGCGCTGCTGAGTCGACTGTAGTTACATAAGATGTGGGCAGGGCCGGCGCTACCACTAGGCGGATTAGGCAGCCGCTTAGAGCGCACTGCCGCCTGGGGCGCCCGGCCGCTGGTTATACTACAACTGCCCTGTCAGTCCAGAGAGCTTACAACTAACACCAGGCAGGCATCCATGACATGTGTAAAGCAGCGCCACGGCCCCCCCGCCCCCATCTCCGCTCTAAACAGACATGTGTAGTGGATACAGTCCAGCACTCCCCCCGGGCCCCGCCGCTCTGACTCTGTAACCCATCCCACCCCCCTGCCAGCCCGCTCGCTCGCTCGCTCTGTCACATGTGACAGTATGCAGGTCCAGCCCACCCCCCAGGGCGCTCTCCGGTGTTTGAGTACAGTGCCGTCAGCGCACCCCCCCGGACACTCTTGGCTCTCCACACGCAGCCCCGACCCCCCCCCCCCAGGACGTTCTGCTGCCCGTGCCGACGGTGCCGTGTCATACACTCACACCGCTGGAGCGGAGTAAATGATGGGACAACACAGTGCCTGGTGGCAGCTTGGGGACTGGTGGAGGCGGAGCCTGGAAGAGGCACCCGACACAGAGGCAGGTACATTGTAAAGCAGCATTTTAGACCAGACAGCAAACAGCACAGTGTCACCTCAATACAATTTTGCTGAGCCCAAGACCATCAATTCACCTCACAATCACATGGTAAAAACTGGACCCCCCCCCCATGAGGCCGCATTTGATGGGGCGCTGATGAGGCCGCATTTGATGGGGTGCTGATGAGGCCGCATTTGATGGGGCGCTGGTGAGGCCGCATTTGATGGGGCGCTGATGAGGCCGTATTTGATGGGGCGCTGGTGAGGCCGCATTTGATGGGGCGCTGGTGAGGCAGCATTTGATGGGGCGCTGGTGAGGCCGCATTTGATTGGGCGCTGGTGAGGCCGCATTTTATGGGGCTCTGGTGAGGCAGCATTTGATGGGGCGCTGGTGAGGCCGCATTTGATTGGGCGCTGGTGAGGCCGCATTTTATGGGGCGCTGGTGAGGCCGCATTTTATGGGGCGCTGGTGAGGCCGCATTTGATGGGCGCTGGTGAGGCCGCATTTGATTGGGCGCTGGTGAGGCCGCATTTTATGGGGCGCTGGTGAGGCCGCATTTGATTGGGCGCTGGTGAGGCCGCATTTGATGGGCGCTGGTGAGGCCGCATTTGATTGGGCGCTGGTGAGGCCGCATTTGATGGGAGCTGGTGAGGCAGCATTTGATTGGGTGCTGGTGAGGCAGCATTTGATTGGGCGGTGGTGAGGCCGCATTTGATGGGCGCTGGTGAGGC
Organism: Rana temporaria; assembly: GCF_905171775.1. Classification (NCBI taxonomy): domain Eukaryota; kingdom Metazoa; phylum Chordata; class Amphibia; order Anura; family Ranidae; genus Rana; species Rana temporaria. The sequence goes on from NC_053499.1 coordinate 105,963,141, forward strand.
AGCATTTGATTGGGCGCTGGTGAGGCAGCATTTGATTGGGCGCTGGTGAGGCAGCATTTGATTGGGCGCTGGTGAGGCCGCATTTGATGGGCGCTTCATTAAAAAGGTAGGGTATACAAATATTATACATAAGCAGGGCAAAGGGGGTGGAGTCCGGGGTGGAGCCAGGGGGGGCGGCACAATTAGGTTTCGCCTAGGGTGTCAAAAATCCTTGCACCAGCCCTGGATGTGGGTAACCTGAGTTGTTATGCCTGTGTTGGGTAACCTAGATAGGGGATGAGTCCAATAATCGTGGACCCCCTTTTTTAAAACCACACGGGAAGAAATGAAAACAAGTGTAGGTTACCCCATTAATGATGCCAACAAAAACTTGCTGCCAAGTAAGTGGCTAATTGATGGTCCTCCACCATAGGTTGGTATCCAAGTAGCAAATTAGATAATAAAGAGATAATAAGTGATCATCAAAAATCAAAAAAATAGTGCAGGTCACGACCCTGTGCGGGCCAGTAATTACAGAGTGAACCTGTGATCAAAAAATGTGTACACAGGTGTATCTCAAATCCTAGTGCACCTAAATGTATAGTTGGACTGTGAAATGCCAACCAAATCAGTGTACTACTGACAAAAATAAAATTACAATACAGTGTCTAGTACGGCTAGGATAGACATCAACAGCCTCTAGTGACTTCTAATAAAGTTATGTATGATTGAGAATACTTGCATAATAATAGGTAAAATGAAAAAAGTGATACCAAGTATATGGTCAGGATACTGTGCAGGCCAGCAAGTAAAAAATTGTGGTTTTGGCGACAAACCCTATTCAATTCTCAAGGCCAGATAGTGAAAGTAGACCACCAAATTGTTACAGACAATTATATATCTTAAATCATAAAATAATCCAGTTAAATGCAGGAATAAAGATGCCTCCTAACAGTGCTAAAGTCTGCAAAAATGATAACTAAATAAGCATTAGGGGTTCCACTATTCCTGGTGGGGATAGTAGATCAAAGTTCAGACATCAGGTACAATCCCTGGGTACAAGATATAGCAGAATATAAGTAGTGACTTGGTGTGCCGATCCCTCGCAATCAAATAATCAGTGACTGTTGTGCTCCCCCGCTTAGGTCCCCACTCACCAAATGTCGGTACCCCCAGGGGGCAAAGGGCGGTTGGTGATGGTACCTTGATCACTCCTGTTGCACAGTACTCTGTGTTGGATCCTCGGCAGTGCAGCAACTCAGAGATGAAAACCACTAGGGGTGTATCTCGGGCGGCAGTGATGGTGTCACTCAAAAATGCAAAAAAGGGGAGGTCCACATAGCGTGATATGTTTTTTGGAAATTCCAAAAAATTATTTTATTTAAGAAAAGGTTGAAAATAGCTTAGTGGAGAAATCTCCACGGCAGGTCCCAGAGGCACCTGGGTTCCTCCCATATAAAAAACGAAAAGACTAAAAACAAACAGGCAAAAGTTGTACGCTTAACTGGCCGCCTGTCCCATAAAAGATGCAAACAAAGGCTGCCGACACCGCCGATGGTTTCCTCCGTGGGCATCCGTGTCAATCCGGGCAGCTAGTAGCTGGGATGGTTGGCTTGCGGACAGGTCAGCGTGCCTGCGTGCGTACGGGCTTATGTAATGGTCACCTGAAGCGTTTCGTCATTTGACTTTTTTAAAGGTGATATAATGATGTAATGTCTGGTCCCTGCAATATGGATGAAAATCATTGATAAAAATAGCAAGGTTTTCCCCCCTCCCCCCAGGTCATTACCAGCCCCTTTGGCCCTATATACTTTGAACAGCAGTATACAGGCGGTGCAAACAAGACAGGGACTGTAGGTTTATTGTTAAGTAGAATCTGTTTGTAATTTTGAACTGGTACTTTTTTAAAGTGTAGCTCCAGACAAAAAATCTATTTTTAAGCTTTTCTGAAAACATAGAGAAGGGTTATCACCCCTGTAACATTTGTTATGCTGTCTGTGTGCATCTGTTCAGAAGATTGCAATTCACTTTCTGTCCCAATGACAAATAATTTTTTGAAAATTTGTTTTTTTTTGTGAAACAAGGATTGGTGATAAAGCATCAGTGGATAGGAGATGTTTGTAAGTTGGATGTTTGAAAGTAGGGGCCTGCTGTATATACTCTGCAGAAATTTGGGCACTAGGTGTTGGTGTTGCCACAACACTGTAAACCCTCACAGTTAGTCTTGGTGGGCACTGGAATGCTGGAACGCTGGAACGCCCTGCTGTGAACTATTATATTAAGAATAATTAATTATAATTAAAAAATTGGGCCTTTGGTGCTGGCGCTGGTGCCACAACACTCTAAGTCCTCACAGTTACTCTTGGTGGGCGCAGGAATGGGCCTTGCTGTGAAATATTAGATCAAGAATTGTAATTACATTCCCCTGTTGAACAGGTGCAGGACAATTGGGCCTTTGTTGGTGGTGGTGGTGGTGGTGGTGCTGGTGCCACAACTCTGTAAGCCCTCACAGTTACTCTTGGTGGACACAGGAATGGGCCCTGCTATAAAATATTAGATCAAGAATTGTAATTACATGCCCCTATTGAACAGGGGCAGAACAATTGGGCCTTTGGTGGTGGTGGTGGTGCTGGTGCCATAACACTGCAACCCCTCACAGATACTTTAGCTGGAGCACAGAAATGAGCCCGCTGCAAAGTATTGCATCAAAAATTGTAATTACACGCCCCTGTTAAACAGGGGCAGATAAATTGGGCCTTAGGCACTGGTGTCACAACACTGCAACCCCTCACAGATACTCTAGTTTGAGAGCAGGAATGAGCCCGCTGCAAAGTATCGCATCAAAAATTGTAATTACACGCCCCTGCGCTGCGTTGCACTGTGACAACTCTATTATTGGTCCAACCAAAGTAATAGTTAAATGTGAAAAGACATTGAACAAACACTCTATAACAGTCAATAGTGGATTAATATGTTGTCAGAACCATTGACGTATCTCGGCATAGAGCCTACATATACCGTCAGAACGTTTATTCTGAACTATAAAATATTATTGTATTTATGAAAATATGTAAATCTGTGCTTTGGGAGATATACAATTCTCCTACCATACAAGATATCAAAATTATTTTATCCGTGCTATTTTGAGGACAAGCAATACAAATGAATATTTAAAATATATATATTTATTAACCAAAGATATAGTGCAAAAAATAAAATCAGGTACATTTCGTATTACAACAAATAATTGATATGCTTCTATAATCAGAAATAAGCGATGGTTGAATGTTTAGATAGTATTTACATTATATGACAAGGATTATTCATAGCTCTTATTTAAATCATTCTGGCGTATTTAAAACCTTTTAGCTTTTAGTGACATAACCTTGACCTTGTATTATCTCTTCTCAATGACAAACAGATCTCTTGCTACTGCTTATTATATACGTGTACATAACAAATGTTATATTGTACACAAGCTGATGATTCAAACAATACTTATGTTAAATTTGGAATGAATCAATGGTTTAACATATCCTATAATCAATCCAATTCTAAGACTTTAAAGTCAAAGTTATGAGATATGACAAAGTATATCTCACCCTAGTTTCAGAAGTGAAGCCAATTCCTGCTGCAGTTAGAATTCACCTCTCTCCCAAACTATTTTAATAATGGATTGGATTAGTCAAGCATATGTTCAACCACACTTCAATACCTAAATGGTAATAATCAAATTATACATTACCAGTAATTAAGAGTTCTGCTTGAGAAGGGAAAGTCCTAATAAAGGATTTTTGTGAACCCCTTACATGTTTGCGGTCACTCTCTGGCTTCCTGCATCCTTCAGAGATCAGAGCAGCTTCCAGCCATCAGCCCTCCAGAGCTCAGCTCCCATCAGCCGTGCCATCTCTCTCCCACCAAGCTTTTTCAGAGATTTTCTTCCTGTCTTGTGTAATCACTTTTTATCTCCCCAAAGAAGTGGGTGTGTATATCACTATCACATGACTGGCGATGTCACATGACAATATGTTTTGGTGGGTGACCATCTTGAACCATGCCGATATTAACCTGTAGGGGGCAGTGGTGTCTAATGAATAATTCCTAATTTCTCTTTCGTTCATAGACGGACACAGCCTTCATTGACCTTAGGGTTATGCTTCTTCCTACCAGGAGATTTAGGCAGAATTCTACAGCACTTAAGGTGTTAAAAACTTTCCTTCATGCCGCTCCTCCCAGGGGGCGTGGCTCCCCCAGGCATAACCCACACCCTGCTCTAGCAGCTTCAGTTTTGTTTCTGCCTAACCATCAGGAGAGTCAGGCTCTCTCTGGAGTCCTGGACTCTGGAGTTTTTTCTTGCAAATTTTTTTTGCATCTTGCGAGTTTTTTCCTCGCTTTTTTATTTTTTTATTTTTTTTTTTGAATCCTGCGATTCTTCTATCAACAGCCGACTGGGTGACAGGCTGGGTCCTCGACCCTTGTAGTCCCCCCAGGTTCGGCCTTCGAGCGTGTGCCGGCCCTCAGCTCCGCTTTGGGACGTCCACGACAAGCCCCGTTGCTCCAGGGGCGGCCGGGTATTCGCAGGACAGGTAAGTAGTGGCCCCTTACTCAGGTAAGTGGTCTGGCTGGAATGTTTTCCCTTGGGAGGTCGACTGAGGGTTTTTCCCTGCTTTCCTCTCTCCCTTATTCCTCTCCCTCCTTCCCCCTTTGGGTGACGGCTGTGCAGGGTTTTTTTTTCTCTGGGGCTCATTTTTTTCACTCGTGGTATGGCTGGGGCTGTTCTGTGTCGCTGCAGGGGACTGTGGTGGACATTCTGGGCTTTTTTGTGTGTGCTGTGTGCTGTTTTGGTGTACTGTCTTTTTTGGGTACACTGGGGCAGATTCATCAATAGATACGCCGGCGGATCTCCTGATCCGCCGTCGTATCTGTGAGACCCGACGGTCGGATCTGTGAGATCCCACCGTCGGAGCTATGCGACTGATTCATAAAAATCAGTTCCGCATAGATCTCCCTTGGATCCGACTGGTGTAAGTGACTTACACCAGTCGAATCTTAGGCTGTAATCTCCCGCCGGCCGCTAGGTGTCGTCGCGATTTTTTACCCGTCGCATATGCAAATGAGGAAAACCGCCGATTCACGTCCGTACGCCCGCCCGTCGCTCGTTTTCTACGTCGTTTGCGTTCGGGTTTTTCCGGCGGATAGCTACCCCTGCTTCTATGAGGGGTAGCTAATGTTAAGTATGGCCGACGTTCCCGCGCCGATTTTTAAATTTTCTACGTCGTTTGCGTACCGCGATCGGGAATACCGATGGCCGCAAACGACGTACCCGCCGCAAACAATGACGTCGTAGCGACGTCATTTGGAGCATGCGCACTGGGCTTTTTCGCCCCGGCGCATGCGCAGTTAAATCGGCGCGGGAACGCGCCTGATTTAAATTGTACACTCCCCCTAGCCGCGGAATTTGCATTCCGCCGGGGGGAGTTAGGATCCGACGGTGCAGTTTGCGAGGTAAGTGCTTTATGAATCATGCACTTGCCTCGCTAAATTGCACCGGCGGATCGTAAACCAGGTAGATCTAGCGGATCTAAAGATCCGCAGATCTATATGAATCTGCCCCACTGTCTTTTTAAAAACTGCGCCATGGCGGCCATTTTGCCGGAGCCGCGCTTGTATTATTCGGCGGCCATTTTCTTGTGGCCGGCGCCGTTTTCAGCACTAGTTCGGCCTCTAGTGGCCGTTTCGGCAGGGAAAAAAGACCGCGAATCCTCTGAGGAGACAGACGCAGCGCTGCAGCTTCTCCTCAGCACACACTTGCCTTCACAGACCGCGCTGTACCAGGGGGGTGGTGAGTCTCAGGGGGCCCCATACTGTGCTCTAGCGGCCGGGAGGTGACCTGTGGGGGACTTTTTTCCTGCCCTTGGCAGTAGGGGTGACACGGCAGCTGCAATATGGAGCCTGAATCAGGCCCCTCATTCCTTACAATGCTGGAATTAACCCTTAGCGCCCCTTCCCCTGCCACATCTGTTGAGTCGGTGTCGGCTGTCCTGGAGTCTTTTCTCACCAGGTTTGAAGCTGCCAGTGCTCGGTTGGGGGGTAAAAAGCGCCCCCCCCGCTGTTTCTGGGGATATCTCTGACGCAGAATCTGATAACGCTGTTGCTGCTTCTGGTTCTGTTGTGTCAGAGGATGCGGGCTTAACCCATATGGACAGCGAGGATGACTCTGCTGCGGAGTCTGCTGACAAGGAATTTGTTGGAGCTCTTATTACTGCGGTGCGTGAGACTCTTCATTTAGAGGATGTGGCGGAGACACCAGCGGTGTCAGTCCCTTTTGGATTCCGCAAACCACCGCGTACCGCTAAGGTATTCCCCTGTGTTCCTTATTTAGACAATATGTTGTATAAGGAATGGGATACACTGCAAAAGGTTTTTACGGTTCCTAAAAGCTTTGCTACCCGTTACCCCCTGGAGGAGGACTTTTTAAAAAAGTGGGTCACTCCTCCGTCGGTGGACCCTCCTGTGTCCAGACTGAGTAAGGCTACTACGTTGCCTGTGGAGGGGGCTCCTGCTTTCAAGGACCCCGCTGATAGGAAAGTGGAGGCCGTGGCCCGCTCCCTGTTCTCGGTGGTGGGTTCGGCGGTAAGGCCGGCTCTGGCCGGAGCCCTGGTAGCTCAGACACTGACTGAAAGGGCGAAGCTCCTGCTGCAGGAGCTGGAGGTCCAGGGGGCTTCCGAGTCCTCTAGGGACCTGGCTGAACAGTTGATTCAGGGTCAGAAGTTTCTCTGCGAGGCGGCTATGGATTCGATTCCTTTGCTTCCCAGGGCTTCTGTCTATGCAGTGGTTCTGCGCCGCCTTATATGGCTGAAGTGCTGGTCGGCTGACCAGTCCTCAAAAAAGGCCTTGGTAGATTTGCCCTTTAAGGGCGGACGGCTTTTTGGGGCATCCCTGGATGACATCATTAAGGATGCCACTGGAGGTAAGAGCACCTTGCTCCCTCAGTCGGGGAAGGGTAAGGAACCTCGCCGCAAGCAAGGTCCTACTTTTACTACCCCTAAGCGTTTTTTCCGTGCGCCCAGCGCGGCTGGAAAAGGTCCGCAAGGTGCAAAAGCCCCTGCTGCCGGGCGTAAGCGCCCCTGGTTCAACAAACCAAACAAGCCTGCTTCCGCATGAAGGTCTGCCCCCGCCCGGGTCTCGGGTGGGGGGACGGCTTCACGACTTTGCGGATCGGTGGAATTCTCTTCTGTCCGACCGTTGGGTTTGCGAGGTGGTCGCCTCGGGGTACAAGATAGAGTTCCTTTCTTGTCCCCCACACAGATTTTTTCCATCCAACCTCCAGCTTCCTCCGGATCGTTGGCTAGCCCTGTCCGGGGCTGTCCAGGATCTTCTGGACAGGGGGGTGGTTGTGCCGGTCCCCTCGCTGGAACGGTTTCGGGGGTTCTACTCTAATCTGTTCGTGGTCCCCAAGAAGGGAGGGGTTCGCCCTGTCCTGGACCTAAAGGCCCTCAACTCCTTTGTCAAGGTGCAGCGATTCAGGATGGAGTCGGTCCGTTCTATCATAGCGGCCCTCCACCAGGGGGACTTCATGGCATCCTTGGACATCATGGACGCATACCTGCATGTTCCCGTTTGCACAAGCCACCAAAGGTATCTGCGCTTTGCGATCGGGGAGGACCACTATCAATTCGTGGCCCTCCTGTTCGGGCTGGCGTCGGCACCACGGGTGTTCACCAAGGTGCTCGCCCCGATCCTGGCCTTGCTAAGGCAGCGAGGGATCGCTATCGTGGGATACCTGGACGACTTTCTCCTGAGAGCTTCTTCAGGCTCAGAGTTAGAGGAGGACGTGTCCATCACGTGTCGGACTCTGCAGGAGTTCGGCTGGCTTCTGAATCTCAAAAAATCAGTGTTGGTTCCGTCCCAGAGGCTGGAACACCTGGGGCTGGTTTTGGATTCGGGGGAGGCAAAAGTGTTCCTCCCATCGGAAAACCTGCTGACCCTGCAATCTGCAGTGAGACAGTTGTCGACCCAGAAGTGGTCATCTCTTCGCTTCTGCATGCGGGTTCTGGGTCTGATGGTGGCCTCCTTCGAGGCGGTTCCGTATGCCCAATTCCACACCAGGGTACTACAGAAGGAGATTCTGTCTCGATGGGACAGGGTCCCATCTTCTCTGGATCGCCAGATTCGGTTGAGCCATCTGGCCAAGTCTTCCCTGGCATGGTGGCTGACGTCTCCGGTGCTTCGGTCCAGGAAGTCTTTTCTTCCGTGCCGCTGGACAGTGGTCATGACGGACGCCAGCCTCTTCGGCTGGGGGGGCGTCTGGGGCACCCAGTCAGCCCAGGGGCGCTGGACTCGGGAGGAGTCCCGCCTGCCGATCAATATCCTGGAGCTCCGAGCAATCAAGCTGTGCCTTGTCAGGTGATCCCTGGAACTGCAGGGCCGTCCTGTCAGGATCCAGTCCGACAACGCCACGGCCGTGGCGTACGTCAATCATCAGGGCGGCACAAGGAGCTCGGCCGCGGCGACGGAGGTCGCTCACATACTTCGGTGGGCCGAAAAGGTCCGTTCCAGCCCTGTCGGCGGTATACATTCCGGGAGTTCTGAATTGGCAAGCCGACTTCCTAAGTCGCACGACTCTGGATCAAGGGGAGTGGTCTCTTCACCCGGAGGTGTTTCAGATCCTGTGCCAAAAATGGGGCACTCCAGACGTGGACCTTCTGGCGTCCCGTCTCAATCGGAAGGTACCACGGTTTGTGGCCAGGTCAAGGGACCCGTGGGCAGACACGTCAGACGCGTTGGTGGCTCCCTGGGGTCAATATCACCTGATTTACGGCTTCCCTCCTCTAAGGCTCCTACCCCGGCTGCTGCACAGGGTGGAAGCCGAAGGGATTCCAACGATCCTGATCGCCCCAGATTGGCCGCGTCGCTCTTGGTACGCGGACCTGGTACGTCTGGTGGCAGACGCCCCCTGGCGTCTGCCTCTGAGGGAAGATCTCCTGTCTCAGGGCCCGATCTTCCATCCTGCTTTACGGTCACTGGCTTTAACGGCGTGGCTGTTGAGAACCAGGTACTGAAGGACCGGAGCCTGTCGGGCCCCGGTAATCTCTACCATGCTGCGTGCACGGAAGTCCACTTCTCGAAAAATTTACCATCGTACATGGAAAGCATACATCTCTATGTGTGAGGAGATGAAGTGGCACCCCCGTACTTACGTGGTGTCCCGGATCCTGCTGTTCCTACAGCGGGGAGTGGACCAGGCTCTTGCCTTGAGCACGATCAAGAGTCAGATTTCTGCTCTGGCTGTTTATTTTCAGCGTCCCTTGGCAGCGCACTCTTTGGTTCGCACGTTTGTGCAGGGGGTCCGGCATGTGGCCCCCCCGGTGCGCCCTCCGCTACCTTCTTGGGACTTGAATTTGGTCCTCTCGGCGCTTCAGCGTGCCCCCTTTGAGGACATTCGGGAGATCTCTTTGCTGACTTTGTCACAGAAGGTGGTCTTTCTGGTAGCTATTACCTCTATCAGACGAGTGTCTGAACTGGCGGCCCTGTCTTGCAAGGCCCCCTACTTGGTCATCCATCAGGATAAGGCGGTGCTGCGCCCGCGACCTTCTTTTCTTCCGAAGGTCGTTTCGGCCTTTCACATTAACGAGGACATTGTTGTTCCATCATTATGTCCTCAGCCGAAGAACCCGAAGGAAGCCATTTTGCATTCTCTGGATGTGGTTCGGGCCCTTTGAGTTTACTTGTCGGCGACGGCTCCGTTCCGGAAGTCGGACTCGCTGTTCGTGTCTGTGTCCGGTCCCAGTAAGGGCCTGGCAGTCTCTTCGGCCACCATTTCCAGGTGGATCCGACAGGTTGTGCTTCAGGCCTATGCCCTGAAGGGGCGGGCGCCTCCCTTTCGGGTCACGGCGCGTTCGACCAGGGCGATCGGAGCCTCCTGGGCTTTCCGACACCAAGCCTCTGTGTTACAGGTGTGTAAGGCTGCGACCTGGTCGTCGGTCCACACTTTTTCAAAGTTTTATAAGGTGGATGGGTGGGTTATGGTGGGTTATGGGTGGGTTATGCCTGGGGGAGCCACGCCCCCTGGGAGGAGCGGCATGAAGGAAAGTTTTTAACACCTTAAGTGCTGTAGAATTCTGCCTAAATCTCCTGGTAGGAAGAAGCATAACCCTAAGGTCAATGAAGGCTGTGTCCGTCTATGAACTCAGAGAAATGGATTTTACGGTGAGTACAAAAATCCTTTTTTTAAGGTCATTCAGAGTTAATCATGACTTACGACCCCTTGTGACTTCTGGCCTGGTATAACACCATAAATTATTTTATATGTCAAACCATATGACAACAAACCTAGACATTTCGGAAACCCCTAAATTTATGATTGAGATAAGGCTTTATGATCAGCACACATGCTTTGGAAAGTTCCTTGAACTGATGCCGGAATGTGATCAAAGCAGCCTACTACTATTCAGTTATTTTAGGATATTGTATTTTTGGGACCCTAGTATTGTCTATGTATTAAACAGGCTTATATATGAATTACTAATACACATATATTGTTAAGGCATTATAAAGAAACAATACTATTTAAGATACAGTATATTATTCCACCGGGATTGTGAATAAGCCCCTCTGGTCTCATCGTACAAAGACCACACTGTGTAGCTTGTAACAGCTTGTGTTCATCAGACCCTTATCTACAGATGTCAAAACTTCCAATTTATGGTCTGGGATAAAGATACAGAAGAACCAGGTCTTCTTGTAAGGCAGAAAACCGCTGTATAGATCTTTGACTTGATATTAACCTCTTAGAGAGAGAATAAGATCCAAAATGGCTTTAGTATTGTTCATCATATATATATGGATAGGAACAATAGAAAAATATACTTGTGCAACTTTATATGTATTCTTTTAACCCCAAATGTTCTGACAACGTGACTGTGTTAATACAGTGTATAGCACCAATAAGTGCCAATATGTGTTAATGGACAAGAACACTCATGTTGTGAAACAAGAGCAAATAATGTATAGTGTTCACATATACCAAAATATGTAAGTGTTCCAATAAACTAAAAATGTAAAAGTAACACCGAAATGGTTAACAATAGGCAAGGTCACTCCTGCTGTGCAAAAATGTCATAAAATATATAAATATTGTATGATATTCCAATCAACTTAAAACATAGAGTCAATAAATGTTGAGTATCCGTGACTTCAAAACAAATAAACACCCAGGAAGAAAGTGCCAAGAGAAATAGATGAGTGCCTCCACCTCTTATTTCAAATCTCCTTACCGACTCCTGTGGATCTCTTGTTACAGAGATTGCATTCACTTGTGAATTTAATTTAAAAATATTCTAGTTTACAAGAGACGTGCACTGTATGTGTCTGCTGCATCTCGGGAGCACTACACTAAAGTTAAAAACTAATAACGGCAGAATGTGCAATCATCTGAATGACTGAACAGAATTTTATCAGTAACTAAAGTAAAATCTAAGAGGAGGAGAGTCCCCAGATTTCTAATAGTCTAAGAGGAAAAGGAACTAAAAAAACAGGAAATGAGATATAAGATATAAAATAGAATAAAAAATATATGGCATAAAATATAATGAATGGAGGTAGTAAAAACTCAAAATAGCCATTCCATAACCTTATATTTTAAAGTAAGGGTATGTGGCAACCTCTATGGAAATAGATGGATTGCTTTATGAATGTACAGGAGGAACTAATGGAAGTTTTTTTTAATCTCTAGTTCTAGATAATATGAAGAAAAACCACTTAGCACGGATTTGACCCAGACCTCAAAGCCAGTTAACAATATATACAAAGGAGGATAAAAAACAACACATTTTAACCATTGTCTATGAACGCATTGACATCAGTGTCGATATTTAAACCATATGGGGTGTAACTTCGTACCCGGTATATCCAAGCCATCTCTAATTTTGAGAATTCCCTGACAAGTGAACTACCACTCCAATGAGGGTCGAATTGGTCGATCCCCAGAAAAAGTGTATTCGCCGGATTGCGATCATGATGGGTGTCATAATGTTTGGAAACCGAATGATGTTGGAAACCAGATTTAATGTTAGTGATATGTTCACCTAGTCTCACTTGCATGGATCTTTTGGTTCTGCCAATTAACTGGAGCCCACAAGAGCATTGCAACAAATAGACAATGCCCGTTGAGCTGCAGGTGATGAAAGGCTCAATGTTATGTTCTTTAGAGGTACTTCTAGAAAAAAATAATAGGGTTTTCTTAGACTTACTCTTATTCAAAGTGCATAATTGACATCTGCGACATTGATGATACCCTGTTATATTCCGTTGAAAAAAGGATACCTTTTTCGTAGGAGGGTCCACCACATTCAGGGCTATTCTATCCCTTAAGGAAGATACCCCTCTGAATATTACCTGTTGGTTGGATGGCAGGAATGTTTTAATAATCCTGTCGTTACCCAACAGGAGCCAATGTTTTTTGAATAATTTTTTAATCGCATAATGCTGAGTAGAGAACATTGTTACGAATGGTATCATAGGCCTATCCCTGTTGGATTTGGAACTGGGATCCAGTAGTTGAAGTCTATCCAATTCCGCAACTTCCTTCAAGGTGATTTCTAATGCTTCTGGATCATAACCTTTTTCTTGTAGTCTATTTTTTAATATCCCTGCCTGTAGTAGGGAGCTAAGTACGCACCCAGCTTGGCGAACTTGTTTATGGCCAAGTGGGAGGAGGACGTCGTCTATAGTGACCGGAGCCCCCATTTAGCTTTGTGGGCCAGGTACATTGACGACGTCCTCCTCCTATAGACTGGTACTAGACACCAACTTGAGGAGTTATTTTCTTCCCTCAATAACAACTAAAGGGGGATATAATAAAGAGAGAGAGAGCGGGACTTTAAATGAAGCATGTGCAGGGATCAGATTACAATGGATAGGGGGAAAATAATAAATCTGGAATAAGTTATAAGTTATTAATTTCAAAACTTTCAAATAATGCACCGTCCATGACTGTATTGCATTATTAAAGAAATTTGGTAAACATATATACTTGACAGAAAAAACTGGGGTATTTAATACAGAAAAAAAGGGGGGGGTTTATTTGGGGCTATAAATAAGATGCCTTTTTAGACAGATTGTGATACAGGTGAAACAATAAACATTTCTAACCAGGTTCATCCTTACCACCCAAACAGCAAGCCAAGTTCAACAGTCTAACTATGTATGTTAAAAGCAGAGGATTAGTTGAACGCATTTGCAAATACATGTTTTAAGCTGCAGAGCCGTCGCCAAGGCTCCCTGCGATTCTGCAGTCCTAACTAAACCTTTTAAGTCTCCTCAATGGAGGCATGTACAAACTGATTGGTAGATGAAGGACAGGTGACTGGGGGTGTGTCCCCGCCTGCACCTATGCCTGGTAAGAAATAAAAAATAAAAAAACTGCAGCAATAGATAAAATCAATGCAGACACCTGTTTTAAACAATCGAGTCCCATAGCTCACATGCTTCCATCCCTCATAATTTTGGAAAAGGGGGGGGGGTTAAATTTGGGACTTTAAATGAGGTGGTTAGTAAAGCACCTCCATCCCTGGTTGTATAATAAAGAGAGAGAGAGCGGGACTTTCAATGAAGCATGTGCAGGGATCAGATTACAATGGATAGGGGGAAAATAATAAATCTGGAATAAGTTATAAGTTATTAATTTCAAAACTTTCAAATAATGCACCGTCCATGACTGTATTGCATTATTAAAGAAATTTGGTAAACATATATACTTGACAGAAAAAACTGGGGTATTTAATACAGAAAAAAAGGGGGGGGGGGTTATTTGGGGCTATAAATAAGATGCCTTTTTAGACAGATTGTTATACAGGTGAAACAATAAACATTTCTAACCAGGTTCATCCTTACCACCCAAACAGCAAGCCAAGTTCAACAGTCTAACTATGTATGTAAAAAGCAGAGGATTAGTTGCACGCATTTGCAAATACATGTTTTAAGCTGCAGAGCCGTCGCCAAGGCTCCCTGCAATTCTGCAGTCCTAACTAAACCTTTTAAGTCTCCTCAATGGAGGCATGTACAAACTGATGGGTAGATGAAGGACAGGTGACTGGGGGTGTGTCCCCGCCTGCACCTATGCCTGGTAAGAAATAAAAAATAAAAAAACTGCAGCAATAGATAAAATCAATGCAGACACCTGTTTTAAACAATCAAGTCGCTCTCTCTCTCTCTCTTTATTATACAACCAGGGATGGAGGTGGTTTACTAACCACCTCATTTAAAGTCCCAAATTTAACCCCCCCCCCCTTTTCCTAAAGGGGGATATGTTTTGTCCATGAAGCGAGTCAGGAATCAATTAACTTTCTGGACCTTACTATTATGAAGAACAATGGCTTATTCAAAACTAAGTCATATTTCAAACAAACTGACCGGAATTCCTTCATCCCCTTGGGCAGTTGTCATAATGACACTTGGTTAGGATTGGTTCCCAAGAGCCAGTTTGTGAGGATGAGAAGGAATTGTACAACTTTAGAGGATTATAGACTACAGGCAGGGATATTAAAAAATAGACTACAAGAAAAAGGTTATGATCCAGAAGCATAGAAATCACCTTGAAGGAAGTTGCGGAATTGGATAGACTTCAACTACTGGATCCTAGTTCCAAATCCAACAGGGATAGGCCTATGATACCATTCGTAGCAACGTTCTCTACTCCTAAAAAATTATACAAAAAAAACATTGGCACCTGTTGGGTAATGACAGGATTATTAAAACATTCCTGCCATCCAACCCACAGGTAATATTCAGAGGGGTACCTTCCTTAAGGTATAGGATAGCCCCGAATGTGGTGGACCCTCCTACGAAAAAGGTATCCTTTTTTCAACGGAATATAACAGGGTATCATCAATGTCGCAGATGTCAATTATGCACTTTGAATAAGAGTAAGTCTAAGAAAACCCTATCATTTTTTTCTAGCAGTACCTCTAAAGAACATTACATTGAGCCTTTCATCACCTGCAGCTGAACGGGCATTGTCTATTTGTTGCAATGCCCTTGTGGGTTCCAGTATATTGGCAGGACCAAAAGATCCATGCAAGTGAGACTAGGTGAACATATCACTAACATTAAATCTGGTTTCCAACATCATTCGGTTTCCGAACATTATGACACCCATCACGATCGCAATCCGGCGAATACACTTTTTGGGCATCGACAAATTCGACCCTCATTGGAGAGGTAGTTCACTTGTCAGGGAATTATCAAAATTAGAGATGGCTTGGATATACTGGGTACGAAGTTACACCCCATATGGTTTAAATATCGATACTGATGTCAATGTGTTCATAGACAATGGTTAAAATGTGTTGTTTTTTATCCTCCTTTGTATATATTGTTAACTGGCTTTGAGGTCCCGGTCAAATCTGTGCTAAGTGGTTTTTCTTCATATTATCTAGAACTAGAGATTAAGAGATCTTCCATTAGTTCCTTCTGTACATTCAGAAGGCAGTCCATCTATTTCCATAGAGGTTGCCACATACCCTTACTTTAAAATATAAGGTTATGGAATGGCTATTTGGAGTTTTTACTACCTCAGTGCCATTCATTATATTTTATGCCATATATTTTTTATTCTATCTTATATCTTATATCTCATTTCCTGTTTTTTTAGTTCCTTTTCCTCTTAGACTTTTAGAAATCTGGGGACTCTCCTCTTAGATTTTACTTTAGTTACTGATCAAATTCTGTTCAGTCATTCAGATGATTGCACATTCTGCCGTTATTAGTATTTAACTTTAGTGTAGTGCTCCCGAGATGCAGCACACACATACAGTGCACGTTTCTTGTAAACTAGAATATTTTTTAATTATATACGAAATTTCCCATTGGTTTTTCTATTCCGTTCATTTTTTTAGAATTCCTTACCGGTATGGACATATACCTTAGGATTTTTATGATGGTGGCTGCTGATGCCTATGTAGTTAATTTTTTAGGCATCTATAAGCCATAGCATCACTAGTCTGACTGTGATTGACTGATCTGTTGCGGTTCCAGCCGTGACAGACATTCAATTAGGTCAGCAAGCGGTCATTTTTAAATAGATTAGATGGCGTCTGGCCAATTAGTTTATTAATCTTGTGTTTATATGTTGGAAATGTCTTGCAAAATAATCTGCGGTTCTTCTCATATTAAGATAGCAGATGAGCAAGGGTAAAATTCCTCCGTTTTTATATAGGTGATTTTATCTGTTACTGGCAGGATTCCCCATTCCAATATGGCGGATTAGCGTTGAGGATTCCTGGACGTCAGAGCTGGGTGTTCCTCGATGTGATATAGAATATATAGCGGTGAGTCAGCACGCTGCTCGTGCCCCTCGAAGAAGTCAGCGAATTTGACGAAATGGCGTAGGGAGGAGCGGCGTGCTGACGTCACCAACTAGACCATGCTACTACCCGGAAAGGACGGGCGGATAGTGAGAGCCGGCCAGCTTGAGAATTCATACAACGCATATTTATATTCTACCTCATGTGAGTGCATGCCTTTATTTTATTATTACATTTTGGAAAATACTACACTATGGTAGCTTTTATTTCCACATGGGTAATCTGCATTGGGGAGACCTATTAAGAAGCCCATACGCGGAAGGAACAGGAGAGTAACCTGAGAGTGACCAGTGAGAGACCCAGGGCAGGGTTAATAGCCACAAGTGAATGCAATCTCTGTAACAAGAGATCCACAGGAGTCGGTAAGGAGATTTGAAATAAGAGGTGGTGGCACTCATCTATTTCTCTTGGCACTTTCTTCCTGGGTGTTTATTCGTTTTGAAGTCACGGATACTCAACATTTATGGACTGCACAGCAGGAGTGATCTTGCCTATTGTTAACCATTTCGGTGTTACTTATACATTTTTAGTTTATCGGAACACTTACATATTTTGGTATATGTGAACACTATACATTATTTGCTCTTGTTTCACAACATGACTGTTCTTGTCCAGAAATAAAGGGGGAAGAATGTAGTAAGTATAAATAGCCACAAGATGTCAGGCTGAATATAAATGGAGTATGTATGGAACATTTAAGCTGGACAAAGCCAGCACCCACATCGGCACCTACAGGGAGACAAAACACATGCAAAATGAATTAAAATAGAACAATTGTTTAAAAGCAGGACATTATATAGAATGGTCCATTCCCTAACTAACATAAACAGGTACTAGTATACTCTAAGGTGAACACCATGTATACATTGTAAGGGGTTAGCTCTGTAGCGGGGGGGGGGGGGGTGACCTCCTGAGTGGGTTCACTACACACTGAATTATACAGAGAGGCAGCCGTGGGTGGTTGAAAAAACAAGGGTTATGGTTTATTTTTCCATATTGCTGGAAACAAGTACAAGCATCCAAACAGCATAAACAAAACATAAAATAAACCCTGGCCACTTGGGCCGTCTACCTTCACAACACAGGAACCTACCTATGGAGTCTGGCACAGCCTACTGCTGGGCAGACACTGCTGGTCTTCCAGCAGAAAACAATAGTCTTTTTGATTTTCTTATTACACAGCAAAAATATCAACAGCCACTTCACTTTCAGAAGTCTTCCTCACTGCTCTCCTTAACTCACCAAGCCTCAGGATGCAGCATTCAGTAGTAATCCACTGGACAACTTATAGAGGCCTTAATTTTCTCATTCTGAACAGCTAAAGCTATCCAACGTCCTAAACCTTTCTGGCTGCAGCCGACACCTGATAGTATCTGGTGAATGTACAGAAATGGCAGAAATGTATCTCCCATCTGTGACAACACCCCCAGATTTACCTGACTTCCTGTCACAACATATATACACATACAGTATATAGATTACAATCCAGTATTTGTTTTCCATATAGAACCCAATTGTAAATACCAATAGGGGCATACACTTAAATGTTTAATAAGGGTAACACAGGACCACATACATTAAGTAACCTGAACCCCTCTATCATTATTTTGTGTAATGACATTAACATAGCAGGTAAATCATACAGAAGGAAATCAGTGGAACATGGAGCAGGCAAGCAATGTATATAGAGACAACAGACTCGCACATTAAAATCTCCAAGAACGGTTTGAAACTGATTGTGTCATTTAATCCAGGATGGTAATTTGCTTGTAATTTGTAAATCCAGCGCGTTTCGCACTGCAGAACTCTTTGATCAAAGTTGCCGCCCCTGGAGTCCTCGCGGACACAATCCAGGGCAGCAAATTTGAACACATATGGTTCATATTTGTGCCTAAATGCCACATGGTGTCCCATTGTGGTGTTTAGTAAGCCACTCGTGGCGTAGTACACATGATCCTTTATCTGTTTCCAAAAAGGACGCATAGTCTTCCCCACATAGAAACTTCCGCATTGGCAGAAGATTATGTATACAACTCCTTAAGTTTGGCATGTTATATGCTGTTTCAATACATTGGGCAGAGCAATCCTTGAATTTGGAGCTTTTGATACACGACTAAAGGAACATATTCAGAGCTTCACACGTGACTTGCTTATTAAAAAAGATGAGAAGTTATCACGGAATAAGTTGCCCTTTGCAGGCAAATATGCATATAATTGGCCACTTATGATTGGCCAACTCGGGGGAGACGTAAAGGGCCGGGCCCATATGTGAATAGAAAAGGTTTCAATAATAAGGATAAAAATAATGACTCTGATTCATCTACCAATTCCTATACTTCGCAAAACTCAAGGATGTGTGATCGAGGACGACAGAGGAGTCGAAACTCCAGAAAAAGACCGCAACAAGGTGGTGGGTACCAGACGGTCACTCAAAGTAAGAAACATATAACCGACGCTAATGATTGACCCAATGTCACTAATCATAATGACGTAGTAGACTGAGACGTTACAGCCACAGGTATGCGTGGTGTCTCTGTTTCCTAACCAAACACCGGGTGTCTCATCTGAGAATTCCTTTACTTCTTCTGTGACGCTTAGGACGGAATCTGATGTACGACAAAACATTATAGAGGCTGCACAGTCGATGGCTAGATTACATACCACACCGACAGGTGAGGGCACATAAAAAGACGTTAGAAGATGATGCATAGATTAATTTTTTCCTCCCGTCTCTTCTGCTAGTACGATTAAAACTAATGATGTGATTACTAATAGCCCAAGCTCGAGCATCTTGTCTCCTCTTAGTACCTTACCCAAGTACATGACAAACTGATAACGCACATCAGGAGATTTGGAAAGACTTTACAGTAGCGGAATTTCGAGCACTAAAAACCCTCGTCCTCCTTCTGGATGAAAGTGAGGTCAATGAGACACAGGAAAATACCCCTGAGACTGATAAAGTGATAGGACAAAGAGTCCAGCTGTCACAGTATCATAATGACATAGATTCTCTTGGGAAGGCTGTTAAGAAAAAATCCTTAAATTTTCCCCCACTACATACCAACTCAGACGTTTGGGCGTTCTTAACCCAAACAATTAGAGATATTGAATCTCTACCCCTTTGCAAATCAGGGAACCAAAATCTTACTGTGGCACAAATACGGGCTCTTGACAGAGAGTCGTAGCCCCCACCTGGTGATCAAGCCCTCGGACAAGGGCAGTAATGTGGTAGTCATGAATGAATTAAATTATAGGAACATGTGCTGGGTCATTCTTAAGAATCAAGCCTGGTATAAACCAGTCTCTGAAGATCTCGTTATAAGATATAATCAACAGTATAATGACGCTATACAGTTCGCCCTCTCCGAGGGCTTGATCACTAAGGTTATTTTTGAAGGGATACAAGTCCCCTACCCTAAGACCCCCATGTTCTATTCACTCCCTAAGAAGCACAAAAATCTAACCAATCCACCGGGACGTCCCATAGTCTCAGGTGTCGGTTCTAAAACTGAACGAGCCAGTACATTTTTGGATGAGTGCCTAAGACCACATGTTAATATATTGCCCTCTTATATTCAAGATGCACCGGATTTACTGAGGGCATTGGATGGTCTGAATGTACCATCTGGTTGTTTGCTAGTTTCAATTGATGTTGAGGCTCTATACTCATCCATCCCTCATGTAAAGGGTTTAGAAGTCGTTGCTAAATTCCTCGCTGAGAGAGGCCCAAAATCATCTAAGCTCAATGCCTTTGTTCTAAAATTGTTGGCACATATTCTTACAAAAACACATCTTCATTCGATGGATCCCACTTCCTCCAGGTATAAGGGGTCGCTATGGGTACATGCTGTGCACCTTCTATGCAAACCTGCGCCTGGGGGGTTGGGAAAGGGAGCTTTTCTCCAGCGAGGAATTTACTGACCTGATTTCCTGCGTGTTAGGATGGTTTCGTTACATAGACGACATACTGTTACTGTGGACAGGATCACTTGAGACTCTGCATGTATTCATGCAATTGCTGAGTCGGAATGACTATAATCTCAAATTTACTATGAGCTTTAGCTTTTGTCTCAAAAAGGCCTTACCACTTAAGCCCCGGACCTTTAGGCAGCTAAATGCCCAGGCCAGGTTTTGCGATTCGGCACTGTGTCGCTTTAACAGACAATTGCGCGGTCGTGCGCCATGGTTTCCCAAACAAAATTGGCGTCCTTTTTCCCCCACAAATAGAGCTTTCTTTTGGTGGTATTTGATCACCTCTGCGGTTTTTATTTTTTGCCTATAAACAAAATAGAGCGACAATTTTGTAATTAAAATGCAATATTTTTTACTTTTTGCTATAATAAATATCCCCCCAAAACATATATAAAATATTTTTTTTCCTCAGTTTAGGCCGATACGTATTCTTCTACCTATTCTTGGTAAGCGTTTATCGATTGGTTTGCGCAAAATTTATAGCGTTTACAAAATAGGGGATAGTTTTAGGGATAGTTTTATTATTTATTTATTTTTACTACTAATGGCGGCGATCAGCAATTTTTTTTGTGACTGCGACATTATGGCGGACACTTCAGACAATTTTGACACTTGTCATTTTCACAGCAAAAAATGCATTTAAATTGCATTGTTTATTGTGAAAATGACAGTTGCAGTTTGGGAGTTAACCACAGGGGGCACTGAAGGAGTTAGGGTTCACCTAGTGTGTGTTTACAACTGTAGGGGGGTGTGGCTGTAGGTCTGACGTCATTGATCGAGTCTCCCTATAAAAGGGATCACTCGATCGATGCAGCCGCCACAGTGAAGCACGGGGAAAGCCGTGTTTACATACGGCTCTCCCCGTTCCTTCAGCTCCAGGGAGCGATCGCGAGGGGGCGGCTAGAAACGAATAGCCGCGCCCTCCGTGGGTTACCGACCACCGCATGTACTGGGGGGGGTCCCGATTGGACCCCCGAACCGCAGAAAGGCGGGGACGTACATGTACGCCCATATGCCTGTACGTGCCATTCTGTGGACGTATATGTACAAGCGGCGGGCGTTACCCGGTTAATAGGGCAGCTGGCAAACCGAGAACTGATATACTATCTAAACAGCTAAAAAACTACCCTCCGATGGGACTAGATTCATTACCACCTACTCGGACCAACATGCTCAAGTCCGTTCCATTATGCAAAGGCATTGGCATTTTTCTTTTCAGCTGACCCTATTCTTGCTAAATATATAGGGCCAAACCCTGACATTACATTTAGACGTGCGACCTCCATTCGCGACCGTCTAGTACAGAGCAAGTACTGCAGGACAGACAACAAAGTACCTGAAGTGCAGGACTATTTAAATGTGGTCAATGCAATTTTTGCAAGCTAATAATAGAGGGAGCAAGGATTGCTCTTGGCCCAATGGTCAAACCATGTATTGAAACAGCATATAACATGCCAAACTAAAGGAGTTGTATACATAATCTTCAGCCAATGCGGAAGTTTCTATGTGGGGAAGACTATGCGTCCTTTTTGGAAACAGATAAAGGATCATGTGTACTATGCCACGAGTGGCTTACTAAACACCACAATGGGACACCATGTGGCATTTAGGCACAAATACGAACCATTTGTGTTCAACTTTGATCAGAGTTCTGCAGTGCGAAACGCGCTGGATTTACAAATTGCGAGCAAATTACCATCCTGGATTAAATGACACAATCATTTTCAAACCGTTCTTGGAGATTTGAATGTGTGAGTCTGTATTCTCTATATACATTGCTTGCCTGCTCCATGTTCCACTGATTTTCTTCTGTATGATTTACCTGCTATGTTAATGTCATTACACCAAAATAATGATAGAGGGGTTAAGGTTACTTAAAGCGGGGGTTCACCCGAAAAAATTTTTTAACATTAGATTGAGGCTAATTGTGGGAAACACAATCGGGTGTTTTTTTTTAAATCAATGCAGTACATACCGTTTTAGAGATAGATGTTCTCTGCGGCTTCCGGGTATGAAAGCCGCCTAAAACCAGGCTACACCCGGTCGACGTAACTTGCTTACGCCGGCGTAGCGTGGGCGTACATTTAGGCTGGGTGCATGGTGCCGCTCCCATTGATTAGCCATTAAAAAATGCAAATTAGGGAAATACGGCGATTCATGAACGTACGTGCGCCAACGCAGGCTACGCGCGGTGTGCGTAAGTTTTATGTCCGGCGTAAAGTTATTCCCCATAAAGGATTTGTAACCCAGCACCAGACATGCAAAGGTCTGCACCAGGGAACACAAGCCGGCGTTGGACGTGGCTCTGGCTGGGCGTAGGTTACGTTAACGGCGTACACAGTGATCCGGCGTAACATAGGCAGTTGTTCCGACGTGGTTGTGAGCATGCACACAGGGATGCGTCCACGTCCCGGCGCATGCGCAGTTCGTTTTAAGTACTTTTCTGGCGCTCGGCCCATCATTTGCATGGGGTCACGCTTCATTAGTATGGATCACGCCCACTTCCACTTACGCCGGCCTGCGCCTTTGAAACCTACGCCACGCTAGTGCAATGTTGGGAACACTGGCTTTATGAATTCCATGCTTGCCTCTCTGCGCTGCGTTGGCGTAGCGTACAGGGGATATGCTACGGCGGCGTAATGTGCGCCTGCTGTCTGTGAATCCGGGCCATGGTGATCATTCTATATAATGTCCTGCTTTTAAACAATTGTTCTATTTTAATTTATTTTGCATGTGTTTTGTGTCTCTGTAGGTGCCGATGTGGGTGCTGACTTTGTCCAGCTTAAATGTTCCATACATACTCAATTTATATTCAGCCTGCCATCTTGTGGCTATTTATACATAATATATTCTTCCCCCTTTATTTCTATTCCTTTTTTTTTTTTTACTTTTCTGCTCCTTTTTTTTTTCTCCCTCGTTTTTCTTTTCTTTTCCTTACCCCCCCCTTCTTTGTGTTCTGTTCTGGTGTGTTGGGATGGATGTACCATTGATTGTTTGTGCTCCGGCTGCCTATTCTTCCATATCTATGTGGTTCGCCATTTTTATGTTTGTTTATGTGCCGATTTACACGATCGTGCTGTGTGCCGTGTATATTTTGTCTGTCGCCGCGTTCTGGCCCTGTTTAGGTCCTCCTTTTTGCCCGCCACCTTTCTTTTCTAATGTGGGCGTTGTTAGCCATGTAAGAGCCCGCATAGCGCCGTTCGTATCGCCGCGATTACATCATTACATCGCCCCTATGTTCACCTGTACACACAACTCTTGTTTATGCACCATCCTATTGACACGGCGCATACGGATGACGTCATTACGCCAGACGTCATGGCTCCACGCTCCCCTCTGGGAGCTATTTAAATGCCAATCTCTGCTTCAAGCCCGGTGTATAGCACAGGCTATCCCCCGGGGCACACGACGCTCTCCACCTTCATGGGTAAGTACCCATACTTTATCTACCTTCCACTCTCTGTCTTGGCTATTGGTTTGTTACTTACTTAAACCTGATTTTTCATGTATCTATTTTTGGAATTTATTCCAGTAAATGGCTGTCGGCTCTTTGAGGGCTATTTTTGACCCAGGTTTGTTATACTTGTTGTAGTACAGCGGACATATGGTTGTTCTTGACTACATCCTCTCCTTTCCGCCCCGGAATTAACGTTCTCTTGTTCAGTATTAGGTATTTAATTTGTATTCTTTATATTCTGGTAACCATTTGTCTCTTGAAATTATCAGTGGCATGCAATTGTCATTTATTTCTTGATTTTTTAGAATTAATCTCTATACTCATGGTGTATTCGCCAATACAGATTGAAGGAATTCTTTCGGGTATGTCACTACACTCGCTGCATATCTATCCCATCCCCCCAACCCCTTTTTTCTTGTCCCTTTCTTTTTCAATTTATTTT
Source organism: Rana temporaria (assembly GCF_905171775.1). Classification (NCBI taxonomy): domain Eukaryota; kingdom Metazoa; phylum Chordata; class Amphibia; order Anura; family Ranidae; genus Rana; species Rana temporaria. The sequence continues at coordinate 105,987,355 of NC_053499.1, forward strand.
GTGTATTTCTTCTATTTAGTGTATTATGGAGAATTCCTCTACCATACTTGGAACCCCCGTCTTGTAGGAACTCCCCTGGCATTTGTATATGCAATCCCAAGTATTTTTTGGCAATTTGGATGGCTGGCGCCCATTTTGGTACTTTTGGAGACTCTTTATACATGTTTAATTTAGTATATTTTAAAGTATTAAAACTGTCTTTGGCAAATTTGCTGATATAATATGTTCTATTTCAGATAATGAAATACATATTTTTCTACTGCTAACTTTCTTCTGCTCGTCCTGAGGAAGCCCAAAGGCGAAACGCATAGACGATGCACAGAGGATATTTTCCATACTATATATCCTATATGGTTTTCTTTTATTGATCTATTTTGTATAAATGTTGTATATTTTCTGTAATAAAATGTATATATTTTTTGACATTCCCGCCTTGCCTCTAAAGTCCGACCATTAATTACTGCCCTTTGAGTAATTTTTTCTGTCTACCACATGAAAGTACCTGCAGAAATATCCCCTGCCTGTAGTATTAATATGAGCAGATCCCTGCCTCTAGGAGTAAATATGTGAAACACCAGCTTTATATTAGCTGCACAATGTGCAGAGGACACAGACAGTACACACACCACGTAGCTTTAGGTGCACACTGCAGAGGACACAGACAGTACACCACGTGAAAGTACTTGCAGAAATATACCCTGCCTGTAGTATTAAAATTAGCAGATCCCTGCCTCTAGGAGTAAATATGTGAAACACCAGCTTTACGTTAGGTGCACAATGTGCAGAGGACACAGACAGTACACACACAACGTAGCTTTAGGTGCACACTGCATAGGACACAGACAGTGCACCACGTGAGAATACTGCAGCTAGCACAATCACCTGCCTGCCTGCCTGTCAGTTAGTTAGGAAGAGCGGATCTAGCTAAACTCAATATATATACAACACCTGGGATGCATATATATCCTCTGCACGCTGTAACTCTAACTGACTAGCCTGCCTGCCTGCCTGCTCTATCTAACTCAATTGAAATGACACTGTCTCTCTCTCTCTCACTGTCTCTATCTTTAACCACTGCCGCAACACACTACACAAGGCTGACTTGCAGGCGGCCTTTTATAGTGTGGGGCGTGTACTAAACCCCCTGAGCCATAATTGGCCAAAGCCACCCTGGCTTTGGCCAATTATGGCTCTCCATTTTTTGCAAGCTGTGATTGGCTGTGATTGGCCAAGCATGCGGGACATAGTGCATGCTTGGCCAATCATCAGCCAGCAATGCACTGCGAAGCCGCAGTGAATTATGGCGCGAACGGCCCGTAACATCAGTATTTTGACGAACTGTCGAACATACGATATTCGAGATGAACGTGAGTTCGACTCGAACACAAAGCTCATCCCTAGTCACAATGAATAAATAAATAAATAGTGCAGCGCAAATGAATATATCTAAAAATACAAATTGTAACACAGTGATTCAAAATATTTAAATAGAGTCCATAAAGTGCAAAGTGATAAAGGTGCTCCGAAAAACACAATAGTGATAAATAGTGCAGAAATCTTCATCAGATCTGTGACCCATAGGACAGGATTATCCTCCACCAAGGCTAATGGGTGGCCTCTCACCTCAACACTTCGACCTGTGGCTAGGTCAAAGGGCAAAAAGCAAATCCTCCTTAGAATAGTAATCAGCTTAACATGGGCTCAACTCCAAAACGTCCACCAGATGGAACCAGCAAGCAATATGCAAGGCAGCACTCTCCCATAAAACATTCAATGGACCGGAAAGGAGTAAAAAAACAATCTAAGTGCTCTCTGCTTAAAACGTTTAATGATAGTAAAACAAAAGATAAAAACCACTCACATTGTCCTGCACTCTAAACCGAGTGCAGGGATAACAGCTAATACCGGAGCTCAGCATCCGGATTAATGTAGACAGCGTGTGAGGTCTCTGTGAGGCAAACGCGGGTGACGTCGATGTAGCTCCTCCCTCTCGTACGCGTTACGTCCCAGTGTGGGCGGGACTTCATCAGCGTGGGGCGGGGATGCCTCACAGAGACCTCACACGCTGTCTACATTGATCCGGACGCTGAGCTCCGGTATTAGCTGTTATCCCTGCACTCGGTTTAGAGTGCAGGACAATGTGAGTGGTTTTTATCTTTTGTTTTACTATCATTAAACGTTTTAAGCAGAGAGCACTTATATTGTTTTTTTACTCCTTTCCGGTCCATTGAATGTTTTATGGGAGAGTGCTGCCTTGCATATTGCTTGCTGGTTCCATCTGGTGGACGTTTTGGAGTTGAGCCCATGTTAAGCTGATTACTATTCTAAGGAGGATTTGCTTTTTGCCCTTTGACCTAGCCACAGGTCGAAGTGTTGAGGTGAGAGGCCACCCATTAGCCTTGGTGGAGGATAATCCTGTCCTATGGGTCACAGATCTGATGAAGATTTCTGCACTATTTATCACTATTGTGTTTTTCGGAGCACCTTTATCACTTTGCACTTTATGGACTCTATTTAAATATTTTGAATCACTGTGTTACAATTTGTATTTTTAGATATATTCATTTGCGCTGCACTATTTATTTATTTATTCACTTTGAGATATTTTTTTGGATTATATCTGCAGTGCTGGCTTGCAATTTAGTTTTATTTATACTTTCCAGCGCTGAATCACTTTATTTCTTCATCCCTAGTCACAGGCAGGTTTGGAAACAGGAACTGAATAGCAGAGACTGAAGACAGGGATCGATCTGTAGGAAGCCAGAGGTCAGGGCAGGAAGATGGCAGAGGTAGCCTCCGGAATTTTCCTCAGGCCCATAACCCTTCCACTTAATTAAGTATTGTAGATGGCCTCTTCTCCTCCTGCAGTCTACAGTTGCCTCAAACTCTTTATCCCCATTGATGACCACTGGTTTTAGGCGGTCTAGTCTCTCGATTGGGGAAGGGATGGGGGTTTTAGCAAAGACACATGGAACACCAGATGTATTCTGAAAGAATCAGGTAAGGACAGTTCATAGGAAACGTTGTTAATCTTCCTACTTACAGGAAATGCCCCCAGATATTTGGGAGCAAGCTTCTTTGATGGACAAGCCAATCTCAGGTTGGTCGTGGCTAACCAAACTTGGTTTCCTGGTTGCAGGATCAGCTCCCCCCTCCTTTTTCTGTCGAAGGCCCTTTTATTATCCTCTTGTGCATTGGTTATAGCCTCTTGTAACAATTTATTGTTGACACTAAAGAAGTCCATGGTATTCTGGACGACTGGAACCGAGAATTCTGGAACAAGGTCGGGCAGGAAGGTGGGATGGAAGCCATAGTTTTCAAAGAACGGAGATTGCTTGGTGGCTGAATGGCAGGAATTATTATAAGCAAACTCAGCTAATGGTAGGAGAGATACCCAGTCACCTTGAACAAATGATGCGAAGCAACGGATATATTGTTCCAACGTCTGGTTAGTCCGTTTGGTTTTCCCATTAGACTGTGGGTGGTACGCAGGCTTGAGGTTCACCCTGAAGCAAGCATATGATGAACCCCACCTTTGTAGTCTCGGCAGAAAAAGTCTGTGGTTGGAGTGAAAAGTAGAGCTGACAGGAGTTGCGGAAAGCTTTAAATCTGGACCAGTCTCCGGAGAACCTTTCAGGACAGGGTACCCGTGGCTCAGGAGATCTCATCACTGTGGCAGGGCCAGTACTGGACACAGTCTGGATTGGCACCAACCCCTTATTTACGGCCTGTTCTCACAGAGGAGGCGTTGGCCCTTCTCCATGTCCTGCATTTTGGCAGCGACTAGGCTGGCATAGCCCTCTTGAACGGTGGGCTGTTCTCAGAGTGTCGCATGTGCATTCCTAATGAGGGCAAGTGCTGCCTCATCCAGGTTCCTACCCCTTTTGGGCCTTTTTGTTTGAAAGCGGAGGGGAACAACCTGGGAATGGGTAAGGCCACTGGGCCCGGCCACCTCCTGGCTGCCACTGGTCCCGGCCACCTCCTGGCTGACACCTACCCCCGCCTGCCTGCCACCTTCCAGACCTTCATCCTGGCTGAGCTCTTCCTGTGAATAAAAAAAGGACATTTGCGTAGTCGTGCGATATGGTTCCCAAACAAAATTGATGTCCTTTTTTTCCCCCCAAATAGAGCTTTCTTTTGGTGGTATTTGATCACCTCTGCGGTTTTTATTTTTTGCGCTATAAACAAATGTTACACTACCCCCTCAGGAGCTGCTGGTTGTTTTGGGATCAGCGTATTAAGTTACCTCTATGTGTTGTCTAGGGGTGAAGGTAGTGAGTAGAGCAATAATTGAAGGTCCAATCCGTGGATAAGGTTTTCTGAATGCTTTATTTCCTTGGTCCAAGACGACCAACATCAACTTGAGGTAGACAGGAAAGGTTGATGAAATAAAGGAAACTTGCGGTATCAGGCTTTTGGATAAAGAAGAGCAATCCTGCTATTCTATAGTTGCATCAACGTCGCCACTCTAGCCAGAGTGGGTGAAGTGCCCCCGGACAGACCCCTGCCACGAGCCTGGCAGCCGAATTGTCACTTTAAGGTTGCTGGGAGGGACAAGTCTCTGCCACCGACTTGGCTCTGATTAGATTAAGATGCCAGATGAGGCCTCTGCCACAGGCTCAATGCTGACAATGTGAACAGCAGAGCGAATCCTCCCAGTAAATTATATTTGGGTCACCGGTTGACAGTGCAAGTGTAACTGTCAGTGTTCCGGTCACCAGATCCCCGATGATTCGTTCAAGCCCTCTTGGATAACCTGCTTCTCCTCAAGCCGATCCCCCACCGAATGGCATACAGCCTGGGATCTCTTCAAAGTAGGGGGGACCCAGTAAGTCACTGGGGCCCCTGAATAGCATCAGTTGCCCTAGGCCAGAAGGGCCCAGAGTCAGGAACTCTGCGTAGCGCGTGACCCAAGGCCAGGTAGGCCATAGTGGTGGGGCCCGCCTTGTGCGCCCACCCTAAAGGTGGGTGCCGAACCTGGAACCCACGAAGAACCCCGAACAACGGCCTCCGCCACAGAAATACTCCTCCCCAGCATGAGGGAAAACTCCTCTAATTGGCTGCTGAGGAAAAGTGGCCCCGCCTGGACCTCTCTGGCGCCACCTGCCGCCCAGGGATGGGTCCGCATCCCTAGAACGCAGTCTGACCCACAGAACAATCCAGATTTGGCGACAAATTAACACAATTAAGAATGATAGCAACTTACCTCTCTCATTCTCCCACTAACTTTAGCGTAGTGCCCTTACTGAAAGTAAAGGGGGCGCTACATACTCCCCCCACTTGAAATGACACTGTCCCCAGTGTCCTAAGGCATTCAAGCCTGAATGCCAGCCTGATACCTGCTAACGGCATAGAAAAGTAGGAAAAAGAGGAAAACAATTGTAAACATTGGATTACAAATCTTAGTGCTTTTAAAACATGACAACATACACAGCCCTATCTATCTATGCTGCCCATTCTCCGTAGTGTTGATAGTAGGTGGGTCCAGGAACCTGCATAAAAATATAAAAGAGAACATACACAAAATAGACATCCTATTATATTAATAATATTACTATATACAAACCTCCAAGGTTGGAATTGAAACTGCACGCTCTCGTCAGAGAGTGAAATTTCCCTTCTTCCCAGGGAGTTTAAACATAAGTGCTGAGCATAATTTACATTTTACTCTAGAAATATAAAAGAGAAAAACTATATATACATTTCTGTCCTGCAATAAAATGTTGCAGAACACTGCCCCTAGCGGTCAGTGTGCTGGTACTACGGCAGTCCAAGTTCAAATGCAAAGAAATAGCAGCAAAAAGGAAGTAAAACAATAAAACATTTATTTTTCCGCTGAATCTTCCTGTACTGCTGTGGAGAAGTTGGCAAGGATTCCCTCTAACTGACTGAACCAACCCCCCCCGAAGCCTGCAATGTGGATCCGGAGAGGCCAGGGGGAAAGGGGAAAAAGGAAAAAAACAACCCTTGTCCAAAACTTCATAAAAGTACGTATGCCAGACAAAGCAGACATGCAGCTCACTTATAGAATCTCGGGTCCGGCAAGATAATAATGTCACCATCCACAGTGGTCGTAGTGACCGAAAACACCTGGTGCTCTCTCCCAGGAGATTTCAGCACGACTCGGTCGCTGTAAATGTGCCGACCCCAGCTCCAGTCGCGATGACAGAGTTTGAACTTGACATTTAACCACTTAGTAACCGCCCTATAGCCGAAATACGGCTACAAGGCGGTTCCCTTACTCTGGGAGGGCGTCAATATACGACCTCCAGGAGAATCAGACTGCACACGCGATCACCGGCGCTCGCCGGGTCCACGGGACCCGCAGCAACAAAGATCGCGGTAAGGAGCCAATGGAAGCAGCTCCTTACCACGTGATCGCGCCGTCCAATGACGGCGCGATCACTTGTAAACAAACCGGCGTCATGTAATGACGCCGGTTCCTCCCTCTCCTCTCTGTACCGTTCGGTACAGTGTGAGAGGAGGGGGGGAGCGGGTGGCAGCAGCAGCAGCACTGTGGGCTGGATCTGTGACAATTGCAGTCACAGATCCAGCCATCCAGCAGCAGCAGCAGCCATGTGGGCTGGATCTGTGACAATTGCAGTCACAGATCCAGCCATCCATCCCTGCGCAATACTCTGCAATACCCCCCATACTGTGCAATACCCCCCATACTGTGCAATACCCCCCATACTGTGCAATACCCCCCATACTCTGCAATCCCCCCCATACTCTGCAATACCCCCCCATACTCTGCAATCCCCCCCATACTCTGCAATACCCCCCCATACTGTGCAATACCCCCCATACTGTGCAATACCCCCCCCATACTGTGCAATACCCCCCCCATACTCTGCAATACCCTCCATACTCTGCAATACCCCCCATACTCTGCAATACCCTCAATACTCCACAATACCCTCAATACTCCACAATACCCCAATACTCCACAATACCCCAATACTCCAATACCTTGCAATACGTCGCCTATGGGGATTTTTAAGTAGCAAAGTTTGGCGCAATTCCACGAGCGTGTGCAATTTTGAAGGGTGACATGCTAGGTATCTATTTACTCAGCGTAACTTCATCTTTCATAGTATGCAAAAACATTGAGCTAACTTTACTATTTTTTTTTTTTTTTTAAGCACAAAACCGTTTTTTTTAAAAAAACACGCGTTCAAAAAATTGCTGCGAAAATACCGTGCAAGATAAAAACCGCCATTGTATTCTCTAGGGTCTTTGAAAAAAAAAGCATATATGATGTTTCAGATGGGTACAATGTTGTATGACTGAGTAATTGTCATTCAAATTGTGAGAGCACCGAAAGCTGAAAATTGGTCTGGTGATTAAGGGGGTTTTCGTGCCCAGTGGTCAAGTGGTTAAATAAGACAGTCTTATGTCCGCACCCTCCAAGATGCGGGGTATCTTCAAGTGTGACCAAACAGCTTCCTGGCACCAAGCTTCCCGTTCTTGGTCAATTTGCTTTAAAAGGGAAGGTGGCACATATGGGTACTCATACCCGTGATGGGCAGCAACTCTCTGGATCACCAGGCGCTGCGGCCTGGCCAAATTTGGCAAAGTACGTGGGTTTCCGCAGCACTATAGCGTTCGGTACCCTTTTCAAAAATGGGAGCAACAAGGGGCACGGGGGTGGTGAGTGGAACAACGGGAACAGGATTTGACTCACCAACTCCCCAGGTCAGTTGCGGAACGTCCATGGACGGCTGTTGGGACCCGGATGGAGCGTTTCTTCCTCCTCCGAGTACCGTAGATGGTTCTGGCCATGTGGCTTCCTCCTCTGCGGTGACGACTCCTGTAACATAGTTCACCCTATACTCCCTTGGAGTTTTAGCAGGTGATTGGGCAACGAAGAGGTAAGCCCGGCATTTCTGGCATCGGGCGAACGGCCGGATTCTTACGCACAACTCCTCTGTTCTATGTAATTTTTTAGCAAATAAATGATGATTTTTACATGTAGGAGAGAAATGTCAGAATTGGCCTGGGTGCTCCAGAACGCCTGATGGTGCTCCCTGCATGTTGGGCCTCTGTATGTGGCCACGCTGTGTAAAAGTCTCACACATGTGGTATCGCCATACTCGGGAGGAATAGCAGAATGTGTCTTGGGGTGTAATTTGTAGTATGCATATGCTGTGTGTGAGAAATAACCTGCTAATATGACAGAAACTATAATTTTTTTTATTTTTTACAGAATTTTCAGTCTTTTTTCTTTTATAGCGCAAAAAATAAAAACCGCAGAGGTGATCAAATACCACCAAAAGAAAGCTCTATTTGTGTGAAAAAAAGGACAAGAATTTCAGATGGGTACAATGTTGTATGACTGAGTAATTGTCATTCAAATTGTGAGAGCACCGAAAGCTGAAAATTGGTCTGGTGATTAAGGGGGTTTTCGTGCCCAGTGGTCAAGTGGTTAAATAAGACAGTCTTATGTCCGCACCCTCCAAGATGCGGGGTATCTTCAAGTGTGACCAAACAGCTTCCTGGCACCAAGCTTCCCGTTCTTGGTCAATTTGCTTTAAAAGGGAAGGTGGCACATATGGGTACTCATACCCGTGATGGGCAGCAACTCTCTGGATCACCAGGCGCTGCGGCCTGGCCAAATTTGGCAAAGTACGTGGGTTTCCGCGTCCCGGCAGCACTATAGCGTTCGGTACCCTTTTCAAAAATGGGAGCAACAAGGGGCACGGGGGTGGTGAGTGGAACAACGGGAACAGAATTTGACTCACCAACTCCCCAGGTCAGTTGCGGAACGTCCATGGACGGCTGTTGGGACCCGGATGGAGCGTTTCTTCCTCCTCCGAGTACCGTAGAGGGCACGGGATCCTCCGAAGTCCTGCGACTCAGGAAACATTGGATCAAACATGTCATTAAGGTCGCCGTCATCTGATAGAGAATCAAAGTCCGACGAGTTCAAGTCCTCCGCCGGCAAAAGACCGCAAGGTTTAGAGATAGGAGAGTCCCTTGGCCAATCCGGCCAGGAGCGGCTGAAAGGTAGGCCTCGACCGCGGCTGTGGGAGGTTTGAACCGGACTTTTTTCCAAGTCGGCACACCACACAGAGATAGCTGTAGTAGTGGTATTCTCCGATGTGGTCTCGGCCTGGGTACTGGTCAGGTCTGTTATACTGGTCAGGTCATCGTCTTGGTCCGGTTTGGCCACAGGGCTTACCTCCGATGAGCGAGGTGGCAAGGCAGCCGAGGGCAGGGTCAAGGTGGACGAAACCGAAATGATTTCAGAGTCCCGGACCTCTGGTTCCACAATGGCTACCGACGGAGATGGTTCTAGCCATGTGGCTTCCTCCTCTGCGGTGACGACTCCTGTAACATAGTTCACCCTATACTCCCTTGGAGTTTTAGCAGGTGATTGGGCAACGAAGAGGTAGGCCCGGCATTTCTGGCATCGGGCGAACGGCCGGATTCTTACGCACAACTCCTCGCAACGAGGGCAAGACAGTCCCAGCATCTCCGTTCCTCCGCTCGACAAGAGTACAAACTGTCCCTCTGTGGACATGCGAATACCTGTGTCAGTCACAGGCACCCCAGGCAGTGCAAACATGCCGAGGACCCCCCGGTGAAGTGGTTGGGGGCCTCAATCGCTGGGCAACGCCACTCGGTTGCAGGGAAGCAGACATCGCCACGTGGTTTCTCCTTCTCTCTTGCTGGTGAGCGGTGTTCTGCTGAAATGGCGCTAAGACTCTGTTATAAGTCTCACGCAGGGGTGGATGACTCCTCCCACTTGAAGAACTTGTCTGAACACGTTTCAAGCACGTGCTCTGCCGAATCCCGGACGAGCCCCCACATGTAGCGCTACCCCCTCAGGAGCCGCTGGTTGTTTTGGGATCGGCGTATAAAGTTACCTCTATGTGTTGTTTAGGGGTGAAGGTAGTGAGTGGGGCAATAATTGAATGTCCAATCCGTGGATAAGGTTTTCTGAATGCTTTATTTCTTTGGTCCAAGACGACCAACATCAACTTGAAATAAAGAAAACTTGCGGTATCAGGCTTTTGGATAAAAAAGAGCAATCCTGCTATTCTATAGTTGCATCAACGTCGCTACTCTAGCCAGAGTGGGTGAAGTGCCCCCGGACAGACCCCTGCCACGAGTCGAAGTGTCACTTTAAGGTTGCTGGGAGGGACAAGTCTCTGCCACCGACTTGGCTCTGATTAGATTAAGATGCCAGATGAGGCCTCTGCCACAGGCTCAATGTTGACAATGTGAACTGCAGAGCGAATCCTCCCAGTAAATTACATTAGGGTCACCGGTTGACAGTGCAAGTGTACCTGTCAGTGTTCCGGTCACCAGATCCCTGATGGTTCGTTCAAGCCCTCTTGGATAACCTGCCTCCGGGTTCTCCTCAAGCCGAACCCCCACTGAACGGCATACAGCCTGGGATCTCTTCAAAGTAGGGAGGACCCAGTAAGTCACTGGGGCCCCTGGATAGCATCAGTTGCTTTAGGCCAGAAGGGCCCAGAGTCAGGAACTCCACGTAGCACGCGACCCCAGGTCAGGTAGGCCACAGTAGAGGGGCCCACGATGTGCGCACACCCTAAAGGTGGGTGCCGCACCTGAACCCGCGAAGAACCCCAAACAACGGCCTCCGCCACAGAAATACTCCTCCCCAGCATGCCCCGCGAGGGAAAACTCCTCTAATTGGCTGCTGAGGAAAAGTGGCTCCGCCTGGACCTCTCTGGCGCCACCTGCCGCCCAGGGATGGGACCGCATCCCTAGAACGCAGTCTGACCCAGAGAACAATCCAGATTTGGCGACAGCCAAATTTAACACAATTAAGAATGAGAGCAACTTACCTCTCTCATTCTCCCACTAACTTTAGCGTAGTGCCCTTACTGAAAGTAAAAGGGGCGCTACATAAAAAAAGAGTGACAATTTTGAAAAAAGAGCAATATTTTGTACTTTTTGCTATAATAAACATCCCCATTTTTTTTTTTTAAAAAAAGCTATTTTTTTCCTCAGTTTAGGCTGATATGTATTCTTCTACATATTTTTGGTAAAAAAATCGCAATAAGCTTTATTGATTGGTTTGCTCAAAAGTAATAGCTTCTACAAAATAGGGGATAGGTTTATGACATTTTGTATATTTTTTTTACTAGTAATGCCGGCGATCAGCGATTTTAATCATGACTGCGACATTATGGCGGACACTTTTGACGCCATTGTGGGACCATTGTCATTTTTACAGCGATCAGCGCTATAAAAATGCACTGTGAAAAGGACACTGACAGTGAAGGGGTTAACCACTAGGTGGCACTAAAGGGGTTAAGTGTATCATAGGGAGTGATTATAACTGTTAGGGGGAGGAGCTACCCGTGACATGTCACTATGAAGAGCGGGAAGATGTTGTGTTTACACTGACATCTCCCCGTTCTTCAGCTCTGTGACCCGATCGCGGGACACTGGTGGACATCGACTGGGCACGGTCACGGAGCTTGCGGGAGGGTCGCACGACCACACTGTGGAAAGTTTAAAGGGACACACCTGTATGCTCATTTGCCTGTCCGTGCCATTCTGTGTGTGCGCTGGTCCTTAAGTGGTTAAGCAGGGAGGTACGAGAGTGGCAGGCCTTATGAGGATAGCAGAAATAATCCTTCAATGGGCAGAGGCAAATCTTTTATCTCTGTCTTCAATTCACATAAAAGGGGAATTAAATACTCTGGCGGATGTCCTAAGCAGGGAGATTCTATCTCAGACAGAATGGTGCTTGAATTGAACAGTATTCGAACAGATAGACTCTTTTAGTACAAGGAAGAACAGGCCTACAGAGAGATTATCTTAGTCTGGGACTAGATGCCCTATCCCAGTCCTGGGAAGCAAGTCTGGTGTATGTGTTTCCACCTTTTGCCCTCATTCCAAATAATATCTGGAATATAAGAGTGTCGAGCACGGAGGTTATCCTGATCGCACCATTCTGACCAAGGAGGTCTTGGTTCTCAGGACTACTAAGACACAGCATCACAGAGCTTTGGAGACTGCCTTACAAGATAGACCTCATATATCAGGGAGAGATGAATCATCCAGAGGTGAACTCTCTTTCTCTGACGGCCTGGCTTCTGAGAGGGAGCTGTTAGAGCAGAAATGGTTATCGGCAAAAGTAATCGATACCATCCTTAGCAGCCGTCCACTAACGCAATTTACAATAAAATCTGGAAGAAATTTGGGGCCTGGCGCATACTCAACAACAGAGTGTCAGGAGCCATGATCCTGGCGGTCCTAGATTCCTCAAAGCCGGAGCAGATCTAAATCTTATGGTCAGTACCCTAAAGGTGCAGGAAACGGCTCTAAATCGGCTTTTAAATTAAAGACTGGCAGAAGAGCCACTGGTCAAGAGATTTCTTACATCCATCAGCTGTAAGTGGGTCCCCAAGTCAAGTCCCTTCCTGGGACTTATCCACTGTGTTACAAAGTCTTTGTAAGACACCATTTGAGCTATAGAGGAACTGCTCATAAAGCTCTTAATCTTGAAAACAGTGGCCCAGATTCAGGTACGACTTGCGCCCGCGCAATCGCGATTTGCGCCGCGTAAGTACGGATTTGCACCCAGGCAAATTTGCGGATGACCCAGAAAACAAGCTAAGCCTGAAATCAGGCATTTTTCAGCGCAGGCAGTTTCTCTGCCCCGGCGCAATTAATGGGCATTTTTGCACAGGGTGCAACTTGCGCTCTCAGTGTTTTCCGTCAGCAAATATGCAAATGAGGAACTAACGCTGATTCAAAAACCTGCGCGGGTGAGGCGCAGTTTGCACACCAAGCGCGCAAGCTGTTTGCCCCGGGCAAACTTGCACATTATAAAAGCAGGGGCAAGTTAGCAACAGATGGCCACAGGTCAGCTGGAGAGCAACTACAGCAGCACCAATACGGACGAGCTGAGCAAGCAGAGCACCCACACTTTCTGGACCTCACATCTGTGTGCCAACATGCCAGGGGCAGCTATGGTTCTAGCAATACTAGAGAGTGAACCGACTCGTACGAGGGCACGGGAGAGGATATACCGAGTGCGCAGGAACATCTTTGACACAGGGATGGACTGGCCATCGGGAGGACCGGGAGATTCCCGGTGGGCTGGTCCCTCAGTGGGCCAATTTTCAGTGACAGCTCCAAGTCTCTGCACTCTGCTGACCGCTGCTTATCAGAGTCAGAGTACTGTATAAGCGAGGGCTTGCTGAGCAGCAGCTTTTGCGGGCTTTTTTCGTTCCCGCACGCTGCCACAAGCTACACTTTTTACTGCAGAGAGAGCCGAGTCAGCCGACATCTCTCCACGCAGTCCCTGCCTGGCCCTCATACACACACATAAATTGCAGACTGCAGAGTGCAGTGGAGAGAACTAAGCCCGCCCCCTCCTTCTCCTGCTGTGTGATATTTCCTGTGTGCACAGAAGAGGAGGAGGCTCACCATGCTGCCGAGTCAAAGCTGCTCGTTTGAAAATGCCTGAACAACTGCAAAGTAAGTTTTCCAGTGGTGGTGGAGAACAAGCCTACAGTTCACTTTGAGTGATTTGGGGGGAGAGGATATGTTTTAGGGGGCACTTTAGGACTTGTGCTACAAGGGGGCTTGTATATGAAATCCACCCCCCTTAGCACATATCCTCTCCTTCCCCCCCTCAAATCAAAGAGATACTGTCTGCCACAGAGGGGGGTGGCCCTTGGCACCCCACAAGTGATGTGCACAAATGCTCCAGGTGCCCAAACTAATGCCCCCCTTCCAGCCAAGTTAGTGCAGCAAAGTGAAAAACACAGGAACACGTTGTGCGATCTGTGCAATGCACATGTGACCCGGGTGCAATTTCAGCCCAATTATGTCCGCACACTCTCTGACCCTCTTCTGTAGTATGTTTGCAGTCTCTGACCCTCTCCTGTAGCATGTTTGCAGTCTCTGACCCTCTCCTGTAGTATGTTTGCAGTCTCTGACCCTCTCCTATAGTATGTTTTCAGTCTCTGACCCTCTCCTGTAGCATGTTTGCAGTCTCTGACCCTCTCCTGTAGCATGTCTGCAGTCTCTGAACGTCTCCTGTATCATGTCTGCAGTCTCTGACCATCTCCTGTAGCATGTCTGCAGTCTCTGACCACCTCCTGCAGCATGTCTGCAGTCTCTGACCCTCACCTGTAGTATGTTTTGCAGTCTCTGACCTTCTCCTGTACTGTGTCTGCAGTCTCTGACCCTTGCCTGTAGTATGTTTTGCAGTCTCTGACCCTCGCCTGTAGTACGTTTTGCAATCTCTGACCCTTGCCTGTAGTATGTGTTGCAGTCTCTGACCCTTGCCTGTAGTACATTTTGCAGTCTCTGACCCTCTCCTGTACTATGTCTGCAGTCTCTGACCCTTGCCTGTAGTACGTTTTGCAGTCTCTGACCCTTGCCTTTAGTACGTTTTGCAGTCTCTGACCCTCTCCTGTACTATGTCTGCAGTCTCTGACCCTTGCCTGTAGTACGTTTTGCAGTCTCTGACCCTTGCCTGTAGTACGTTTTGCAGTCTCTGACCCTCTCCTGTACTATGTCTGCAGTCTCTGACCCTTGCCTGTAGTACATTTTGCAGTCTCTGACCCTCTCCTGTAGTATTTCTGCAATAAAGGAGGGCATAAGCATGAATTAATTTATGTACTGCCACTGCTGGTCATGGTCACTGATGAAATAATGTTTTTGTGCGTGTTTGCAAAATTAAAGTGGGCCGGTCTGGATGAAGTCCAGGGCCAAATTTTTGTCCCAGTCCAACCCTGCTTTGACATGAGTGATATGGAGGTGTATCACATGTTTAGATTCAGCCCTGAAGTCATCCTGGAATTAGCCACAATCCTGCATGATGACATCACCAGCCAGACACATCGTGGACATGCAGTGGAGCCACTGGTCAAGGTAGTGGCAACCCTGCATTTCCTGGCAAGTGGATCTTTTCAACGCACAGGTGGAATTGTGGCTGGGATGTCACAATCCTCCATGAGCAGGTGTGTGCACCAAGTTGTCCCTGCAATCCTCAGGCGCATGTCACACCAGTTCATCAAACCAACCCAGGAGGACCTGCGGCAGAAGGCAATCACAGATTTCTACCAAATTGCCAGATTCCCACGCACTGTGGGGGCCATTGATTGTACCCATGTGGCACTACGGCCCCCCGTGAGCTAGAGCATATATACTGTAATAGGAAGCACTGGCATTCCATCAATGTCCAGGTCATAGTGGATGCCCATGGCCTCATATGGCATGTCCGTGCCAAACACCCAGGATCCAGCCATGACAGTTTCATCTACCGTCAGAGCAGCATCCCCACCGAATTTGACCAGAACATGTATGGGGACAGCTGGCTGATTGGTGAGTGACATGGGTGTCAGGTATGACTGTCCCCCCCCACGATGCAAACATCACGAGGGGCACATGCATGACTAACATCCTTCTGTCTTTTCCCTTCCAGGTGACGCGGCATATGCACTGGGACCCCATATGATGACCCCATTCCGGAACCCCCAAACCCCAGGAGAGGAAAGATATAATGAAGCTCACGCACGTACCCGTGCAGTGGTGGAACGCACATTTGGCATCCTTAAGTTCCGTTTCAGATTCCTGGATAAATCCGGGGGGACCCTGTTGTATTCCCCAAGCTTTGTGTGCCAGATCATCGGTGCATGTTGTATTCTGCACAACTTTGCTGAGAGAAAGGGCCTGCAGATTGAGCTACGTGATGACCTGACCCCCGAACCACACAATCCCCCCCCCAAGCAACTCTACCCGATCTACTGAGGGAAGAGCAGTCAGGAGTGGTCTCGTGGAACGTCTCTTTGCACGTTAAAAACACACATTAATCATGTCACAAGTAGAATGCACGCGTGCACACAACTGTGTTCCCTAGCACACACACCCCACATGCACCCAAAATTGGATTAGACCCAAGGATACCCCATGGTATTAGGGAGCAGCAACGCCGCGCCAAGGCTCCAATTATGTTGCTGTCCATTCATACACCTTTCACATGGCAGAGGGTGACACCCCTTTTCAAGCAGGAGTGACACCCCCCATTCACACACCAGTCACACTGTAGTATACACTCCTTACCGTGTGTAGGGACTACAAAAAAACAAAAAACTCAAACTTTGAGCATAAAATAAAAATATAAAAGCTCATAACCTGAGCAAAAAAAAAATATCCAAAAATCAAAAAATTATGAGCATAATCAAAGTAAATAGAAAAAGCTCCTTATCTGAGCACCAAGGGATATATAAAAAAAAAAAAAAAAAAAGGGACAGGTGCCCCCGGCTCTGGCTCCTCAGTCGGCGTGGTTGAGCCTGGGGTGGGGATGGAGCATGGGGTGGGGATGGAGCATGGGGTGGGGATGGAGGGGGGGGAGCAGCAGCTGTGAGCAAAGCGGTGGCGTCCTGCTGCTCAACCATGCAGGTGACCATGGCTCCACAGTTCGCACTGACTTCCTCCAGGCTCTCTGTGTCTCTTTTCCCCCGGTCAGCATGCAGGGTGAGGGCCTGCTGCACAGAGGAGGAGGAGGATGCCAGGCTGTCCGCCACCCGCCTCAAATCACCTACCATGTCCCCTAGATGGCGGGTCTGCCGGCTCTGTTCCTCCTGCAGACCTTCTCGGAGGACAGAGGGTACACCCCTCATTTTGCAAAGAGCCTTCCTGGGAGGAGAGGCTGGGGCACGTCCTGAGGGAGAAGAAGGGGAGGGGGCCACACTGGAGGGAGGGACACTGGAGGGAGGGACACTGGAGGGAGGGACACTGGAGGGGCTTGCCCTGGAGGGGGATGACGTGATGGTCGGGGGGTGGTGGGGAGGTCAGGGATGGTGGGATCCTCCTGGAGGAAGACAGAGTCCTCCAGGTGGAGGATAATGGACTCCTCCTCCACTTCCTCCTTCATAGTTGGCCTATGTTCACTCTCGTCCTCCACCAACATGGCCAGTATCTCCATGGGGGTTGACTGTACCACCTGATGATGTGGGGATGGCGTGGGTCGCCCTGCAGCCGACGACGGCCCAGCTTCATCCTCAACATCTGTGGATGACACAAAAAAAACACATGTTGCTGGAGCAACAAACTTGTTACATTTTCCCTTCTACCCCCTCCCATGACACACAGCAAATATGAGGGAAAAAAAACTTGTTACATGTTCCCTTCTACCCACTCATATGTTCACTTCTACCCCCTCCCATGATACACAGCAAATATGAGAAAAAAAAAACTTGTTACATGTTCCCTTCTACCCACTCATATGTTCACTTCTACCCCCTCCCATGATACACAGCAAATATGAGGGGAAAAAAACTTGTTACATGTTCCCTTCTACCCACTCATATGTTCACTTCTACCCCCTCCCATGATACACAGCAAATATGAGGAAAAAAAAACGTGTTACATGTTCCCTTCTACCCACTCACATGATACACAGCAAATATGAGATAAAACACACTTACCAGTCCTCAAGTCCCCAACAGTGGAGTCATATCCTGGAACCCCCTCCACCTGCTCCAGCGACAAACTTTGAGATATGATCTCCTCCTCCGGATTTAAACGGATTGGGCAGGCTGGTCCTCCTCCCGTGCCCCTGGTATGTTTCCGGATAATCACCAGCTTATCCCGGACCCTACGCCGCATATCGTTCATCTTTTTTTGAATATCCTCCCAGGTCCTCTCCTCATTGACCAGGGCATTTATGTCCAAAGTAATGGCATCATAGATAGCCCTCCTTTGGGCTACGGTGGTGTGCTTCCGCTGGGCACCATACAGCACAGTAGTATGGCGAGTGAGTGCCGCCAGCATTACCTCCATCTCAGCGGAGTTAAAGTTCGCTTTCCTCTTTTTTTCCCTACGAGGAGGTGCCATCTCCAATAAAGGACAAAATTACCTTGCTCAGGGGGGGGTGGAAAAAGCAGGATGTAATTTTGCACAGGACCTGCGCAGGTCTGCCCCTATTTATTTGCTCAGTGCAAGCAGGTGGGCGTAAGCCACTCCTGAGCGGACAGACCATCATTTGCATAGGGGCACACCCACTTTCACTTGCGCTGGCTTGCTCCCTCAATATTGCCTTACACAGGAGCAAATTACCACACAAAAGACAACCTGAATCAGGTGGCAATCTTGCCAAATTGCCCCGGCACAGAGCAATTCAGCTGAGCTGGACAGGTGTAATTAATGGGCAAATCTACCTGAATCTGGGCCAAGGCTTTTATTTTAAGCCTAATATGGTGAGGGGCTGGGGGAAACTGTTTTTAGCACCTGCACTGGAAGAAAAACAGTACCTGCACTTTTGTAATCACTGTGATCCTGTGAAGATTGCACACTTGCACTTTTGGAGTTTATTGCACATCAGTATGAAATATGAACTTTTTTGAAGACAATGGGCCATATTCTTAAACAAGTTACGTAGGCGTATCAACAGATACGCCTACGTAAGTCCCTTTCCTATGTTTAAGTGTATTCTCAAACTGAGATACACTTAAACATGCCTAAGATACACCAGCCTGCGCCGTTGTATCTTAGGCTGCAATATTTACGCTGACCGCTAGGTGGCAGTCAGCGTAGAATATGCAAATGACTACTCACGCCGATTCTCGAACGTACGCTTCCCCGCAGTAGTGTTTTAACGTCGTTTCCGTAAGCGATACGCGGCGTAAAGATAAAGATGCCCCCTAGGTGGCGTACTCAATGTTAAGTATGGCCGTCGATCCCGCGTCGAAATTTCAAAATTGAACGTCGTTTACGTAAGTCGTCCGTGAATGGCGCTGGACGCCATTTACGTTACAGTCAAAACAAATGACGTCCGTGAGACGTCATTTAGCGCAATGCAAGTCGGGTAATTTACCCGACGGAGCATGCGCATTACGATCGGCGCGGGAGCGCGCCTAATTTAAATGATCCACGCCCCCTGCCTGGATCATTTGAATTAGGATGGCTTACACGGGTGGACTTTACGCGATGCCGCCGCAAGTTCACAGGTAAGTGGTTTGGGAATCCGGCACTTGCCACTTAAACTTGCGGCGGCGTAACGTAAAGTACATACGTTCCGCCGCCTGAAATGTATGAGAATATGGCCCATTATTTTGTATCAGACTTTTCCACTTTTATGCACATTGATTGATGTCAGTTGCACATTTATGATTAAACCTTTTTATTTTTTGATTATAAAAGTAAATAGGGGGTGTACCATCGTCCTAGTTATATGGAAAAAATAGAGGGGTCTCAAGGATTCCCCAATTAACCCCGAGACTCCAATGAAGTAATGTGGGCAGGGAGGACTATACCGGTACTTGATAATTAGGTTCAAAAGCCTGAATAATTCATTAAAAGTGGGGATAGAGGGCGCTCAATACTAGACACAAAACTTAATTAGTGCTAAAGTGTCAAAATCCAAAATCAGCAACCTGATCCGTGATTGGATAATAATTAAATCAGCGTATGTGAACAATATAAAAAAATATATAATTGTCTAAAAAATAATTAATAAATAAAGTCCCAAGATATTGCAGACAGCGCTGCGCATTAATGAAAATGTGATTCAATGTGATCAAATATAAAGAGTCTTTAAAAGTCCCAAACGTAAAAAGAAGAAAGTTGTCCAGAACTCTTCAATTAAAGTGATCTTCTTAAAAGGGAAAAAAGGTGCCACCACACATTTAAATTTCTCAATTCCACCCAAGGTGTAAGTATATAGATTGCTCTTACCAGAGCTTGTTGACCACTTTAGTGAAAAAGATGGTCACACAAGCTTATGCAGGATTGTGCCTGCGCACATGAGGATAAGGGAAAACCGATAGTAGATCCAGGAGCTCCAAATAGGATATATGTATAAAAGGAAAACCAGAGGAGATGCCAATAGCGTGATAACGTTTAATTAAAAATACATTAAAAACATGGAAAACAGCCAAATGGCCTCTTACTTAAAAGGGTGCCCACCCGGCACTGAGGCTGCAGACTTGCTACCGCCAATATGCGGTTCGAATTACCGGCTCAAGGGGAGGAAGCTGCCGCCGTCACACCACCATGGAAACCTCGCTGTCAGCACTCCAGAGCGGGGGGACGTCACGTGACCAGGACCGCCTCCGACGTGAATAATTCATATTTACGAAAGTATTTATTAACAAATAAACATTGAAGACAAGAATAAAAATACAATACATAAAGACATTACAAAGAATACAAACTTGACCACAATCAGGTCACCGGTTGTGCAATCCCCATTTAACAGACGGGGTAAATGTCGGTGAAAAAATTTAAATCATGAGACCATTAGTCTCGAGTCTCGACTAGTTTCGCTTTCGCTTCGTCAGGAGACGGTCTAAAAACACAACATAAAAAAACAAACATCAGGCATTTAAAAACAACACAATTTGTTATTAATAACGGGGGTCTTTTGTGTAAAAAGACTGCCCGGTACATACTATAATACCCAGGGGGATTTTTTGTCCAATCAAGTCTCATACCTAGAGGCACAAAGTCTCTTGTTCCCAGAGAGAGGGTCCCAGTTGAACGATACGTGCATGTGAACTATGACCAAGTCTAATGAAACAGACCTGGATAATACAACAATATATGATGAGTTGATTGTATATATAAATCTCAGTTGTGAAGGAGCTTCTGCAAAGTGCAGAATACATGCAGTGATGTGGATAAAAGGAAGATGAAAAAAACAAGGGAAAAGGAGGAAAAAGGAGGGAAAGAAGGGGGAGCACAGGGGGGGGGGGAAAAAAAGGGAAAAGAAAAGTGACGGGAGATTGTGAACTGAACGTGTATTTAGGACTGTGACCTAGAGAAAAAGATTAGGTCCAGATAAGGTCCAGAAAAAATATTGCATATAAAGACAAATAGTGCGTATATAGAATATACTGTGAAGAGCATAGTGGAGGCCACCCAAGATATAAATGAGTGGGATGTGAAGGAAGAAAAAAAGGGGGGGGAGGGGGAGGGGGAAAAGGGGGGGAGGGCCAGGGGAAGGAGAGGAAGGAGAAAGACACATTTGGGTAAGGGGCCAGCAAGATAGGGGAAGGGGGGGGGAAAGGGAAAGAGAGGACTCAGTGGGGTTACACGGAGGGGAGGAAAGATGCAGGAAGAAGGGGGAGAGGAAGGGGAAAAGGGAGGGGGGAAAGTGGGGGGGGGAGGGGGGGGAGGGAGGGGGAAAAGAACAGTAGGAGAAACAAGGGAAAAACAGGGGGGGAGGGGAGGGGGAAAGGGGGGGAAAGGTGGAGGAGGAAGGAAAGACACCATCAGAATACATACTAAGAGGCCTTAGCCGGGAAGTGCCAAAGCAAACATAGTGAAAAAATAAATAAAACTGAAAATGACCATGAGGTCCACCAAAGTGTGTAGTTGGAAAAAACAATAGTGCCAAGGAAAAGAGATCATATCCCGTGAAGAGGCAGTGAAGAATATAACAAAATATCAATACCTGTGTGCCCGATAGGGCATTCAAAAGTTAAGGGGGTAGTGGGTCCCAGGACATAAAGGTCCTGTAAACCAAGGAATGCTCACAGTAGTGGCCAGGTAAAGGAGGCCAATGCAGGAGGCTGGTAATATATCAGTTACCAGTCAGTGGGGATAACCAGCAGGTGAGCCTAAAAGAGTGATGGCAAACAGTCATCAAGGGGTTAGTATCCATGTCCAGTCATCCAGTGTTAAGTGGGGGCATGATGCCCCCTCTATGGAAGTAAGACTTTGTGCCTCTAGGTATGAGACTTGATTGGACAAAAAATCCCCCTGGGTATTATAGTATGTACCGGGCAGTCTTTTTACACAAAAGACCCCCGTTATTAATAACAAATTGTGTTGTTTTTAAATGCCTGATGTTTGTTTTTTTATGTTGTGTTTTTAGACCGTCTCCTGACGAAGCGAAAGCGAAACTAGTCGAGACTCGAGACTAATGGTCTCATGATTTCAATTTTTTCACCGACATTTACCCCGTCTGTTAAATGGGGATTGCACAACCGGTGACCTGATTGTGGTCAAGTTTGTATTCTTTGTAATGTCTTTATGTATTGTATTTTTATTCTTGTCTTCAATGTTTATTTGTTAATAAATACTTTCGTAAATATGAATTATTCAGGCTTTTGAACCTAATTATCAAGTACCGGTATAGTCCTCCCTGCCCACATTACTTCATTGGAGTCTCGGGGTTAATTGGGGAATCCTTGAGACCCTTCTATTTTTTCCATAGAACTAGGACGATGGTACACCCCCTATTTACTTTTATAATCAAAAAATAAAAAGGTTTAATCATATTCTGATTTATTAGGTGGATAACACACCTGGGCACAGTGTCTGGACGGGATTTATCTACGGGGACTATTGCAGCGGCTTCTGGCACTAGCCGCAACCGCACAAACCCTGAGATAACCCCCCACACACCATTTTGTGCAACCTAGAGTTCTCTTCTCTGGATGCACTACCTTTTTTCTATATTCTTTACTACACCTTATATTTTTTTCTTTCTTTGTTGCATAGCCTAAACTAAGAGTGTAGATTCTCAAAGGATGGACCTTTTGGGAACAGCATGGACGGGCTTTATGAGCTCTATTCACAACACTTGTTTGACCAATAATGTAAAAATTGATGAGGAGATTGGGATTTTCCTAGACAGGATGTTCAACCTCCTTAAACGTAAATCGCATCTACACTGGCATACTGACTATTTTAGACAGTATATTCAGGAAGAGGTGTGTCCAATGGGACTCAGAGTCCAATTGTTTCCAACTACTAAAGATCCATCCCCAACTTTCAAAAAAACATGGGAAAAGATCCTGACTCAATGTAGCATGGACCTCATGCAAATGTTGATAAACCAATATGTCTTAGATATGGTGTTATTGGACGGTGAGATCGAACGTCTCAGTGCCCAATACCAGCATATAATGGAGATCCAATCTTTTCCCGACAAATGGAAAGAGGTGAGGGTACGATTAGAACAGTTAAATAAGGAAATTATATTTAAAAAACAAACAAAATTTGTTAAAGACAAGCTGGCCTTCTCCGAAGGCTATGCCTACAAATGGACAGAGCGTCCATCAGGTCATAGAGGACCCCCACGAGGGCCACCTCCACCTATTGGCTGTCAATTTCGAATCTGACTCCTCTGTTTCTTCGTCCCGATCCTCTAATCCAGGTACACGACGGCAGGGTTTAGCAACGACTAATACCATCCGTAAACGCCCAAGGAAAAAAGGGGGTACTCCACCAACTTTATCCAAGAAAGGTAAAAAAAAATCCACATCGCACCACTCTGCCCATACACCAGGTGAAACTTCACCTGAGGCCAATGTGACTGCTGGGATAAGTACCCCAATGATGACGTTGCACCATGTGATTCCAAAGGTACTAAATTCTACCGCAGCCAACTCCAAAAAGGCCATATTGGATTTAGATTTTTTAGACCTGACCAAACAGTTAAAGATCGATACCTTTGTACGCAAGGGATCTCTGACCACTCCCATATTGGACACGCCCCTTCCCAACCCACATCCATCCCAACCAATCTAAACATTATCAACATGACACCCATTGTCCTATCTATTGACGAGATATCGGTGTTACATTTAGGGTTGGGTTTCTGTCCCACTGACTCTATAAATGTGACGGAAACAATTAAAGATTTATACCTTTTTTCCCGTAATTTAACTTTCAAATTTATTTTTGATAAAGATCGCCAGAATCTTGCGTTAGAACGTGAACTCACTGAACGTACCAAGGACTTCACGATGAAGGAATTTAGGGCATTAAGAGACTTGATGTTACTGTATGATGAAGGCTGCACCGATGGCCCCCCGACGCCCCCGGCCGGCGGTGTCGCTGAGGTAATTGGTGCACCTCCGGTTACACCTATTGGAACAATTATCCCGGGCCCTAATCAATTGAAAAAATTTAAGCCCAGTTCCAGTAAATTCCCAGATTTAATGACCTGCCCAGCCATCTGGTCGTTCCTACAGCAGACCGTCAAGGATCTGAAACGCAGTCGATGGCAATCCTTTCACCCCAACTTGACTTCATGTCAACAACAAGCTTTATCCTCATTACAACAACGTAGTGATGTAGTTGTGAAACCGGCCGATAAAGGCGGCAACATTGTCATCATGACACATGACCAATATCTTTCCATGTGTCATGATGTACTGGACAATGCTACATGGTATGAGCCCATCCCAGCGGGCAACATTCAGTTATATGTTAATGAATTCATTGACATTTGTACTGAAGCCTTCTGGGATGGTCTCATAGACAAGGAGACGTTGAACTACCTGATCCCTAAACACCCTCGAACCCCTACATTTTACACATTGCCCAAAACACACAAACGCCTGGTGCGACCTCCTGGTCGCCCAATCGTTTCTGGAATAGGGTCACTGACAGACCATGCCAGCAAATTTGTGGATTACTTTTTAATTTCCCATGTGCAAAGTCTTCCATCATATATTCGTGATACCTCAGACCTCCTATGCCATCTGGAGGGGATCCAGGTTCCTCCGGACTCCCTGCTCGTGGCTATTGATGTAGAGGCTTTGTACTCCAGCATCCCCCACGAGCAGGGAGTACGGACGGCCAGATCCTTTCTGATGGAGGAGGAACATACACTGTGGCCTCGCAAAGAATTTATTATCAAACTTCTCACCTTTATCCTCACTAGAAATTACTTTTTGTTTGACAACCAGCATTTTTTGCAAAGCCAGGGAGTGGCTATGGGCACCTCCTGTGCACCCTCGTACGCTAATTTATTTTTGGGCACCTGGGAACGTAAGATCTTTTCTAGTGAGGAATATGAGACTTATCTCCAACATGTCATATGTTGGTATCGTTTCATAGACGACGTGTTTATGATTTGGACAGGCACTAACGAATTACTGCGGGAATTTATTAATTTGCTTAACCAAAACACCGACAATCTATTTTTTACATACACTTCTGATGACTCCCCCCCTCCCCCCCTGTTTTTCCCTTGTTTCTCCTACTGTTCTTTTCCTCGTCCGTTTTCCCCCCTTTCCCCCTCCGTCCCCCCCCTTTCCCCCCCCTCCCCCTTTCCCCCCCCACTTCCCCCCCCTTTTCCCCTTCCTCTCCCCCTTCTTCCTGCATCTTTCTTCCCCTCCATGTAACCCCACTGAGTCCTCTCTTTCCCTTCCCCCCCCCTTCCCCTATCTTGCTGGCCCCTTACCCAAATGTGTCTTTCTCCTTCCTCTCCTTCCCCTGGCCCTCCCCCCCCTTTCACCCCCCTTTTTTTCTTCCTTCACATCCCACTCATTTATATCTTGGGTGGCCTCCACTATGCTCTTCACAGTATATTCTATATACGCACTATTTGTCTTTATATGCAATATTTTTTCTGGACCTTATCTGGACCTAATCTTTTTCTCTAGGTCACAGTCCTAAATACACGTTCAGTTCACAATCTCCCGTCACTTTTCTTTTCCCTTTTTTCCCCCCCCCCTGTGCTCCCCCTTCTTTCCCTCCTTTTTCCTCCTTTTCCCTTGTTTTTTTCATCTTCCTTTTATCCACATCACTGCATGTATTCTGCACTTTGCAGAAGCTCCTTCACAACTGAGATTTATATATACAATCAACTCATCATATATTGTTGTATTATCCAGGTCTGTTTCATTAGACTTGGTCATAGTTCACATGCACTTATCGTTCAACTGGGACCCTCTCTCTGGGAACAAGAGACTTTGTGCCTCTAGGTATGAGACTTGATTGGACAAAAAATCCCCCTGGGTATTATAGTATGTACTGGGCAGTCTTTTTACACAAAAGACCCCCGTTATTAATAACAAATTGTGTTGTTTTTAAATGCCTGATGTTTGTTTTTTTATGTTGTGTTTTTAGACCGTCTCCTGACGAAGCGAAAGCGAAACTAGTCGAGACTCGAGACTAATGGTCTCATGATTTAAATTTTTTCACCGACATTTACCCCGTCTGTTAAATGGGGATTGCACAACCGGTGACCTGATTGTGGTCAAGTTTGTATTCTTTGTAATGTCTTTATGTATTGTATTTTTATTCTTGTCTTCAATGTTTATTTGTTAATAAATACTTTCGTAAATATGAATTATTCAGGCTTTTGAACCTAATTATCAAGTACCGGTATAGTCCTCCCTGCCCACATTACTTCATTGGAGTCTCGGGGTTAATTGGGGAATCCTTGAGACCCCTCTATTTTTTTCAGTTGCACATTTATCTATTTATTTATTTACTAGATTTTTATCCACCTATCTTATATGGGTTACTGATTGCCTATTTCACCTTTTTTTCCCTCACTTGTCCACTTGGTTTATTTTTGCACTGGAATTGCATGTTTTGGGTTTGTTTGGATATTTTATTAATTGATCAGTTTTTATCTTATTAATTATCCTTCTGTTCACCCATTTAGTTACATAGTAATTCAGTCAGTGAGCGCCCCCTACCTTCTTTTTTTTTTAATATTATTATTTATGTGTGAACATTTTTAGGTGGCTGCTGCTATTTATTTTAGGTTTTATATTATTTTCCTTTGGTATGCGCATTAGTTCCCCCCTTTTTTAATACATGGAGGAGGAGAGGCTGATGATGACATGGAGGAAGAGAGGATGACGATGACATGAGGAGGACAATGACATGAAGGAGGAGGTCGATGACACGGAGGAGGAGGTAGATATGAACGACGTCATGGAGGAGGAGGAAGACACGGATGACGACATGGAGGAGGACAGTGAAAACATGGAGGGGGAGGAGGAGGGGGAGAATGAGGATGCGGATGAGGACAACAACATGGAGGAGGAGGACTAAAATGACGACATGGAGGAGGAGGACGACAACATGGTGGAGGATGATGAAGACCAGGAGGACGACAACATGGAGGAGGAGGAAGACACAGAGGAGGAGGAGGATGATGACATGGAGGAGGAGAAGGACGACGACATGGAGGAGGAGAAGGACAATGGAAGAGGAGGAGGAGGAGAAGGACGACAGGGGGAGGAGGATGACAACATGGAGAAGGAGGATGACAACATGGAGGAGGAGGACGACATGGAGGAGGAGCAGGAGGAAAACATGGAAGAGGAGGAGATGGAGAAAGACACGGACAATGTCATGGAGGAGGAGGAGGAGAAAGACACGGATGATGATGACATAGAGGAGGACGACGACAGTGACAACATGGAGGGGGAGGAGTAGGAGGAGGATAAGGATGAGGACTACAACATGTAGGAGGACTAAAATGAGGACATGGAGGAGGAGCATGACGACATTGTGGAGGATGATGAAGACCAGAAGGACGACAACATGGAAGAGGAGGAAGACACAGAGGAGGAGGAGGACAACGACATGGGGGAGGAGGATGACAACATGGAGGAGGAGGACGACGAAATGGAGGAGGAGGACGATGACATGGAGGAGGAGGATGACGACATGGAGGAGGAGAAGGATGATGGAAGAGGAGGAGGAGGAGGAGAAGGACGACAGGGGGAGGAGGATGACGACATGGAGGAGGAGGACGACTACATGGAGGTAGAGGATGATATGGAAGAGGAGAAGGAGGATGACATGGAGGAGGAGGAGGATGACATGGAGGAGGAGGAACTGACAAATCTTGCATCATCACAACTAGCTGTATGGAGACGTGGGGGCACAACAAGCTGCAGCAATAAGCCCTGTCCTGCATCCTTCCAAGTTGCAAGCAGAGTTACCCAGTGTGCTGGTAACTAAATAGATTGTCCCTGACCATGCTTACTGGACCACATGTCAGCAGTAATGTGGACTTTGCAGCTGACTGCTTTGCCCAACGATACCACAACATTGCCTTCCACGTGATGGTACAGAGCTGGAATAGCCTTACATCAAAAGAAACATTGACTGGGAACCTGCCATTGTGGTACAGCACATTCTGTAAATTAATGGAAGGGGGCAGAATCCACCAGACGGAAAAGGCAGAAGTTGTAGAGCCAGCAGCTTTGACAAGTTTGCATTTTGATGCTGGGCATGTAGGTGGCAGTGACTATTTTTTTTTTTACTGTAGCAGATTGGGCAGAGAAATTTGCCAGCTAAAGTATACAGCTGGTGGTGTGCTACTGGCAGATGTGCTGCAAGGACCTGGGACACCCTGCGCTATACCATCATCCCTGTCAGTAGAGGCTGTTGAGAGGTCATGAGGTATATCGTGGCAGACTGAGGTAAGAAGGAGGCACAGAATTGCGTACATTTTGTGTGGCTTTCAGGTGCTCTTGCCAATAGGCTGAGTGGTAGGAGGTTAAATGCCTTGTCAAGCATGTGGTACCCAAATGGCTGGTGTTTTTGCCACACTTGATGTGCTTGAGACGAAGTTTGCAAACTGCAACCGTGCGATTGCTGCACATGTGCTAAAAAAAGGCCCAGACTGCTGAGCTGTGGGAAGTGGGTCGGGAGATTACAGCGCCACAATGTGTTGCAAAAGGGTGGTTGCTTTCTATATTTCCACGATTGCTGCCTTGTTGGGGTTGTGCCTCACTCTCACTTTTCTCCTCTGTTCTATCTGGCACCCAAGTCACGTCGGTGACCTCATCATCATCTCCTTCCCCCTCATTACCACTGGAGACAACTTGGCAATACGCTACAGCTGGGGGAACATGACTGACAGTTTGTGTACCAGTGTTCTCCCTTCTCTGTAGGCTCATGTTCCTACCTTCCTCAACCTCAGAACCAACAATGAGTTAAGTAATGGCTGTGCATCGTCAAGGAGAAAGTGGCTGACGCTGTGTTCAAATAACAGCTATAGTACAGTGCATTAGTGCTCATTTAACACAGTATATTTCTGTGCATTAGAGCACATTTAACACAGTATATTGTAGTCTATCAGTGGCATCTGTCTGTGTAGTGAGTGTTATAGAGTATATGATCAACTGCAACTCCATTTTGTAATTTCCCTTCCATTTCATAGTTCTTGCTTTTAAAGAATGTGCGTGCCTTATCTCACACTTCATTCTTGTTCGTTTTAGACTTTTTGCTTGAGCGCATATTTCAAATTACGGCGGCGTATCTGGAGATACGCCGCCGTAAAAGCTACCTGAATCTGCCCCATTGTTTATAGGCCAACTATGTCCTTGTAGATAATGGCCCAGATTCAAGAAGCAATTGCGCCCGCGCAACCATAGGTTACGCAGCGCAAGTGCTTACTTGCTCCGGTGTAACGAGTGCTCCTGATTCAGGAACCTCGTTACACCGACTGCAGGCTAAAATCTGCGCGGCATAAGGCTCTTATGCCTCGCAGATTTTAGGCTGCATTCTTGCGGGGGCCGCTAGGGGGCGCTCCCATTGTGTATCAGCGTGTAGTATGCAAATTGCATACTACCACTGATTCACAAGCTTGCGCGGGCCCCGCGCAAGCCAGGTACGGAGTTTTCGTACGGCTACTTTTAGCGCAAGGCTGTCCCTTCTAATAATAGGGGCAGCCAATGCTAAAGTATAGCCGGTCTTCCCGCGCCGTGAAATTTGAATTTCACGGCGTTTGCATAAGTGAAACGTGAATGGCGCTGGACGCCATTCACGTTCACTTAGAAGCAAATGACGTCCTTGCGACGTCATTTGCCGCAATGCACGTCGGGAAAGTTTCCCGACGGAGCATGCGCTGTACGCTCGGCGCGGGAGCGCGCCTAATTAAAATGATTCCCGCCCCCGGCGGGATCATTTAACTTGTGCACGCTTACGCCAGGGCAAATTTGCCGGCGCGCCCTCGCAATTCACGGAGCTACTGCTCCGTGAATCGAGGCAGCGCAAAATAATTGCGGGGGCGCAGGGCAAAATCGTTGCCCTGCTCCCCGCAAAATATCGCGCAATTCTACTTGAATCTGGGCCAATGTTTATCTTTCTAAGTTCCTTGCAGCTGCCTAAACTAATGATGAAAAAAATCTCTGTAGAAACCCTGCTTATACCCTTAGTGCCGCGTACACACCATCCACTTTATGTGATGAAAAAAAACTTTTTGGTGTGAAGTAAAAATCAACGTTTTGAAATTCAATTTTCAAAAACGATGTTGCATACACAACCATCGTTTTTTCACAATGCTCTAGCAAAGCGAGGGTTACGTTCACCACGTTTTTCCATAGAAGCTTGCTTCATAACTAGCTTCTGGGCATGCGCGGGTAGTAAAAACGGTGTTTAATACGTCGTTTAATGGTACACACGGTCCAATTACTGTGAAGAAAAAAACGACGTTTTGAAAAACGACACATAAAAATTGAAGCATGCTTCATTTTTTTTTATGTTTTTCACAAGACATAAGAATGACGTTTTCCCCCCACACAACGGTCATTTAAAGTGACGATTTTAAAAACATAGTTTTTTTTCATCACATAAAGTGATGGTGTGTACGCGGTATTAGAAACTTAGGTGTAAGTCCCCTCTCGTTTTTACTCATATAAACTGTAACCTTTAATATAGATTTCAGACTTGCTTTGCACACTGCTTGCTGGGTGTGGTCATTGAGGTCTCCAGAATTCTGACAAGGGTCGCGTCGATTACCAAAATACCCCCTGTTATAGGGGGGCATATGAAGTTGCCCTCTCCACATAGGCTATGGCGCTATCCTGCAGGTAACCAAATGAGCTAGAGCCAGAGCTAAAGATAGAGTGGACTATAAATATATACTTGCCAGTGCCTCCACCTAGAACAGGGCTCCAGCGTATGTAGAGATGATCCCTTTCTAGGACCATAACAAGTAACTCACCCAAAATAACTGACAGCAGTAGTACTAATACACCCAGCATCATAAGTGTGCACAGGGGTGTGCCTCGGCACGACTCTAAATACTATGTGCAGTG
This sequence comes from Rana temporaria, assembly GCF_905171775.1. Taxonomy (NCBI): domain Eukaryota; kingdom Metazoa; phylum Chordata; class Amphibia; order Anura; family Ranidae; genus Rana; species Rana temporaria. The sequence goes on from NC_053499.1 coordinate 106,018,113, forward strand.
CCTAATTCCCCCTACTGCCCAGGCTTCCCCTGTGTTGCCCCCCGCCCTGCAGTGCGCAGTGCTGATGCTTCCCCCTTCTCCTCTCCCTCAGCGTGCTGGGCGGATGTTTCAGGGTGGGGAGTGAAGGAAGTGGGGGGGGGCATAGTAGAAATATGTAATTTACCAGCGCCCTCCTTTACTAAATGAACACACTCACTCACTGTGTTCTTTCTTAACTGAGTCAGTAGCAAACTGTGTGCGGTCAATTTGTGAATGAACAGGAAGCCGCTTAGCACAGAGCACCTCCCATTCATTCACTGTCCCTGGCAGCTGAGGCCGCAGAGAAAGTCATGTGTGTTTGAGCTTTGGGGTGCACACCCTAATGCAATAGGCTGTGCACACCTATGCCCAGCATAAATTTGCAAGAGTAAAGATATGCAGACATACCAGCAAATGATTAGTGTAACTTTATATATGATAAAGTGATGGCATTACATAAAACCAAAGCAATAACAGGAAGAATGTAAATATGTCTTAGAAAAACAGTGTATATACCTATCTATATATCCAGATATATAACAAAAGGACTTTAACACCAATACCTCCAATTAAGCACTGCAGGGGCCCTTGGTGAGCTGACTTGCATGGTAAAACACAATCCGGCTTAAGAGGACAAACGCTGATGCATCTGTTGAATGGTGCTTCCTGGGACCACCTTGTACAGATGAACAGCCTGATGGCGAAGAAGTCGGAACGTGTCACCTGCAAGGCAAATCCTTTCGCTTCGTCCCTAACCTGACTATAGGCTATCAATGCTACTGGCCTCTACCTATCTAAATGGATATCGGAAGCCTAGTCCTGTCGCTACCCCTATTTACCATTCCCTAGGCTATACCAGCTTAGGAATAATAAAGTAGCAGATATACACTTCAACACAAACCAGTCACTGATGTATATAAATCAAATGAGCTTTGCTCTCATACACTTAAGGATAGCCCAAGTATAAAGGGGGTGGTGACGAGCTAGCGGCCCCCCTCCTGAACCATACCAGGCGGCATGCCCTCAACATGGGGGGGTGGGTGCTTTGGGGCAGGGGGTCGCCCGATAACCAATGACCAGGGTTGTCGGGAAGAGGCTCTTGTCCCCATCAACATGGGGACAAGGTGCTTTGGGGTGGGGGGGGCCATCAGGCCCGCCCTTCCCCAAAGCACCCACCCCCTATGTTGAGTGCATACCGCCTGGCAGCAGTTCAGGAGCTCCACCCCCTTTCCTGACTGCCGGTCTGCGTGTCAGATAAGGGTCTGGTATGGATTCGGGGGGGGGACCTCCCCATGCCGTTTTTTCAGCATAGGGGTTCCCCTTGAAGAGCCATACCAGACCTAAGGGCCTGTATGCTCTTGGAGGGGGAACCCATGCCATTTTTTATTTAAAATTTGGCATGAAGTTCCCCCTCCTGGAGGCGACTTCAAGTCATGTTGTAAGTCACGCTGAAGTCGCCCCAAGTCGGCGTTGTGATTCATACTCAAGTCGTGTTCAAGTTGCCTCCCAAAGTCGTGTTGAAAGTCGTGTTGCCCTGTATGAATGGGCTCTAACACTTGCCTATTGTCTTTTTTCAGTCTGGATGGATACAAAACTTCAGCCCCTCTGGCTTGCACAGCATGTGGCTGGCCACACTGTGCTTCACTTCCTGTAAGACATCCATATATATAGCCTTGTGGAGTTTCCTGACCCTTAAAGGAGTTGTAAAGGAAAAAATTTATTGGAATAAAACTAGTGGCCCAGATTCAGGTACGACTTGCGCGGGAGCAAGTGCGATTTGCGCCGCGCAAGTACGGATTTGCGCCCAGGCAAATTTGCGGGTGACCCAGAAAGCAAGCTAAGCCTGAAATGTGGCACTTTTGCACGAGGCAGTTTCTCTGCCCTCGCAATTAAGGGGCAATTTTACTCAGGGAGCAACTTGCGCTCTCATGGTTTTCCCTCAGCAAATATGCAAATGAGTAACTGCCACTGATTCATAAACTTGCGTGTGTGAGGAGCATTTTGCGCCCAAAGAGCGCAAGCTGTTTGGCCGGGGCAAATTTACACTTTATAAAAGGCAGGGGCAAGTTAGCAACAGATGCCACAGGGTCAGCTGGAGAGCAACTACAGCAGCACCAAGACGGACGAGCTGAACAAGCAGAGCACCCACACTTTCTGGATCTCACATCTGTGTCCAACATGCCAGGGGCAGCTACAAAATAAAAAAAAGCTCATATCTGAGCATCAATAAAAAAAAAAAAAATCAAAATCTGAGCATAACCAAAAAACAAGCTCATAATCTGAGCCACCTAAAAAAAAAAAATGGTCATAAATTATTTTTTTCTTTTTGACATCCTTGGCCCAAGGGTGCCCCGGCGCTGCTCCTCAGGACCCTGGTGGTGGAGCATGGGGTGGGGATGGAGGGGGGAGCATCATCATCTCTCCCTGCAGGTGGTGCCTGCAAGCCCTCCATGGCGTTGGCCAGGGCGGTTGAGGATTGGTGTTGGTCTGTCCCAACATCCTCATCTGCCATGTGGTGGTGATCCTCAACTGCCGTCGGGTAAGTCTCCCCCCCTCCCGCACAGGCAGCAGTGTTGGCCTCCACCGCACCTGCCAACCTGATCACCTCCGAAGGTTAATAATGCAGTGCATCCTGCTGTTCAACCAGACAGGTCACAATGGCTGCGCAGTTGCCAATAACATCCTCCAGGGTCTCATTCTGTCGGTCCCCCCGGTCAGCATGGTGGGGTGAGGGCCTGCTGGGACAGAGGAGGAGGAGGATGCCAGGCTGTCCGCCACCCCGCCTCAGGTCTCCCACCATCTCCCCTATATGTGGGTCTGCCGGGCCTGCTCCTCCTGCAGACCCTCACGGAGGCTGGAGGGTACACCCCTAGTTTTAGAAAGAGCCTTCCTTGGAGGAGAGGCTGGGGCACGAACTGAGGGAGCAGAAGGGAGGGGGTCACGACTTGGAGGGAGTGAACACTGAGGGGGGACACTGGAGGGAGGGACACTGGAGGGAGGGACACTGGAGGGAGGGACACTGGAGGGGCTTGCCCTGGAGGGGGATGACGTTATGGTCGGGGGGTGGTGGGGAGGTCAGGGATGGTGGGATCCTCCTGGAGGTACACAGATACATCCAGGTTGAGGATAATGGACTCCTCCACCACTTCCTCCTCCCTAGATGGACTCTGGCCGATATCCTCCTCCACCAACATGCCCAGGATCTGCAGAGGGCCTGACTGCACCCCATGATGTTCTGGGGATGGCTGGGTCGCCCTACAGCCGACGACGGCCCAGCCTCATCATCAACATCTGTGGGATACACAAAACAAAAATGTTGCTGGAGCAACACACTATCATATTTCACATCTACCCCCTCCCATGATACACAGCAGATATGAGAAACAAAAAACTTACCAGTCCCCAACAGTGAGTCATAGCCTGGCAGTCCCCTCCACCTGCTCCAGTGCTAGACTCTGAGAGATGACCTCCTCCTCCGATTGAGTCGCACAGAACAGGCCTGGTCCTCCTCCGGTGCCCCTGCTGTGCTTTTTAATGAGGACAATTTTGGTCCCGGACGCGACGCCGCATGTCCATGAACTTTTTCTGAGGTCCATCCAAGTCCGGTCCTCAAAGCCCAGGGCATTGATGTCTAAGGTTATCGCCTCAAATATTGCCCTCCTTTGGGCTACGGTAGTATTTTGGCGTTCAGCGCCATAGCAGAACAGCAGTATGGGCGCTCAGTGCCTCCAGCATGATCTCCATCTCCGCTGCCACAAAATTAGCCTTCCTTTTTTTTTTTGGGCCGGAGGTGCCATCTTGCAGCAAAGGGCAAAATTACCTTGCTCAGGGGGTGGGGTGGAAACAAGCAGGATGTAATTTTGCACAGGGACCTGCGCAGGTCTGCCCCTATTTATTTGCTCAGTGCAAGCAGGTGCAAACCACTGCTGAGTGGAAAAAAGATCATTTGCATAGGGCACACCCACTTTCACTTGCCTGCCTTACGCCCTGATTTTTGCCTTACAAAGGAGCAAATTAGCAGACAAAAGGAATCCTGAATCAGTGCAATCTTTCCAATTTGCCCCAGCGCAGAGCAAATCAGCTGCTCTTCTTGTTACAAAAGTTTATTGAAAATTTTCAATGAAAAATAAAGTAGCAATACATGGTCAATCATAATAGTTGACAAAGATAAATGTCAGTACAAAGTTATTGAATAGGATGTAAAAACATATGTGGGGTACATTGCATGTTGTAACATCAAGAAGAAATATTGGTAGAATTAGTTGCCTAGTAAAAGTTGAGTAAAGAAAGCACACCGAATGGCATATAGGGGGAGGTTAATAGTGTGGTGGGATATTCCAGCATGACCATTTGGTGTTATAAATCTGAATGCTATCATTAAGTGTGTGATATACTTTCTCGGAGAGTTTGATAGTTTCCATTCTTTCAAGCACCTGTGTCCAAGAGACATTACAAGATCTCCAATTGAGTGCAATCATCCACTGAATTGAGCTACATAATGAGTGGAATAGTCTAGCAGAGTGGGTGGGGACCTCTGGGATCTTGGCATATAATATACATATTTGAGGAGTGGGGGTGACTGTATGGCCCGAGGAGTCTTTGAATCTGGCAGCCGCCAGGTTCCATATATGACTCAAAAAGGGGCAGCTCCAGAAGGTGTGTAATAGCGTGCCCGGTTCTGTGCAGCCTCTAAAACAGTTCGGGGAGACTGAGGGATAAAATGTATGTAGCTTTGTGGGGGTGAGATACCATCTGGTAAAGAGTTTCGTTGGTGTCTCTCTGAAGGATATGGCCTTGTTACATTTTCTTAGATTTTCTGCCATGACGTACCATGTATCCGGGGTGAAGGTGACATTTAGATCAATTTCCCAATGAAGCATTTAATTGGATTTGTCTTGTAGGTTAAGGTTGTTGAGGTAGCAATATAGGCGGGAAATCATCCCTTTATCCCTGGATGATGAGATGCATATTCTTTCAAATGTTGTGTTTGTGGAGGGAATGGTGAGAGAGAAGTATTGGGCATAGAAAGGTTTGATCAGTTCATAGTTTTCTAGTTCTCTGGAGGGGAGGCCATTTTCTTTCTGAATCAGTGTAAAGGGTTTAAATACCCACTTGGTTAGAAGTGAGGATAGTGTAGTGAGATTGTTATTGATCCAAGCAGAGAACCTCTGCCTGTTATCAAAGGCAAGCCTAAGCCTAGGGTCTCCTAAAAAGGAGGTAAGGGGAGAGATGGGTGAGGAGAGAAGGTAAGTATCTTTGATTTTCAGCCATAGTTGGATTAATTGTGCAACTATTAAGTTAAGTTTTGAGAGTTTCTTGTATGTAATGTTGTTGGACCAAATAGTACCCTGGAGATGGAAGGGGAGGGTCGAGATAGCTTCGAATCTCTTCCACGGTAAGTCATGTGAGGGGGGAAACCATTGGGAGATCTGAGATAGTTTAGTGGCTAGATAGGTAGTGCCAAAGATTGGGAGTCCCAGACCACCTATAGATTGGGGGCGATGTAAAGTGCATAGCCACACCTAGGCTTTTGTCCGCCCATGTTAAGAAATTTATTTATTGTTCTCTGAAGGGCCTCTATCTTGGATTTAGGAACTGTTATAGGGAGGGAGCGAAAGTAGTAAAGTATTTAGGTATGATAGTCATTCGAACTGCTCATACTCTACCCAGGAAAGAGATATGATATGAGGACCAGGATTTAAGAAGGTTTTCAATCGAGCAATAATGTGAGGAAAGTTGGATTTATAGAGGGGAGCGAGTGTGAGGCTGTAATATTAACCCCCAAGTACTTGATAAGAAAGAGGGCACCATATAAAAGGAAAGTTTTGTTGTAATAAATTTTGTACATCAGAGGGAATATTAAGTGAAAGGGCAGAACATTTATTAGCGTTAATTTTAAGGCCTGAGATATCATGGAATATTTTTAGGGTATCTAGAAGGACCGGTATGGACAACAGGGGTTCTGAGATGAAGACCAAAGCATCATCTGCATACATACTTAGTCTTAAATTCGGAGTCCATTTTATATATATCCTCGGATATCTGTGTTGGATCTAATGGCGTGGTGCTAGGCTCAATGGCCAGTGCTAATAAGAGTGGGGACAGTGGGTAACCCTGTCCTCGTACCCCTGCCTAGTGGAAGAAATCCGAGTTGTTGCCCGGGAATCTTTATACGAGTCTGGGGTGAGTGGTATAAAGCGTTGAATCCTTGTAGAAAATTGGGCTGAGATTCCATATCTCGGGAGTATTCATTTAAGTAGGACCAGCTGACGCTGTCGAAAGCCTTGTGAATGTCAAGGCTTAGAAGACAGGTCCGTCGGGATTCAAATTGCATCTTGGGACAATGTTCGTTACTAGTCTAATATTGTCCACTATTTGTCTGCCTGGTATAAAACCAGTTTGATCTGGGTGAATTAAGGGGATATAACCTTAGCTAATCTGTCAGCTAGCATTCTGCCAAGATCTTTAGATCATTGTTCAATACTGATATGGGACGATAATTTGAGGGAGAGTGTGGTCCTTATCTGGTTTAGGGATCAGGGAAGAGGTTCGCAAGGAGCATCTCCTCTGGGAAATTGTTTCCCTCAAGTATGTGATTGAAAAGGTTCGTAAGGTTGGGGACTAGTAGAGGGAGAATTTTTTGTAATAGGAAGACGTGAATCCGTCCGGGCCAGGGCCGTGATGTTTTGAGTGTTTAATAATTTGGGAGATTTCATCTGCGGTGCAGAGTCGTTTAGCGAATCTTTTGGTTATTTTGGGGATCAAGGTGGGAAGTTGGGAGGTTGTCTAGCCAGGATTTGGAGTGGGCATTTGGTCTGCCACCTAAATCAGATAACAGATCTTTGTAAAAGGTGGTAAAAAGTTTTAAAACCTCTTGAGGGTGTGTGGATTGAGGTCCCATTATTATCTCTTAGTTTATATATATGGGTGGGGTTACCATCTTGATTTAATTTCTAGCAAACATGGCAGATGGGAGTTACTGTGTAGAAAAAATTTGGCTTTTGAAAATCTCAAGGATCTTTCAGTATTAGCAGATAAAATTAGGTCGAGGTCTCGACGCTTAGCTTGTATTTGATCGTAATATCCTGGAAGTGGAGTGTGAGTTTTGTAATTTTTTGTACAGTTGATTTAGATCATTTGTCAGGCCTCGTACTCAACGACAGAGTTTCTTCTCGGGCAGAATTCACCGAGAAACTCGGTCAAAACCCGGATTCTTGCCGAGAATCTCTGTCGTCTGTACAGTTTTGGCTCGATGGGAGCCGCCGAGGAACTCGACGAGAAAATAGAGAACATGTTCTCTATTTTCTCGTTTGTCCCTCGTTGTTCATTAGGAGAGAGGTGGCCCGCCGAGCTCCTCGGCGGCTTCATCCCAAAACTCGACGAGGAACTCGACGTGCCAAGCACGTCGAGTTCCTCTGTCGTGTGTACGGGGCCTCAGACTTGTTAATTCCCGCCAGCCTCACTTTATTTTTGGTCGCCGCAATTTGATAATGTGGCCCCTCAGGACCGCCTTATGGGCAACCCAGAGGGAGGGTAGGGGGGGTGTCGACATTAATATTTTCCAAAAAATAATTTTCAATATGGGTGTAATAAGTTTTTGATGTCGGGATTTGTTAGGAGGGAGTCATTGAGTCGCCAATTATATGAAGAGGGGGCAAGACCTATGTGGGACTGTCAAATGATGTAATATCGTGGTCGGACCTTGGACAAGGGTGTATGTGTGCTTGTGATGAGTTGGCTAATAAAAATTGGGGTACAGAAGATATAGTCCAGCCTGGCATAGCAATCATGAGGGTGTGAATAATGCGTATAGGATTTAATATCAGTGTTATGTGCTCTCCCACGAATCAATAAGCTGAAACCTGTTAATGAGTCTGTTAATGGATTTAGAAAATGCCTTAGAGGAGGGGGATACCCTGCTCCTGTCCAGGGCAGGGTGTGCGGCCAGGTTAAAGTCGCCTCCCAGAATGACATGGGGAGCTTGAAATTTATCAAGGGTGTCAAAGAATTGGAAAAGAGATGTAGTTTGTGCATCATTTGGGGCATAACAGATGCAATTGTGATTACTCTGTTGTTAATGGTGCCTTTAAGTATTATAAAACGGCTATCAGGGTCTTTGAAGATGTGTTGAATGTCAAAAACCACTGTATTCCTAATAAATATCGCTACCCCTCGTGTTTTATATAGCAAAGGTCGTGTAGTGGTATTGATTATATGATCTGTTAAAAAAGGTGGGGTGTTTAGAGGTGGCAAAATGGGTTTCCTGGAGTAGGACAATGTCTGCCCCCAGTCTTTTGTAGTGTTTGAAACGCTTTTTTTTTCCGTTTCTGGGGGGGAGTTAAAACCTTGTGTGTTATGAGAAATAATTTTAAGATTCATGGAAAGACCTTACCAGAAATAACTTCTGAAAGCACATCTTCACAGTGTACAATTCCAGGAGCGGACCACAGTCTCGACCGGGCCCGTAATCGGTTCCTGTCGGGAGTGCGGTCAACAGCTCCGTGGGCATCAACAACAATTTAAAATATTTATGAACCTTGGTGAGCAACATGTTATAGAGAAAACTAGAGCAACAGTAGTATAGCAATGCAAGGGTACATACATCTTGGAGATCGTGAACCATGTATAACAAACGTGAGGTCTCACAAGCCTCTAAAGTGAGTATCAAAAATCTGTTTAGGAACTTACAGATAGTGGGGACAGAGTAAAGTCTGTCACTAAAAAATAAAACAAAAAGGAACAAAGAGAAGGACAAAATGTCCTTATCCCGACAGCCGAGCGGGTGATGCCCCATACGGAGATGGAGCAGCAGCCGAGTACAGCTGTAGGGGTGGGGTCAATCAAGCGGCGGCGGGTGCGCCGGGCATTTTAATATTTTATGCTTGATGCCTTGTGGTGAAACTATCAATGTTGTATAGGTGGTGCATAATGCACCATTCAACCTTATAGAGCGTAACATAGGTACTTATAGATATTATAGATAATTTCACCATTATAGAGCGTAAAATATAAGCTTCAGATAGGTATAACTGCATTGGAACATAATGGACATAATGGGAGTCGACTATAAGATCAAATATAACCCCAGGCATAGATGGTGAAAAACATAAAACTGATTGTGTAAAGCATAACCTGATGGGGTGACCATACATATTCGATCATTGTGTAGGACCATACAGTCCAACCAAGAAGGATTCGGAACTGACGAGTGATACATGAAGTTCGTTGTTGTATGGATGGATGGATCTGTGAACCTTGAAGTGTCTCTGGTGGACAGCGCCATCTGGAGGGGGAAAAAAAAGAAAAGAAAAAGAAAAAAAAAAAAAAAGGAAATTCCGAACAGCCTGCAGTCAAAAGTATAGCAGATAAAGGACATGCCTTAAAGAATAGGCTAGGGGTTAGGACAGTACATTGTCCATGATGGACTTAGAATTGTTGGTTCTGAAAAGAATGGATTAATCTTCTTTGATCTCTCTGGTTGCGTCTGGTGGGAGGAGTAGACCAGATTGGTGAGGGTCTGGGCGTAGATGGGGGGCGAATTTGAGGGTCTTGGGCCAGCAGGCCTAATTTTATTAACAGTTCCTTGCCCTCAATGACATTAAATACTGTGTATGTTGATCTGTTGTGTGGGATCGTGAGCTTAAATGGAAATCCCCATCTATATTTGATTCTGGCTGTTTGCAAAACATTTGTGACCTCCTTCATCCTACGCCTTCTGTCCAGGGTGGCAGGGGATATGTCTGGATATAGCTGGATTCTCTTGCCTTCCATTGTAAGGTTGGGGGTGTTTCTGGAAGCACGCATAATGTCCTCTTTAACCAGAAAGTCTCTCATGTACAAGATGATATCCCTGGGGGGGCTGTCAGAGGGGGGTTTAGGACGAAGTGCCCTGTGAATTCTGTCACAGGTAAAGGCAGATGGGGGTTTATCTGGCAGGAGGTTGTGAAAATGTTTTGTGACTGCTGGCATTAGATCTGTGATTGATTCAGGGACCCCGCAAAGCCTGATATTATGGCGGCGATTTCGGTTGTCAAGGTCCTCGACCTGTGCCTGCATAAAAGCGAAATTGTCAGCCAAATTTTCATAGTCCTTTCTGAGGTCATTGTGAGCCAGGGAGAGCTCATCATGTTTGGTCTCTAACATGTCTGTGCGGTTGCCTATATTAGCTATCTCCTGAGATAAGGCTGCCGTGGAGCTATGAACCTCCTTTTCAATCTTGTCCACCAGTTTATTAAAAATGTTGGTCAGGCTAGCATCCAAGTCTGCTTTGGAGAGCGGGGACTCGTACTCACTGTTCTGGTGGTCAGAGTGGACGTATGGGGAAGTGAATTCCTTGCAGGCCTGAGCCTGTGATCCCTCGTGTTGTCCGGCGCCATCTTGGGACACCTTGCTGTGTCTTTGCTCCATGTCTATTAGGAAGTTTGTGAGGCAGTGGCCCGAGCGCCGTTTCCCCTTCTTCCGCGCTGATGGCATGCACAAAGTGTTCCCACAGGGGTGCTGGGTGAAATCGCCGCTGACAGTGCGTTCTAGCCCTGGGTAATCCGCCCGGAGGGTCCGCGACCGACGGAGCTCAGCTCAGGCGAGTCTTCCCTGCATCGCGCCGCGCATGCGCCCCAATCAGCTGCTCTTCACAGGTGTAACTAAAGGGCAAATCTACCTGAATCTGGGCCAATGTCTGCAAGGTAGACAGACAGAATAGTGTAATGATTCTGTTAAAAAACGAGTAAATACCTATTCAATTCCTTCATCTATATCACCTCCGGCGTTCTAGTTTCTGTTCTCTCATTCACTTCCTGGTTTGCGGCGTTTGTTCATGCAAGAACTACATTTCCCAGTACGCATTGCGGCACGCCCAGTAATTCACACCTTCTTGAAATCTCTAACACGTAGAGAGCGTCCTGCCACACTGATGTAGTTACCAGGAGGGGGCAAGCATGTCACTGACCACCGCAGTAAAGCCTCCCTTCACGGTGGTGAGTAACAATCAGACAAGCAGGAAGTGAACAGAACAGAGAAGAAATAGAGCAACTTCTGAGCAAAAACGAACAATGAGGAAGTGAAAAGAGGAATGTCTGCAGGTAAAGGATGCTTATTATGAAAAAAATATTTTCCTTTACAACCCCTTTAAGCAGGGACATGAAACAACCTCCTAACAGGAAGAATCTGTTTATAACAAGAAACTCTATGCTAGTTACCAGGCATGAATGTAAACAACCTCAGTGTATAAAAGAACACTTCCCTACACACTCCCCTTGGTGAAACCTTTACATCCTGTCAAAGACTATATCACATGTATATGCAACATCCCAACAAAGAAAAAAGTGCTGATCCTCTCTCCATTACAATGGTTTGCTAAGGGATAAGGCAAGTCAGTAAATCATTCCACGTGAAGGAAAAACTGGTAACATATTGACCAAATTAGAAACTGCTTCTATGAGGAAAAATATCCTGGATGGCCGCACGCCGCCAAAAAGCCATCTTTATTGTAGAAAAATAAAATCCAGTGTATAGCAGTCAAATCATAAAGAGAAACAGGGGAGACTATCTGGACCATTACCTTTTCACCGTACCCATGTGTTCGTCTCACCCCCCTTTTTACCATAATAAAGACACAACACCATATTACCCTTGAGTGGACGTAGGGGTCGGCCACAGCTTTTATTGTTAACATATAACATCAACTTGTTAACCTTTATTAACAATGTAATTTTCCAAGGGGAAGCAACCAGCCAGCCGCCGGCCTAAGCCGACGGGCATAAAAGCCTTCCCCTCCTTTAATAATGATCTCCTGTACCGCCAGCTGTGACTTGAAAACAAGTAGAAAATGCATAATACAACACAAATAAACGGGGCCTGCAAGGCCCGAACCATAATTCCAGTATAACGTACCACCATAAAAACACAGTCATCCGTGACTCCTTTACATACGCTCACTTTTCTTTTTCTCTTTATTTTTTTTACAAAATTAGCTCGCTAAAACTGGACCTAAGGGGGGGGGGGGGGGGGGAGCTCACCTGCTGGGGGCTGCTGCGGGTAAGAGGAAGCAGTTGGGAGGGGAATCAATACTTAAGCCCCCCTGTCACATGTCCCAAGTCCACCCCCTGAGCCTATCTATTGGCCCTATGCTGCCTGTGGAAAACCTCCCCTATCCTAGGGAAGGGGAGGGGGGAGAGCTGGAGGGGGGGGGGGACTCACTTAACTCTTCCCTGCCTGTGTGCCATCCCATATAGTCAGTGGCACCTATCCCTATTTGGGCCGGTGCCAACCAGACTATCTGGACCACCCCCTTTTCACCGTACCCATGTGTTCGTCTCACCCCTCTTTTTACCATAATAAAGACACAACACCATATTACCCTTGAGTGGACGTAGGGGTCGGCCACAGCTTTTGTTGTTAACCATATAACATCAACTTGTTAACCTTTATTAACAATGTCATTTTCCAAGGGGAAGCAACCAGCCAGCCGCCGGCCTAAGCCGACGGGCATAAAAGCCTTCCCCTCCCTTAATAATTATCTCCTGTACCGCCACAGGAGGAGCACAGCCCCTCAAACTGGGCTCCGACCCCCACCCAGAATGTAAAGGGCCTGTTCAATGCCATCCTGAAGGCCCGCTAAAAAGATATCGAGCCCGATATCATTGAGATGAACCCCATCTTGACCCATGAGCCGCCTATTGTCCCCTTCAAGCTGTCTGTGACGTACCACTACCCCAGATCTCGCCCTAACGTACCGGGACATGCGGGAGTTAATGGTTCTGCGAGCCCTCTCTATTGCTGCCGCGTCCCTGTCCTCCTGCCACGTGACCCGAGGGACAATTTCCGACCAGACTAACAAGACCTCAGAAAAAAGGAAAACCAATCTCTCCAAATCCATACGCATTAAGATCATGATCTCAGGAACTCGCAGGGAGCGAATATCATTCCCACCGGCATGTATTACCAGCACCACCGGAGTCCGGGACACGCCGGCAATCTGAACGGCTTCCAACAGGATTCTGGACCAGGGGAGACCCCCAATACCTCGCCAGTGAACCTCAACTGGAAATCCCAAGGATCTACCTCCCGGCCGGCAGATAGCCCTCTGCGCGGCACGATGTATGTACGAATGGCCCACAATGTGCACCACCGGCGCACCAGGACCTAAAAGGGGGGAAAAGACATTAAAGCAACAATTCCGGGCGAACATAACCTGCATAACACCCCGACTTCCATCGACCAATTCTCTGAATGTCACCCATAGCTAACCCGGCCCTTGTCGCTTCCGTGGCCGCACCAATCCTAAACGAATGCGTGCCAAATTCGCCCACCGAAACCCCCGCAGCCCCAAGGCAGCGCTTAAAAACCGAACTGAACTGATACCGTGTGAGAGGGGCCCCAGAGGCATGTACCAAAAACTTATCCCCAACAGGACTCACCTTTAGGAACTCCGTCACCATGGCAACTGGACAAAGGGGGGCCCCCAACCGCCCCAAGGCGCACCCAAGAACCCTTACCCAACTGATCTGTTTTCGACTTTCTGACCCGAACCTGTACCACCCCGTTGGCCAGCAGGACGTCCTCCCTGAAAAGGCCCCCTGAACCACCGGCCGACGACGCCACCAGCTCACTCACGCGTAACGCACCGAAAAAGGCCAGGCAAAAAGCCATAGAAAATAGAAGCCCTTCGTAAGGAGAGGAACATACATTAACCGTGGCCCCGATCAGGGAATTCAGTAAAGCGAAGGAAACCGGACGCCTGTCGTCCTTTTTCCTGTGCACTTTCCGCCAACCCTTCAAGGCCTGCAGGATACCGAAATGCTTCGTGCAATCCTGCCAACCGTGCAATTTAAGGTGAAAACCAACCCCCCCCATACGGCGTTGGGCCACCGCGGCAGAACAACCAGAAAGTTCTAAACTCAAGAGATACTCAACCGTAACTTGAAAGCGTACATTCCCATTGGACGCCACCTCCCTCTCACCCGCCACTCCCAACCAGGCCTTCCACGCCTTACCATGATTGGACCAGGTGGTTGGAGTCACTGAAGATACGATGAGTGGCATCAACTTCATAAGGCCAGGGTCCAGAGGAATCGCGGGCAAGGCAGGCCTTCCTGAGCCGCCCCCGGGCAAAGAATCCGGAACTCCTGGAAACGAAAACGAGATAATGAATCAGCGATACCGTTATCAACACCGGGAACATGTCGAGATCTAAACCATATATTATACTCCAGACACCTGAGCACCAGGTGACGGAGTAAGGCTAGGACAGGCAGTGAGGAGAAGGACAGACCGAACTACACTGCTGTTGTCGGTCCAGAAGCATACCTTCATGCCCCTGAGCTTTTCCCCCCAAAGTTCAACCGCTACCACGATGGGAAAAAGCTCAAGGAGAGTCATGTTGCGACACAACCCCTTGTCCTGCCACTCCTGCGGCCACGATTCCGCGCTCCAATCGGGGCAGAGAATTGCACCGTAGCCCACCGATCCAGCCGCATCAGTGAACAGGGACAACTCCTGATTGTCCATCTCGTTCGACAGGAAACACGTGCGACCGTTGTAGTTCCGCAAAAATTGCCGCCACACCGACAGGTCCGCTTTTAGGGATGAAGTCAGTCGGATGCGGTGCTCAGGCCGCTTGGCGCCTTTGGTGGCCAATGATAGCCGGCGTGAAAAAACCCGACCCATCGGCATGATGCGACACTCAAAGACTAAGAGGCCCAAAAGCGACTGCAACTGACGCAGAGTGACCTTCTGAACTTTGCAAAAACCGTCAATCAGGCCTAATAGCTTCTCGAGCTTGTCCGCCGGCAACCTAAAAACCATCTCGAGGGAGTCTATTTCGATGCCCAGAAAAGACAGCCTGGCGGTCGGACCCTCCGTCTTTTCAGCGGAAAGCGGAACCCCGAACCTGCTCATCAAGGCACAGAAAGAGTCCAACATAGAACGACAATAAGAAGATCCGCCCGGGGCTACTATCAGAAAATCATCCAAATAATGAATGATGGATCTACAGCCAGTTGCACAACGCACCACCCATTCCAAAAAACAGCTGAACATTTCGAAATAGTGGCACGATATGGAACAGCCCATCGGCAAACAGGTATCATAATAAAAAAGGCCATCCACGCAGCAACCCAGAAGATGGTAGCATTCCGGGTGCACTGGTAACAACCTGAAGGCGGATTCGATGTCCGTTTTAGCCATAAGGGCACCCCTGCCGGCACGTCGTACCAACAACACCGCCTTGTCGAAGGACACGTAGGAAACCGACGCCTCCTCTTTAGAGATGCCGTCGTTAACCGATGTGCCCCTGGGATAGGATAAATGGTGAATAAGCCGATATTTACCACTATCTTTTTTGGGGACCACTCCCAAAGGAGAAACCCTCAAATTTGAAAACGGGGGGGATAAAAACGGACCCTCGATGCGTCTCAGATTGACCTCCTTACTAACCTTGTCCCGCAGGGCTTCCGGGTAAAGCGCAGCGGATTGCAGGTTGCCGGCCAGTTGATGGGAAGCTGAGGGAATAAAGGGAATGAGAAAACCGTACAAAAAGCCTATGCGTAACTGCTCTGCTTCCGACCTATTGGGGTAACGCTCTAGCCAGGGGAACATCTCTTCCACGCTCACCGGCGTCTTTCCCTTCAGCAGGCCCTGCACCCCTTTGCGTCGGCTTTGTGCCGCGGGGGCAGCGAACTGCCCCATGGGCACCCCCGCAAGAGGAGCACTCGTGTTTGAACTTACACAGCCCGTAGAACTTACAGTGGCCCTCATTAAAGAGCCAGCATGTTCCAGGTCTCTTTGCGGCCGCTGTGCCCTGCTGACTTGCTGAGGGGGCAGCGGCCCCGCCAAGAAAGAGAGTCTGTTTTTGAGCCATCATAAGCCGCAGCCAGACGTCCGTTGCTTTGCAACCCCATCCCACCTCGGGCTGTAATGCCAAACGCCTACGGAACTCTTCATCATATCTCCACCAGGCGGTACCGCCATGGGACTTATAGGCGTTGTAAACAGAATCTAGATAGACGAAGAGCTCAGAACAGCGCTCGGGGTGTTTTTCCCCCATAATACCACCCAGCACTGCGAAAGCCTGAAGCCAGTTACCTATAGTTCTAGCAACCCGGGGCCTGCGGTCGAATGACCTGTCCGTGAAGGGCTTACGCTCCTTGTCAATGGTATGCTGATCTGCCGATACCAGGGACCATATGTCTATGTACTTATTATCCCAGATTTTTTGTTTGATATCCTCGCTGACGTGTGATCCCAACGGGCTAATCCCACAGAAAAAGGACTCCTTGTGCACACCGGCCCTTGGCGGAGACGGAGCCCGCTTGCTCGCAGGAGGTGTAACCATCCCCTGGGAACCGGACTCAAGCTGCGCCAATAGTGCCTTTAGCGCCAGTACCAGAGACTGCGACCCGCTCCCCGCCCCCCAGGCCCCTGCGAAATCAAACTCACCGGTCACCGCAGAAGATGGAGGAGGAGGAGGGATCCCAGGAAGGATCGCAGCTGACGACACCGCAGAAGTGGACGCCGGGACAGGCGGAAGAGTCGCCGACACTGGAGAGGGAGCCACCGGAACAAACATAGCGACGGGAGCAACAGAGGATGCTGGCACGCCGTACACCCCGTCCACGTGTAAAGGCTGCCCGGAGCGCCTCGAGGAACCCTGCCTAGACCTATGCCGGCCCTCCCGGTCCCCAGATCGGCTCCTGGAGGGACTGACGGAGGAGGATGGGGACTCCCAGCGGGAGGATCTGGAGCGCTTGTGTCTGTTATGGCGCTGGGGGGATCTATGGCGACGGCTTCTGCTGTAACGACCGTACTGGCCAGAGCTGCGCGATGAGGACCTGGAGAATGAACGCATCTCCCGCCTGCGGGATCGTTCGCGCCTGTGACTCACAGCGCGGGGAGGGGGGGGGCGAGGGGGGGGGGACGACAGCGGAGGTGTTCTGGTGGGGAGAGGGGTAAACTATGTCCTCCCCAACATCCTCAGCTGCAGATGCAGGGGGGTTGCTGTGAGCAGCATGGCCAGGGAGGGACATTACATGTACTACAGCGCCAGGAGCGGGGGGGGCATCTCTGTCTAAGCCAGCCTCCTCACTAGCTGAGGAGCTGGAACCACCTGGAGCATTGCTGTTACCCATCATCGAAAATAGGGAGGGAGAGAGGCAATCCGTTGGCACAGGCTGTGCTGTGACCAAGGAGCCAGCACGTGGAGATGCAGGAGAGGAAGGGGGCGGAGCTACAGCGCCAACGAGCGCTCTGGCGGCGGCCCCGCCCCTTCCTCCCCCCCTTCCAGCCTCAGATGCAGCGGTGGGTTTGCGGCGCCGTGAGGCCTTAGGGGGGCTGGGAGTCTAACTGGCGGTCGGGTGGCCCTACGAGGGGCCCCCCGACCCCTTACCTGAACGTCCACAGTGGTACACGGCGAGGGGAACGGTCCAGACATCCCCAGGTCGGCGGCGACCCGTGCCAGGAATCCTCCATCGGACCGCACCCGCTCCCGGATCATTCCCAGCAGATCCTCAGCCATATCACAGCCAGAAAAGGTAAGAGAGCTCACCTGCTGGGGGCTGCTGCGGGTAAGAGGAAGCAGTTGGGAGGGGAATCAATACTTAAGCCCCCCTGTCACATGTCCCAAGTCCACCCCCTGAGCCTATCTATTGGCCCTATGCTGCCTGTGGAAAACCTCCCCTATCCTAGGGAAGGGGAGGGGGGAGAGCTGGAGGGGGGGGGGGGACTCACTTAACTCTTCCCTGCCTGTGTGCCATCCCATATAGTCAGTGGCACCTATCCCTATTTGGGCCGGTGCCAACCAAACTAGCAGTTCTCCCCTGTTTCTCTATATGATTTGACTGCTGTACACTGGATTTTATTTTTTTACAATAAAGATGCCTTTTTCACGGTGTGCGGCCGTCCAGGATATTTTTCCTTATCAAACTTGTGCAGATGAGCCAGCACCTGTCAGCTCCTAGTAGGGCGGAAAACTTTCCTGTGATGGTCCGGAAGCTTTGAGAGCGGCAATCCTTTTCTCTAGAAACTGCTCCTACCTAGGCATGATACAAGTGAGGCTGAGATCCCCCAAACTATCAAGATGGGTGGGGGATGCCTAGGTTCATTGTCCTTTTCGTACTTCTCTCTGAGGCAAAGCTGTGTTCCCAGGCCCTGAACTACGACTTTGAGCCATAGGAAGGGATGGTACTGGTTGTGAGTCAGAACTAGGCCCCTGACTGAATGTAGGTACTGACCGGGGCACAAATTCTGGAGACCCAGGATCTAGCGTCTCCTGGGAAGGAGAGGGAATGTCAGTACTGGCAACATCAGGGGTCACATTCCACTCACTTTTACTGACATAAGGAAAATCACATGAGGCATTCGCCTGAATAGGAGGTAGATCATTCACTGGAGTGTCATCTGTGATTTCCTCATAACTGACTTGAGAAATGGGCAGTAAATGACTGCAATGCCAAGCTTTGATTTGTCCTTCTGGCCACTTTATCTTGTATACAGGGATCCCAGGTAAATTATCCACCGCTGTGAAGATTTCTTTCCTCCATCTGTCAGCAAATTTTTGGCTTTACTGTTGCACCAAGGTTTCATACTCTATCACCCAGATTCAAGTCTCTATGGCCCGGATTCAGAAAGAAGTTACGACGGCGTAACTCCGAATGCGGGCGCCTGATTCATAGAATCAGATACGCCTCACGGTTGCCTAGATACGAGCGGCGAAAGTCTCTTATGCCGTCGTATCTAAGTTGCATATTTACGCTGGGCGCTAGGTGGCGCTTCCGTAGATTTACGCGTTGAATATGGTAATGAGCTAGATACGCCGATTCAGAAACGTAGGTGCGCCCGGCGCATTTTTTTACGTAGTTTACGTAAGGCTTTTTTCGACGTATAGTTACCCCTGCTCTATCAGGCGTAGCCAATGTTAGGTATGGACGTCGGGCCAGCGTCGAATTTTGCGTCGTTTGCGTAAGTCGTACGCGAATAGGGCTGTGCGGAAATTACGTTCACGTCTAAAGCAATGACTATTTGCGGCGTAATTTGGAGAATGCGCACTGGAATACTTTCACGGACGGCGCATGCGCCGTTCGTTAGTAACGTCAATTACGTGGGGTCACGACTGTTTAGCATACAACACGCCCCCTACCAGCCTATTTTGAATTAGGCCAGCTTACGCCGGCCCATATACGCTACGCCACTGTAACTTTGGGCGCAAGTTCTTTCTGAATACAGGACTTGCCTCTCAAAGTTACAGCGGCGAAGCGTATATGAGATACGCTACGCCCGCCTAAACTTATGGAAATCTTTCTAAATCCGGGCCTATATCTCTCCCGAAGATCAAACATTCTTTTGTTTCCTTCATTAATTTTGGCTGCATTTTTGGCTGCATTTTCTTCAGCCAAGTGGTAAGCAGACTTAAGGGTATATTTCAATCTAGCCACATATTGGTAGTAGCTTTGGTGACTGATCAGTGGAGACCCCTAGGAAAATGGTCAATTGGTAATTTGGGCTCTCTTCCACACATTAAAAAGTGAGGGGAAGCCCGGTGCTCTCATGCCGTGTACTGAGAATGGTCCGACGGGCCATTTCCATCGGTTCACCGCTGAAGTGGCCTGATGGTCTGATGTGTGTACACACATTCGTTCCAAAAACCGATCGGGTCAGAACGAAACACACGACGTGCTGAATAATACGAAGTTCAATGCTTCCAAGCATGCGTCGACTTGATTCTGAGCATGCGCGGGTTTTGAACCAATGCTTTCTGTACTAACCATCGGTTTGGACCGATCGGGCAGCGGTCCATCGGTTCGATTTTAAAGCATGTTTTAAATTTTTGGAACGAAGGACAACAGACCAATGGGCTATACACACGGTCGGTTTGGACCGATGAAACTGAACCTCGGTCCATTCTCATCGGTTTTGTCCGACCGTGTGTATGCGGCCTTACAGTATATGCATGAACCATGGCTTCAACCCTATGACTCCAGGTAGGTTTGTCATCAGCCTGTAGGGTACCTAGCATATCAATCAAGGTCCTGTTAAATCTTTCAGGAAGAGCATCACCTTCAGGGTGGCAAGGTGTAGTCTGACTCTTGCGAACGTTTAGCAGCTGAAGCAATTCCTTGATCAAGTTGCTCTCAAAATCCTGACCCTGATCTGAGTGTATTTTGTGGGGAAGGCCATAGTGGATAAAAATCACTCGAGCAACTGTTACTGCCTTTTGATTTTTGGTAGGGAAAGCTTAGGCGTAACGAGTAAAGTGATCGGCCACCACTAATACATTTCCGATCCCTCAGCAATCTTGGTCAATACATAGAAAGTGGTCATGATGCAATACCACACAATAGAGTAGTCCTTTGTCTATCTCAAATCTCTCCCAATCCCTCAGGAAAGGACCACGCTCAGTGAGCAGAGGCTTTTTCAACATCTCTGGATCATTAGCACTCACTGCTCTGTTCAAAGGTCCGATAACAGGGTCAGACTTCTGACTTCTAATCATTCGCTGGGGGGCTATGGAGCATGTTTCAAATGACCCCAGTGCAGCAGGGTAATTGCCAGACATTCTCTTCAGATATGGCGCTAACCCTGGGCATCTTGATAGGGCATCTGCTCCAATGTTTTTTGAGCTCGGTTTGTACTTCAATGTAAACTGGTAATTGGAAAGAGCGGCTAACCATTGGTGCCCGGTGCCTAGAACATATATCAAAGAATTGTTATCAGTTCTTACTTCAAATGAAGCTCCATATAGATAATCGTGTAATCGTGTATGTCAACGATGGCCCATTTGAGTGCCAAGAACTCCAACTTGTGAACTGGGTAATTACGCTCACTAGGAGAAAGACTTCGGCTGATGAAGGCTATTGGCCGTAATCCTGGGGGATACTCTTGATGCAATACTCCACCAAGGCCCTCAAAACTCACATCCACATGAAGTAGATAGGGCTTCTCAGCATCAGCGTAAGCCAAGACCGGCTCTCAATTCCTTCTTCAATTGATCAAAGGCTCCTTCACATGCCAAAGTCTTGTTGTCCCCAAAGGGGCTTTTGGGAGACCTCTTTTGCTTCTCAGAGTCAAGAAGGGGTTTAGCCACTTTTGAATACCCCGCCTACAAATCTGCAAACCACAGCCTCAAATTTTTGCTGGGTCAGTGGCCACACCTTCAACAGAAACTATGTGACCCACGTATGTGACTGATGATCTGCTGAACTTGCACTTTACTGCTTCACTCCCTCATTCTCTCAGATGCTGTAACACCCGCATGAGCCTCTCTTTATGTTCATCTAATGTTCCCTCGAACACAATAATGTCATTGAGATGCACAAGACATTCTGTCAGGGTACTAGTCCAGTCTCTGACAGACTCCTGCACATGCGCGGTGGAATGGGGCTTCGGCGCGTACCTGTGTGCAATTTGTGCGCGCGCATGTGCGGTACAGCGACACGTCGTGTGCGTGGATGCGCGCACGGGTGCACACGTGGCAGCCCTGGGGCCAATCAGAGGACTGACACTCCTATTTAAACCAGCAGCATTCCCTTAACAGGTTGCTGGTTTGTCATCAGCTTTAGTGAGTCTACCTGTTGCCATATCTTCTTGTTTTGACCCGGACTTCCTGACGACTCTCCTCTCACCCGGAACCTCTGACCTTTTGGCTAACGTATCTTGGATTGCTGCTGTCTCCTGCCCTTTGACCTTGGCTTGTACCTACGGACTTTCTCTGCCTTCTCCAGCCCTTGACCCACGGCCTGCGACCCGGACTTGTCTTTGTCTCCTGCTTGGTTCTTCTTGACCTCCTGCCAGTAGCTGCCTGATCTCCAGTTGTTTCCAGTCTTCCACGCCTGCTCAGCTACCGTCAGACGCACCAAGTCTACCAACCTGCTTCCGGCATCGGTGCCTCCTTGTGCCTTCCCTCCTCTGTCTCAACTCCAAAGAGTGGACTGCGCAGGGTCGCAAAGGTGAGCCGTCCTCAGCATCTCGGCCTCGGTGAGTACAGGTTCCTGATAGTACAAACCAGCCAGATGTCTGAGGCCGACAGGGCACGCTCACCTTTTGAGACTCAGTGCCAGCAAGTCTCCGCTTTGACAGAAGCAGTTCAAAAACTACAGGAAGGCTACCTTCAGATCGATGGCCGCCTCCAACAACTGGCTGGCTTACCTGGACCTTCCGCTGCTGCTGTAGCCTCACCTCCCGGACCTCTCAGGCTCCCGCAAGTCCAGCCATGATGGTGACCAACCCTGAACCTCGAGTACCCATGCCTGAGCGCTTCGCAGGTGATCGCCGGAAGTATCGGGCCTTCAAAAATGCCTGTTCTCTGTATTTGGCTCTCCAACCCAGAACTTTTAGTTCCGAAGCCGTAAAGGTCGGGTTATTTCTCTCCTCTCTTATGAGCCCCAAGCATGGGCGCACACCTTGATGGAACAACGAAGTCCGATACTGGACACCATCGATACCTTCTTCACCCACATGGCCAAACTGTATGACGACCCTCTGCGTTCAGCCACAGCAGAAGTCACCCTGCACAACTTAAACCAAGGGAGAAGACCGGTGGAAGATTACACCGCTGAATTCAGAAAATGGTCAGCTGACACAGGCTGGAATGAGGTGGCCCTCAAATATCAGTATCGTCAAGGCCTCTCTGAAGCCCTTAAAGACGAGCTTGCGAGGTCAGAAACTCCTGCCTCGCTGGAAGGGTTGATCCAAGCTGCCACCCAGCTCGACAGGCGCTTTCGAGAATGACGTTCTGAGAGGTTCCAGGCCATCCGTCCCAGCTGGACCCCGCCGAGATATGCTTCAGCACCTCCTCCTCTCTCATCTCCACCGACCACCTCACTACCTGAACCGGAGCCTATGCAGCTCGGCCTAGTTCGGGCCCCTCTTACCCCAGAGGAAAAAGCCCTGGAGACGTCAAGCCAATCTTTGCCTGTATTGCGGAGCAGCCGGCCACTTCTTACGCACCTGTCCAGTGAGACCCTGTAAGTCTAAGCCTACACCTGCTCTCAACTACCATATTACCAGTTTGCCTCAGACTTACGTTGTCCTCTTTCTTTCCCTACAGCTCCCTGAAGGGGCAACCCGCCTGCCGGCATTTATTGATTCTGGGGCCTGAGGCTGCTTCCTGGACTCTTCCTTGGCCCAAAAGCTGCGCATCCCCTGCCGTACCAAGGATTTCCATCTGCAAGTCCACTTGGCTGATGGCTCTCTTCCCCGTTCAGGACTGATCACCCAAGAAAACCTTCCTATCTGTGCCATCTCTGACTCTGGACACCATGAATTTCTCCGGTTGGACCTTATTCCATCCCCCATGTTCCCCATTATCCTGGGTCTCCCGTGGCTGCAAGTCCATCTGCCCTACATCGACTGACTCAAAAGAGAAGTCAGTTTCTCCTCCTCCTACTGCTCTCAGCACTGCCTTGCACCAGTTACAGCCACTTGCTCTACGATAACCACTCCACCAGAAGACCTTCAGCACGTCCCCTCAGTCTACCTGGAATTTAAGGACGTCTTCGACAAACAACAAGCCGATAGTCTCCCTCCACACCGGTCATATGACTGCCCCATCGACCTCCTGCCTGGGTCTGAAATTCCTTTTGGGCGCATATTCCCCTTGTCAGAGACTGAGTTGAAGGCCCTCAAGGTCTATATTGACGAAAACTAAAAAAAAAAGTTCATCCGCCCTTCTTCCTCACCAGCTGGGGCGGGTATCTTCTTTGTCGAGAAGAAGAACGGATCCCTTAGACCCTGCATTGATTATAGGGAGTTAAACAAAATTACCATCAAGAACAGATACCCGCTGCCTCTTATTCCCAAACTGTTCCAACGATTCCGATCGGCCCAGGTCTTCTCTAAACTAGACCTCCGGGGCGCCTACAACCTCATTCGAATAAGAGCAGGCGACGAGTGGAAGACAGCTTTTAGGTCCAGATTTGGGCACTTCGAGTATTTGGTCATGCTCTTCGGGCTTTGTAACGCTCCCGCCACATTCCAGCACCTAGTCAATGACATTTTCCGGCAACAACTAGATGACTAACTGGTAGTATACTTGGATGATATCCTCATCTTTTCAGCCACAGTGGAGTTACATCGGCACCACGTTAGGAAGGTTCTCACTATCTTAAGACAGCACAAGCTTTATCTCAAGGCAGAGAAGTATGAATTTGAAAAGACATCGGTACAATTTTTAGGATTCATCATCTCCGTAAATGGGGTAGCCATGGACCCCCAGAAAATCAGAGCAATCCAGGAGTGGTCACCTCCAATGCACAAGAAAGGCGTCCAGCGCCTTCATTGGCTTCGCCAACTTTTATAGACGATTCATCATCGGCTTCTCGTCTATTGTCTCCCCTATTACCAAGTTGACCCGCCAGGGGCACCGTTTTCAGTGGCCACAAGAGGCCCAAGAGGCCTTTATTAAACTTAAAGCAGCTTTCTCCTCGGCACCTGTGCTATGTCATCCAGATTCAACACTGCCTTTTGTCTTAGAAGTTGATGCCTCGGAATCTGCTACAGGCGCTGTTCTCTCTCAAAGACAGGGGCCAAAGTCACTCCTTCATCCGGTAGCCTATGCTTCCCGGAAGCTGAGCCCCCCTGAGAAAAATTATGATGTCGGGGATAGAGAATTACTGGCCATAAAGTTCGCATTGGAGGAGTGGAGATACCTGCTGGAGGGGGCAGCTCATCCCATTATCATTTTCACCGACCACAGGAACCTGGAGTACTTACGGTCCGCAAAACGTCTAAGACCCAGGCAGGCCCGCTGGGCTCTCTTCTTCACTCGCTTCAATTTCCATATTACTTACCGTCCCGGCTCAAAAAACACCCAACACATTCGAACACAGCACTATCCTATCGTCCCAAAATTTCTTGTTACTCCCTCAAGCAGACTTATTGACCTCTCTGAAAGCAGCTTGTCGACGGTGCCCGGACCATGAGATCTCCTCCTTGGAGAGAAGGGATGACCTGCTGTGGTCGCGAGGAAATTTTTTTGTGCCAACGGAAGCTAGGCAGTTGATTCTGAGCACTTTTCATGATCGCAAATTGGCAGGCCATTTTGGTACACGTAAAACCTCCGAGCTAATCTCCCGCTCTTTCTGGTGGCCAAAATGGAGGTCTGACTGTAAAGATTACGTCACTTCCTGCATTCGCTGCCAACGGAATAAGGGACCAAACACAAAGACCTGGGGCCTGCTTAAACCTCTACCCATTCCTCTACCCAGCCCTTGGGCTGAAATCTCTATGGACTTCATTGTCGATCTGCCCCCATCAGCAGGGTTTACCACGATCCTAGTCGTGGTTGACCGCCTGTCCAAAATGGCACATTTTCTGCCTATGATAGGTATGCCCTCCGCGGCAGATAGAGCCCGAATTTTTTTTAAAGAGGTCGTCAGGCTTCACGGGGTGCCCAAAAGCATCGTATCCGACAGAGGTACCCAATTTACGTCCAAATTTTGGAAGGAGCTCTGCAAAGCACTGGAAGTAAAAATCTGCCTTTCCTCTGCCTATCATCCCCAAAGTAATGGCCATACAGAACCGACCAACCAAACGCTGGAACAATACTTACGTTGCTTTTGCTCAGTCTCCCAAGACGATTGGTCCTCCTTGCTATCTTCAGCCGAGTTCGCCTACAATAACTCCATACATTCCACCACCATCCAAACTCCATTCTGGGCTAACTTTGGTTTCCATCCTTCCTTTCTCCCAGACTCCATCCCTGAAGCACCTGTGCCAGCTGTCCAGGAACATGTAACCTTCATTCAGCGGAATTTCCAGAAATTACAGGAGGTCATGCAGCAAGCTCAGGAGGATTATAAGAGGTTCTATGACCAAGGGAGAAAGGATTGCCCAGCTTTCGAAGTGGGTGAGAAGGTCTGGCTATCCGCCATCAACCTCAAATTACCTGTCCCCTCTCGGAAGTTGGGTCCGAGGTTCATCGGCCCATTCGAAATCAGGCGGAAAATCAATCCAGTGGCTTTCGAACTGGCACTACCCGAGTCTTACAGTGTCCACCCTGTATTTCATGCCTCCTTGCTCAAACCCATTGTGTCGAATCCCTTCAACGGAAGAGAAGAACTGCCACCACCACCAGTGGAGATTGAGGGGGAAAAAGAATTTGAGGTGGAAGCTATCTTGAGTTGTAGGAAAAGAGGAAGGCAGCTACAATATCTTATTAAATGGAAGGGGTATCCCCCTGAAGATAACTCTTGGGAGCCTTCCTGGAATCTCCATGCCCCTCGTCTGATTCGGGCCTTTCATCTGGAACACCCAGAGTTAATGACCAGTTTGGGCGTCCGGAGTCCGCCCCTTGGGGGGGCACTGTCAGGGTACTAGTCCCGTCTCTGACAGACTCCCGCACATGCGCGGTGGAATGGGGCTTCGGCGCGTACCTGTGTGCAATTTGCGCGCGCGCATGCGCGGTACAGCGGCACGTCGTGTGCGTGGACGCGCGCACGGGCGCGCACGCGGCAGCCCTGGGGCCAATCAGAGGACTGACACTCCTATTTAAACCAGCAGCATTCCCTTAACAGGTTGCTGGTTTGTCATCAGCTTTAGTGAGTCTACCTGTTGCCATATCTTTTTGTTTTGACCCGGACTTCCTGACGACTCTCCTCTCACCCGGAACCTCTGACCTTTTGGCTAACGTATCTTGGATTGCTGCTGTCTCCTGCCCTTTGACCTTGGCTTGTACCTACGGACTTTCTCTGCCTTCTCCAGCCCTTGACCCACGGCCTGTGACCCGGATTTGTCTTTGTCTCCTGCTTGGATCTTCTGGACCTCCTGCCAGTAGTTGCCTGATCTCCAGTTGTTTCCAGTCTTCCACGCCTACTCAGCTACCGTCAGACGCACCAAGTTTACCAACCTGCTTCCGGCACCAGTGCCTCCTTGTGCCTTCCCTCCTCTGTCTCAACTCCAGAGAGTGGACTAGGCAGGGTCGCAAAGGTGAGCCGTCCTCAGCATCTCGGCCTCGGTGAGTACAGGTTCCTGATACATTCCCTGGGGACTAAGTCACCTAGGACTTTTTCCATCAGTCTCTAGAAGGTTGCAGGCGCACCTCTTATGCCCTGTGACTGGTAGAAACCCAGGGGACATATTAATGCAGTTTTCTCCTGGTCCTCGGATGCCATCGGGACTTGATAGTACCCAGATTGCACGTCTAGTACAGTGAACCACCGATTTCCATTGAGAGCTTCCAAAGCTTCCCCTATCCTGGGTAGTGTGTACTGATCAGGTATGGTCCTCTGATTGAAGGTTCGGTAATCTATACATAGTCGGATGGACTCACGCTTTTTCTCACTACTAAAATCGGAGAGGCATAAGGGCTTTTACTGTCCACGAAAATCCCTTGGCCCTTCATCTGGTTTAGGGTCTGTCTCAGCTCATCAACATATTTGGGTGCAATTCTTCTAAGTCTCTCGGGAAGGAGTAGCATCGACTAGTAGAACTAGCAGAAACTAGCAGAAATCAAACAATGTAGAAATAAAAAGTGATGTCAATCAAATTCTGTGCAGCCCGCCACCTCAGGTAAAAATTAAGGCCGAGTACTCACGAGCAAACATGTCCGTTCGAAATGTCCGACGGGCTGTTTCCGGCGTACAAGGCTGTTTTTTCATTTGGCCCGCTGGCTTGTACACACCAGCGGACGATATTTCCCTGCGGACCTGAACGCGTGCACGTAATCCACGTTTGACGTCACTATAAAGGGAAAGGCCAAAGTCAATGGCGACGCCCTCTGTTCCGCTTTTGCTAGTTACGGCTTTGCTCGTGTTAGTGAAGGTTTGGTTAGAGCTGATTCGCGCTTCTCGGTCTCCAGGCTTTAGCAGGTAGTATTTTCTCGTTCAGTGCGTGTGCTTGTGGGTACGTAGTTGGCATTCGGGTACAGGCGTGCAGTTCGTTCTGCTTAGCAGATTCGTACTGTGCGTTCGTATCTGTGTGTCGTGCGTTCTTTGCAGGTACCACTGGATTTGATTGTGCTTTCTGTTGGAGTGTGTTCTTGACTGACCAGCCGGCCGGTTTGAAGCCATGATGGAGCAGCAGCGTCAATTTTCGCGAGTTGGTGCTGTTTATGGGATGGCTGCTGGATATGTTCATTATTCCAGTACTTTGGCCAGAAACAGGGGGCGGAGGCGTTTCTGGACCAAGAATTGGTTGCGCCAGCGTGACCAGTTCTCACATATGCCTCTGCTTAGGGAAATCCAGGAGAATAATCCTAATGACTATAGGAATTTTCTCCGCATGACGGACCCCGTATTCAACAGTCTGCTGGATCTTCTGTCCCCCTATATCACGAGGCAGGACACTGTGATGCGCCAAGCCATCACGGCCGAGCAGAGGCTTATTGCCACGTTGCGGTACCTGGCGACTGGGAGGAGCCTGCAGGACCTCAAGTTCTCAACAGGCATCTCTCCGCAGGCGCTTGGGGTCATCATACCGGACACGTGTGCTGCCATCATTAAAGTTATGCACGAGGAGTATATGAAGGTAAGTTTCCTCATTTTAACCTCACAATGTGTCTTTAATAATGTGGCAAACTAACTTTTTATTTTATTTCCCAGATATGCTGTGTGTTTAACTAACGTTCCCTTTTCTCACTATGCATGTTGATATCAGCTTTTACATGTTCTTTTTATTTTGGCCTACCTGCATATTTTGATCTTACCCAATATTAACCTGTCCAGCATGCTATCTTCGGGCCAACCCCCACCATGCCACTATTTTTTTATTTTTTTGGTTTTCTAAAAACAGTTTAAACACCCCCCACCCCCCCTTCAAAGTGTTTTTGTCCCCATCAGAGGGCTGTGGAGTCTCTTATTAATTAAGTGGGCCTATATATTTGTGCCCCGAAATTCTCCCTTCATAATTTGCAAATGCTATTTAAAAAATGTAAAGTTGCACAAGGATGCTTGTATGATTATGTTTGCAATGTTTATGTGCCAAAGTACTAAATCTCTTTTTTTGTTTGTCCCCACAGCTACCCTCCACACCACAGGAATGGCAGTCTGTGGCTTCCCAATTTGCCGAGCGGTGGGATTTTCCTAACTGCGGTGGAGCAATAGATGGGAAACACGTCCGCATTGTGCCCCCACCCCACTCGGGGTCCTACTATTATAATTACAAGGGTTATCATAGTATCGTGTTGATGGCGGTGGTGTCGGCACAGTATGAGTTTCTATATGTGGACGTGGGGAAGAACGGCCGGATGTCAGATGGGGGAGTGTTCGCACGGACTGATTTCTATGATCGTCTCCAAACTGGTGGTCTGGCATTGCCACCAGATGAAGATAATGTGGAAGGACTTCCGTTTGTGTTCCTAGCGGACGAGGCTTTTGGCCTTGGACCTCACCTAATGCGGCCTTTTCCCCAGAGGACCCTCACCTCAGAGAGGAGTGTGTTCAATTTTCGGTTGTCCAGGGCTCGGAGGGTAGTCGAGAATGCCTTTGGGATCCTCAGCAACCGGTTCCGCCTGTTCCTGACATCGATACATTTGGCGGAATATAAATTGAACACCGTTATATTTGCCTGCTGCATTTTGCACAATTTTCTACGCAGGCACTCCCAGACGTACCTAGCCTCCATGGGCTCTGAGGCAGGACTACCCTCAGAGAACATTCCTGGCCTGGACACTGGTCGCGCTGGCTTGGCCCCCCAATCTGCTCGTGAGGTACGCGACAAATATGTTGAGTACTTCATGGGTCGGGGGGCCATTGCTATGCCAGATCATATTTCTTTCTAATTCGGCCCCCAAAGAAAGGAATATTCTCACAACTAATAAATAATTAGACCATTGGACTTTATACAGTTGTTTGTCATTACTGCTTTTTCTCTATTTTTCTGTCTTCCAGGTTATCTCCAAAAATAGTGCACTTCTAGTGCCAGATTTACTTACTCAGATGTATTAACTAACCACATTTGCACATTATTCACTCATCTACTAACTGGGTATTCAGTCTAGAAATAAGAAGCCACTCTTTTTTCTGCTTTTGATGTCTCATTTTTTTTTTTTATTTTAGTCATTTTTTAACAAGAAATGTGTATTTTTAGGCAGAAAACATTTCCTGCAAATTCTTGAGACAAAATATTGGCTTTTAATTATTTATTTTTTTGTCTTTATTGACAGTGATTATCAATAATAATGATCGAAACACAATGTAAGAATAATTTCACTGAAACTATACGCAAGAATTTTTGGGCTTGTCATTTGTTTGTGTCTAATTTTTTTAACAAGATTTTAACACAACACAAAACTTTTTTTTTTTTTTACAAAAATTAGTTAACTTCTTTCTTTAGGTGAGATTTATTGTTCGTTTTGTGATGTGAAAATGGAAACATTTACAAACCAAAAAAGATCAACACCAAACAAAAATTTAAAAAATGAACAGCAGTCAGTCATATGGATGGTGTGCTTTCACACTGGAACACGCCAAAATTTCTAAATGCACACATTCAGTGAAAACTCGCCAAATGTCATTGGTTAAACAGACAAATGGCCACATGTGCTATCTGACATCATGGGTGATCAATGTCTGTGTTTTGTGGGAGCAAACCCTTCCTCTCAACTACTTGAGGATCGAGGAGGGGTTTGTACCCACAAAGCACAGACAATAGATAGTCTGTGATGGCAGCTAGCACATATTGGCACACTGTGTGTGCATTTAGAAATTTTGGCGTATTATAAAGTACAAAAATTAAAAAGGGTTTTGTGGGCGGGGGATGGGCGGGGGATGGGATTCTGTGGTTCAGTCTTTGACACGGCCCATCATGTCCATGATATTTTTGTAATTTTGGTTGATGACTAGCATCCTTTGTCGCATGTTCTCCATTTCCGTGCTACACTCTGAAATGACATTTCGCACATTCTGCTCCATGACTAGCATCCTTTCCTGCATAATGTCCATTTCCGTGCTGCACTCCATTAGTTGCTGTATAATGATAGAAGCACTTGCACGTGAAAAATGTGCTACTCCATCTTGATCCCCTAAAAAGAAACAAATTGGCATTCAAAATATGTAAATAATTTCCAGCCTATCTGCATATGTTTGGCCCTATTAATATAGGGGTGACACTGACCTGATGGCCTGATAATTTCCACATCCCCAATTTCTTCATCTTCTATCACTCCTCCTTCTTCCACCACCTCCCCATCATCTTCTATCACTCCTCCTTCTTCCACCACCTCCCCATCATCTTCGACTCCTCCTTCATCCATCAATCCACCTTCTTGCAATTTGCCAAATTGTTCTTCCGCCACTTGCCCTTCATCTGATATAAATTCTAAGTCCAAAATAACTTCTTCCTCCTCTCTTCCTTCCTCCTTTCTTCCTTCCTCTTCTCCTTCCACATCCTCTTCTCCTTCCACATCCTCTTCTCCTTCCACATCCTCTTCTCCTTCCACATCCTCTTCTCCTTCCACATCCTCCTCTCTTCCTTCCCCAGCCTCCTCCTGCTCAACATGTGGAGGTGTTTGATTTTCCGGGTGTCTGGCCCTCTCTGCCTCCTCCAATTGCTGGCGTCTTCTTTCCCCTATAAGAAATAATAAAAAACAAAAGGTATACTCATCAGCACACTGATATTGGATATCATAAATCGCACACATTGCATAGACGATACATTTATGATGATTTTTGGTTGTTTATTCTTTCAGCAATCCTCCATTTTTGGCGTAGTTCTAGGCCAAGCTCTGATCCTGCCCCTTTTTTGCAAAGAAGTGACACAAATGGATGTCCCCCCAAAACATTAATTCTCCTCGACCCTCCAAATAAATATACTTTGATTTTTGAGACACAGGTGCTTTGCATTTCAAGATGTTAAAACATCAGCTTTATTTGCATTTTGGAGAATGAATCTTGTTTGCCTGTCACATTCACTCAATTTAATTTCTGTGATTTTGCTATTCAACAATGTTGGAAAACCAAGTTTGGGGCCAGTCAGCCATGTCCAGGTGTGTTGTTCCTGGAGTAACGTCACATTTTTGCTAAACAATGTCATATTACGCGTGTTTACTATTTCACAAAATTTGTTTAAGGTTGTTATTTGACATAAACACAATACAGTATCTACACGTGTTCAAAAGTAAAAGCAGGCCAAGGAGGCAGATGTGAAAAAATACATGTCAACACATTATTGCAGACATTCCCCCCCCCCTTAAATAATATGGACTTACTTTTACGCAGAATTTTGAGGATCTTCTTCATGTGATGTGGCTCCCTCAATTTTAAATCGGACCAACGCTTCCGTAGTTGCTCCTTTGACCTGGTGACACCAAACATTCTCCTCATTCTCCTTGCCACCTTGTCCATTATGTGTGACTTCCTACGGTTCGGTGTTTTGTAGGGCCCACATTCACCATCATAATCCTTCCTCCTCATGATGTAAACCAACTCCACCATTTCTTCGAACGCCATATTAGTGGCTTTATATCTTTTAGGCCTGGATCGGGACGGTCCAGCCTCTGTCCCTTCACTTGCGCCATGAGAGCTCCGTGCCCGCTCGTGTGACATCGCCATCTTTCCTTCCCACAGAGATTAGGGGCGTGGAAACGAGGAAATGTCCCGTCAGGGGCGGAGATGAGGGCGGGGATTATTGCATATGCGGAGTGTCGCGAATGCCAACAACGTATTGACGTAGGTTACGCGGAGAATATTCGCGCGATTCCAGAACCTACACAGTTAACGCCATATTTACTTTTTCAATTGATTAGGGGCATGGCAAAGGTGACGAGGGCGGCGTTTCATACATACGCGGAGTGGATAAAAGGCGCTTGACGTGATTACGTAGGTTACGTGTTAATTCAGCGAGCGGAAGAAACGAGGATTGTGAGAGAGGCAGGTAAGAAATTTAAACATGGGATCAGCAGCGGGCTCTAAAATGTAGAGCAATGGGATGGGGGTTTGGTCTGTTGGTTGCACAGTTTTATTAAGCTATTATGTCTCTTGGATACCAGAATGTGATTTTCATACCCAAATGCTTTTGTAGACATCACAAAATAGAGAGATCAAAAATGCTGTGACTCATTAGTAATTATGTAGGGTGTATTCAGATCAGGCCAAGTATTGTTCTGTGTTGGTTGGACAGAGGTCATTAGGAAGTTTCTTTCATGTAATCAATGCTGAGGGGCAGGATATCTACACATGCAATAGTGCCTTGATGAATGCTGTCATTTGTAAGAATTGTGTATGGTTGTAGATTTATATTATTTCCTGCAATGTAACCAAAGGGGCGGCATGTAAAAAAAAAATGTTAGCTAAAACCAACCAATGGGGCAGAGCTGGCCAGCATTTTCAAAACAAGAGACACTGTGTTTGTATTTCTATATAGGTACTACTTTTTTAACAACATATTCTATCAATGTAAATGCTGAGGCTTTTTTTAATAGTGTTTTTGGTTTCTTTTCATTTTTTCTATCTAGAATAAAAAAAATAAAAAAATAAATTCACAATGGATCTCCTGCAGAGCCAAGACATTATCCAGCATTTGCTGGATAAATTTCGGGAAATGCCCATCCTGTGGGATTCAAAGCAGGACCATTACCACAATAAGGACGTACGAGCGGCAGCACTTGAACAGCTAGCAGCATACATGAGGACATGGGTGCCAGAATGCAGTGCCAACATGGTGAAGGATAAACTTGCCAACCTCAGGGGCACATATAGGAGAGCGTACAAAGCTCACCAAAAGCAGCTAAGATCTGGAGCAGCAGCAAGACCACCAAAGGAACCCAAGCTGTGGTATTACAACCAGATGTCATTTTTGCGGGATCAACTGGAAGGCAGGCCATCAATGTCGAGTCTGAATCCCAACCTTTCCTCCACGCTACCTCCCAGCGGGACTTCCCCAGATCACCACAGCCCTGCAGAGTCGGATGAAGAGGGCCTGGCTGACAGAGAGGCAGATCTGCGCCTCTACGATGATGAGGTATAGTAGTTTCATAACTATTTATGTAATAATATTAATTATTGTTTGATTCTTGACTTGATATTGGTTAATAAAATACAAGCTGGGAAGTAAAAATCTAAAATCGTGGGCAAACAAATAGGTGTCAGGGATGACAACTGCAGGGGTCAGAGGGTGAGTCTGTTTTCAAGTTTAAATTCAAGGCAAAAAATAAGATTCAAGCATGAAAATGTGAGTGAGTATATTCCTAAATATATTACAACATGTCCCTTTTTTTTACACAGGAAGAAGAGACCAGCCAGGAGGTGGCAGATCCTCTCCTCACTGACAGCCAGGCCGAAGGGGTCAGTGGCAGCCAGGAGGAGGCCGGGCCCAGTGGCGTTCAGCAGCTCCCCAGGACAACCACCACCAGCCAGGCTCCTCCACTTTATATTAGGCCACCAGGCCGTAAGAAGAAATTGGGGGCAGTGGAGGAAGCCAGCCTGAAAATGATTCAGGAGGCGAGTGCCATCATGAGGGCCCCCCTCAACCCCACTGAGGCCTACAGTGCCTCCGTGGCACATGACCTGAATCAAGGCACGGAGGAGCAGAGGCAACTGGCAAAGGGCGTGATCAACCAGGCCCTTTGGTGGATGCAGAGGGAGCTGCTGACCCCAGACACTGGGCTATGTGACCCGGCCCGGCTTGCTGAACACCATTCTCCTGCTGCCACATCATCCCCACCTGCAAGGGCCCAGGGAAGACCCGCTGGAAGGCAGCCTGGAAGGAAGGTTGCAAGGAAGAGGAGACGTTGATGCCCTGCCTTCCATTTGATCCCCCACAAATGGCATCTTGTTTGGACTACCACAGCTTGGGTTCCTTTGGTTATGTGCTGCTGCTTCAGATTTTCTTTTGTGTGCTTCCTGAGGTTGGCTAGTTTATCCTTCACCATGTTTGAAATGCAAGTTTGCATGTATGTTGCTAGCTGTTCAAGTGCTGCCATTCTGTTTTTGATCCTTTTTATAATTTGCTCAAATAAAAGCCTTTTTGTTGATTTGAAAAACGTGCCTATTGTTTGTAATACTGTGGGTATTATTTTAGGCATCAAACATTACAAATAAATAAAATGATTAATCTAAAATATTCACTAACTCATGTGGGGGGGGGGGGGGGTCATTTGGTGTGCCAACATGGTAGACAATTTAAACAACCTTCAACAAAATCATGTTAAATATACAAACAAAAGCTAAATCAAAACTATTTCCTATTAAAATATTCTAAATGGTGACATAACTATAAACACCTAAAGAAAGTGGGAAAGATAACCATTAAACATTAAAAGCAAAAAAATTTAAATGTGGAGGACCACTAAAAATATGATACGTCGGGCCAATAAAAGTTTGCAAAAATCTTACTACATCACAGCTAACAAATGTCACTTTTGAGTATGGAACAACTCAGTTGAAATAACATGAGCTAAATAACTGATTAGTTATAGCAAGAGAAGAATGAATAAAACGACGGCATCAAGCATTGGTTATTGTGTGTTTTGCTTCAGTGTTCTATTGCTAGAATTAATCTTTCTATTGACGAATGTGCCATATCCCAAAGAAACGTGAGTTTTACCTGAACGAGCGCTCCCGTGGCCTCATTTAGTCTGAGCATGCGCGGGGTTTTTGTACGTTGGTTTTGTGTACTCACCACCAAACATGTACGTTCGGACAGGATTTGAGCGGACGGTTTTAAAACAAGTTTGGAAATAAATGTCTGCTGAAAAACGGCCCGGCGGGCAAATGTACGGTGAAATTCTGTACGCTCGTAACTACACACGACCAAACATGTATGCTGAAACTGGTCCGCGGGCCAGTTTCAGCAAACATGTTTGCTCGTGAGTATGGGGCCTAAGGCTTACCGAAAAGCCTGCGATCACCCTTGTTGGGGCAGTCAAGCAAGGCTTGGCGGAATAATGATGTCCTCAATCAGCTACAAGCGGTGATGGGCTGTGAGCGATGGTTTGCACAGTTGGAGAGGCAATCCGTGTACATCAAGGTAAATAACCTTTTTTTTATTCTGAAGAAAATTCAGAATTAAAAAAAAGGTTATTTATTTATTTCTACATTGCTTGAATTCTGCTAAGCCTTGTTTGACCTCCCCTTACAAGGGTGGTCGCAGGCTTTTCAGCAAGCCTTCAATTTTACCTGAGGTGGCGGGCCGCACAGGATTTGATTGACAGCACCTTATTTTCACAATGTTTGAGTTTATTGGATACTCACGCTTATGAATTGTTCATGCGTGTTTTATCTAGAACGTTGCATGATTTGGACATTTCACTGATTATTTATCAATTTTTATTCTTTTATGTCACTTATTCACTTACTATCCAGCACTACACTTTTTTGTATATATATATATATATATATATACTGTATATATATATATATATATATATATATATATATATATATATATATATATTTTAATACACTGCCTGCACGCCACTAACTAACCTGCCTAATCTAGCTCAACTGCGCTCTATCGCATCTACGCCAACACACTACATACGGTCGCTGTGTAAGCAGCCTTATATAGTGTGGGGCAGCCCTCAAAATTTCCACTCGTCTACTAGCATTTGGCGAGTAGATTTAAGCTGGGGGCGAGTGATGACAGGGCTGCATGACCAATCTCCCTCCAATCTGTGCCTACACTTAGAGTCCTGATGAGATTGGCGGCCGAAGAGGAAAGGTGCATGCTCGGGAAAAGTAGTCTGTTGAGCCGCGCACAGCCAGAGCAGTACACAGGTGCTCTCCTTACAATTCTCATTAAGCCATGGGACCTAACAGTATGACCTCTCTGAGCCTGCCCCCCTCCCCTGGGCCCCGACCAATGTAGCTGGAGAGCAGAAAGTAATGAGTGAGGTGGAGGATTGCAAAAATTACCACTCCGGTGCAGCGCTCACTGAAAGTTGCCCTGACATGAGAGCGGCAGCCTTCTAGTTTGTGCAGTTTTGTTCTCCTTGTTCTCTATGTAAGTTTAGCCTGAACACTGTGAACAGACTGGTCTCAATGTGTGCTGTGTGCTGTCAGTGTGCACTGTGCTATGGTGTCAATGGCTGTGCAGTTGTGTGGATCTCAGCGCTGGGTTGTACTCCCTCCCGCTGTGCTGCAGCTCCTCTCCTCTCTGCCAGCCTGAATAAAAGGGGGAAGTGGAGACATGCAAGCGTGGAGCCGCACACACAGGCTCCTGATGATGAGATGAATGGGAAAGAGAGAGAGGATGGATGGGAGTTGCAGAGGAGACAGCAAAAGAATGGGGAAGAGACCCAGTTCTAGTGCCCTGTCCCTCTGATCTGCCCCCAGTGCCCTGTCCCTCTGGTCTGCCCCCAGTGCCCTGTCCCATTTTGTTAAAGTTGTTGTTGGTAATATTTAATTTTGTAACTTGATTCTGCATAAAACATTGTCATTCCATGAGATAATCTACGAGGGCGTGTTTACGGGTGCAATTAGGCGCAGGGCAGTGTATGAATTAGGTGGGGCAACTGGTGGCGAGTAACTCTTGAGGCCTGGCTAGTGGCTCAGGACTTGAAATTTTGAGCCCTGGTGTGGGGTATGGACTTGTGCCGGTGCCATGATTGGCCAGAGGCACCCTTAATTATGGCTCTCTCAGCAGAGCGCGCTGTGGCCAAAGCATGCAGGTCAGGTGCATGCTTTGGCCAATCATCAGACGTCAATGCAACGATCTTGCAGTGAATTATGGGGCATTCCGCGGCACTCGAATTTGCCACGAACGAACCATAATGTTTGGTATTTGGCAAACGGCCGAACACCTGACTCGAACATTGTGCCCATCCCTATTTGTTAGCTTCTGGCTCCAAGCCTCTGAGAGGGTTGGATCACTCAAATCAAATTTGAGGTTAGGAAAAAGTAATAAAATTCCTGCGAGCCTCAATCAACCCGAAGCCTAATAGATAATATTAACCAGCTGCAAGCGTTACACACGTCTCATAAGCTCATGCAAATAGTAAAAAATAATAATAAATTATACGCTGCGCTTTAAATACTACACAGTAAATGCGTACTAGAGGATAAATAAACACATATAAGGGGGTTCTTTAGTAAAGGCAAATCCACTTTGCACTACAAGTGCAAACTACAAATGCAAAGTGCACTTGAAATTGCACTGAAAGTGCACTTGGAAGTGCAGTCACTGTAGATCTGAGGAGGACATGCAAGGAAAATAAAAAACAGCATTTAAACTTGCACTTTGCACTAACCGCTATAGTGTTAATGTGACGTGAGTGACATAAAAGTGATATGAACAATTATGACAATAAAACCATATACATCAAAACATGAATAATAAAATGCTCCTGTGCATCCAAGTGAAATGTAACACAAATATGAGTGTCCAGTGAGATATAGAGAACATTAGTAGTCCCACTTTAAATGAATTACAAAAAGTGCTTCTGTGCAAAAGCAAGTCTTATTTAGGAAAAACAATGTTGTGACAATTCTGCTGAGAGACCTGCTAAAGTGCATATGCGTGATATCCAGTTATAGTACTGTTGCCATGCTTATAAATCCATGCTTCTGAAAATAATTGATGGGTGTTTTAGATCGTGCATTGGTGCTCTTTTTCTGGTGACCCCCTAGGTATTAAATGCTCACATTGCAGTGTGTGACTTAGCAATTACGCTCAGTCAGTGCACGCTTGTGAACCACCCCTGGGCTCTATAATGATAACAGGATCCTGGGCT
This sequence comes from Rana temporaria, assembly GCF_905171775.1. Classification (NCBI taxonomy): domain Eukaryota; kingdom Metazoa; phylum Chordata; class Amphibia; order Anura; family Ranidae; genus Rana; species Rana temporaria. Next base: position 106,056,724 of record NC_053499.1, read on the forward strand.
TCCAATGCAGTATCTCGGGAATAATGGGGTATAAAAAACCTTGATAGTGTGATATTGTTTAAAAAGTTTTATTTAAACAAGTAAAACAACCCCCCAGTGGGGTACTCACATATGCCAGGTGCGCCAGTGCACAACTCTATGTATAGCGGGAAACAATACACCGGCAGCATTCCTCACCTGAACTCTACACACTTCAGCATAGGGGTTCATGCCGAGCACTGGGTAACAGTGGGCAATATCTTGACAAGCATCAATTACAATGGAATGAGGGGAACAGTTTATCACAGTTCGGACTGTAGACACTCTAGTTCTCCAATCCTTTCTCTCAGGAATCACCAATAAACCCTCCTTGATCAATCATTTCTTCAGGAGTTTCCATCAGGACGTGCCCCAGACCTGGAAGTGTCAGATTACGTATTGGGTACAAGATCTGGCACAGAGCGGCCGCCCTGCCACACTATATGTACGGTGGGCGGTCCACAAGTGGTTAAAAAACACAGGATCACCTCAACCTAAACCTTAGTATATGAAGCACAGGTTTATTTACACTTTAGTAAATCAAGTCTCAGTTTTCTACATAATTTAGTAAATTTGTTTCTGAAAGAGTGTAAAAGGGTTTTACCCAATGTCTTGTCAGTGTCCGAATGTAGGAGATTTCTCCTCACTTCCTGTTTTATTTGATGGGCATCAAACAGAAAGAATCCCTGAATTTAAAACTCAGGTGAATTCAAGTTATATGAATGGACCTTCTTATCTACTTTTTCTACTCAACATCGTTAAATAAATAAAGGGACAGATCCACAAAAGAATTACGCCGGCGTATCTATTGATACACCGCGTAATTTTAAAGTTCCCGCGTCGTATCTTTGTTTTGTATCTTCAAAACAAGATATGACGCATCTGGTATCGATCCGTCAGGCGTACGTCTTAGTACGCCATCGGATCTTAGGTGCATTTTTTCCGCTGGCCGCTAGGTGGCGTTTCCGTTGAATTCCGCGTTTAGTATGCAAATTAGCTAGTTACGGCGATCCACGAACGTACGTCCGGCCGGCACATTTTTTTACGTCGTTTGTGTTCGGCTTTTTCCGGCGTATAGTTAAAGCTGCTATTATGAGGCGTACTCAATGTTAAGTATGGCCGTCGTTCCCGCTTCAAATTTTGAATTTTTTATGTCGTTTGCGTAAGTCGTTCGCGAATAGGGATTTGCGTAAAATGACGTCACCGTCGTAAGCATTGGCTTGTTCCGGTTTAATTTCGAGCATGCGCACTGGGATACCCCCATGGACGGCGCATGTGCCGTTAAAAAAAAACGTTGTTTACGTCGTGTCACAGCGTATTTACATAAAACATCTCCTGATACGCCGTCGTATGTCTGTTTCTATCTATGCGACTGATTCATAGAATCAGTTACGCATAGATATCCATAAGATCCGACAGGTGTAATTGTTTTACACTGTCGGATCTTAGGATGCAGTACCGCGGCCGCCGCTAGGGGGAGTTTGCGTTGTAAACCAGCGTCGGGTATGCAAATTAGGAGTTACGGCGATCCACAACGGATTTTCGCGTTCGCTATGTCGCCGCTAGTCTAGTTTCCCGTCGCAAAGTTAGTTGTCGTTTTGGGTGCCCTAACTTTAGTCAGCAAACGTATTGCTGTCTAAAGTATGGCCGTCGTTTCCGCGTCGAAATTTAAAAATGAACGTCGTTTGCGTAAGCCGTCCGGGAATACGGAATTACGCTACGCGCGTTGCCGTTCTAGAAAAATTACGTCACGGCCCGCAAAGCACGACGGGAATTGCGAAACTGAGCCTGCGCAGTAGGTCCGGCGCGGGAGCGCGCCTAATTTAAATGGCACACGCCCATTTGAATTGGCCCGCCCACAAATAGAACTTTCTTTTGATGGTATTTAATCACCACTGTGTTTTTTATTTTTTGCGACATAAGTGAAAAAAGTGCTAACATTTTGAAAAAAATAAACATTTTTTAGTTTCTATAATATAATTTTGCAAATAAGTAACTTTTGTTCATAAATTTGAGCCAAGATTTATACGGCTACATATCTTTGGTAAAAATAATCCAAACAAGTATATGTTATTTGGTCTTTGTGAAAGTTATAGAGTCTACAAGCTATGGTGCAAATCATTGAAAATTAATCACACCTGATGCACTGATGGCCTATCTCATCTCTTGAGGCCCTGAAATGTCAGGAAAGTACAAATACCCCCCAAATGACCCCTTTTTGGAAAGTACACAGTTCAGGGTATTTAGTAAGAGGCATAGTGAGTTTTTTGAAGTTGTAATTTTTTTCCCCACAATTATTGAGAAAATAAAGAAATTATAATTTTTTATTGTTTTTACACAAAATGTTCATATAAACAAGTTATTTGTCACACACAGCATATGCATCCTTTCAATTACACCCCAAAATACATTCAGCTACTCCTCCTGAGTATGGTAAAACCACATGTGTGGGTCTTTTTCACAGCCTGGCCACATAGAGAGGCATAGGCGTGCACAGGGGGTGTGCCAGGTGTGCCTGGGCACACCCTAATTGCCTTGTGCAGCGCCGACTTCCCCTGGTGCCTGGGTCCCGAATGTCCCACCACACAAATCTCACATCTAAGAATTGGCAAGCTGCAAGCTGCAATATAATAAATATGTAATTTACCAGCCCCTTCATTTTCTGAATGAATACAGTGAGGTACCAATCGCTCCTGTGTCCATTCATAACTGAAGCGTAGTAAACTGTGTTTGTGAAGAAACGGGAAGTTGCTAAGCACAGAACACTTCCCATTCATTCAGTGTCCAGTGCAGCTGAGGCTGCAGAGAAAGGGACCTTTCTCTGTCTGAAAAGCGAGACATCAGAGGTCTGTTTAGACCCCTGATATTTCACCAAGGTCCCCCAATAGGATGCATGTGACTGGCTGTGATTGGACACAGCCGGTCACGTGGTAAAGAGCCAATTTTTATTGGCTCTTTATACTAATCTGGGATGGGCTACATCCCGAAGGACATGCCTCATCCCCGATCGCCACACTGCGGGCCCCCAGGAGCAGCAAGAAGCCCAGGACATCATATGACGTCCGCCCGGAGGGACAGAGTATTCCTGCAGACGTCGTATGACAATGGCCCAGTATGGAAGTGGTTAAATAAATGCATGTGGTAATTAAGTAGTGGTCCAGGCATGCGGTAATGATGGAAGTGATGACTGGTCACCACACCTGAATGGGCAGGGCATGGAAAATGTTTAAAAAAAAAAAGGCGCCAATTCACAATCTAATAAGTATTTCACTAGTCTACAGTCACGTTTGGCAGCTGGACATTGCATTGCTCGCTACATCCTTAATTGAGTTTTTTTAGGCTAATTTGTTGGAGTATCAGGCCATTCTAAGGAGGGCGAGGAAGAAGAGTGGTTGCCATGCTTCCATGTTCCTTTAAGCAGCGTACCGTGCTGAATGATTTTCCTGAAGCAGGAGTGCTTAATACATTTTGTCTGTCTATGGAGCGGATTATGCTGCTGTTTGGGGATTTGTGTCCTTTTATGGAGCCCACCACACCATTTTACTCATGACCAAGTTGCTGGCTGTCTTGCACTTTTTTAGCAAGCCTCTTACCGGATGGTAGCTGGAGTATCACAGCCATCTTTTTTTTTTAAACAATAGATTTTTATTGGTTTTCACAGTTTTTTTTTCTTGTCAAAAATATTTTATTGAGTAAAAAGGTGTAATACACATTACAGAGAATACATTAAATACATCGAAAATAGAGAAGCTCAAAAATTCTTATTCCAATATGTAAATATACAAAGTAAATATTTGTGGACAAAGTATGGTATACTATTTAGTCACTAATGACATTAAGATTATTAAGTTTAGAGGTTTTGTGTAGTTATTAGTAACTACTGACATTTATATTGTCCTCTGTGAAGCAAAGAGTTATTATCAATACAAAGGGAGCTTCAAAATCATAATAGTAAAATAGTAAATAACAGAGAAAAACGAAAAAATTAAATAATAACGATAACTATAAGAACATAAAACGGAGAAAAAAAGAGAGTACTGGAACCATAAGGGGGGTTTGCGTGGTCGAGCCAAGAGCCACCGCTCCAATCCAAGAGATGTTGAACAATGGCATATATAACACACTGATTCAGCTACCATGGCAGTACTACTCTATTGTCCAAGGTTGGCATAATATATGCAATCCAGGGCTGCCACATGCTCTCAAACTTGGGAATCATGTCCAATTCAATAACAGCCATCTTGGCTTGGGTCATGGTATAAATCATCTTAGCTATAGCTTAATGTAAGGTGTAATTGTTTTACACTGTCGGATCTTAGGATGCAGTACCGCGGCCGCCGCTAGGGGGAGTTTGCGTTGTAAACCAGCGTCGGGTATGCAAATTAGGAGTTACGGCGATCCACAACGGATTTTCGCGTTCGCTATGTCGCCGCTAGTCTAGTTTCCCGTCGCAAAGTTAGTCGTCGTTTTGGGTGCCCTAACTTTAGTCAGCAAACGTATTGCTGTCTAAAGTATGGCCGTCGTTTCCGCGTCGAAATTTAAAAATGAACGTCGTTTGCGTAAGCCGTCCGGGAATACGGAATTACGCTACGCGCGTTGCCGTTCTAGAAAAATTACGTCACGGCCCGCAAAGCACGACGGGAATTGCGAAACTGAGCCTGCGCAGTAGGTCCGGCGCGGGAGCGCGCCTAATTTAAATGGCACACGCCCATTTGAATTGGCCCGCCCACAAATAGAACTTTCTTTTGATGGTATTTAATCACCACTGTGTTTTTTATTTTTTGCGACATAAGTGAAAAAAGTGCTAACATTTTGAAAAAAATAAACATTTTTTAGTTTCTATAATATAATTTTGCAAATAAGTAACTTTTGTTCATAAATTTGAGCCAAGATTTATACGGCTACATATCTTTGGTAAAAATAATCCAAACAAGTATATGTTATTTGGTCTTTGTGAAAGTTATAGAGTCTACAAGCTATGGTGCAAATCATTGAAAATTAATCACACCTGATGCACTGATGGCCTATCTCATCTCTTGAGGCCCTGAAATGTCAGGAAAGTACAAATACCCCCCAAATGACCCCTTTTTGGAAAGTACACAGTTCAGGTATTTAGTAAGAGGCATAGTGAGTTTTTTGAAGTTGTAATTTTTTTCCCCACAATTATTGAGAAAATAAAGAAATTATAATTTTTTATTGTTTTTACACAAAATGTTCATATAAACAAGTTATTTGTCACACACAGCATATGCATCCTTTCAATTACACCCCAAAATACATTCAGCTACTCCTCCTGAGTATGGTAAAACCACATGTGTGGGTCTTTTTCACAGCCTGGCCACATAGAGAGGCATAGGCGTGCACAGGGGGTGTGCCAGGTGTGCCTGGGCACACCCTAATTGCCTTGTGCAGCGCCGACTTCCCCTGGTGCCTGGGTCCCGAATGTCCCACCACACAAATCTCACATCTAAGAATTGGCAAGCTGCAAGCTGCAATATAATAAATATGTAATTTACCAGCCCCTTCATTTTCTGAATGAATACAGTGAGGTACCAATCGCTCCTGTGTCCATTCATAACTGAAGCGTAGTAAACTGTGTTTGTGAAGAAACGGGAAGTTGCTAAGCACAGAACACTTCCCATTCATTCAGTGTCCAGTGCAGCTGAGGCTGCAGAGAAAGGGACCTTTCTCTGTCTGAAAAGCGAGACATCAGAGGTCTGTTTAGACCCCTGATATTACACCAAGGTCCCCCAATAGGATGCATGTGACTGGCTGTGATTGGACACAGCCGGTCACGTGGTAAAGAGCCAATTTTTATTGGCTCTTTATACTAATCTGGGATGGGCTACATCCCGAAGGACATGCCTCATCCCCGATCGCCACACTGCGGGCCCCCAGGAGCAGCAAGAAGCCCAGGACATCATATGACGTCCGCCCGGAGGGACAGAGTATTCCTGCAGACGTCGTATGACAATGGCCCAGTATGGAAGTGGTTAAATAAATGCATGTGGTAATTAAGTAGTGGTCCAGGCATGCGGTAATGATGGAAGTGATGACTGGTCACCACACCTGAATGGGCAGGGCATGGAAAATGTTTAAAAAAAAAAAGGCGCCAATTCACAATCTAATAAGTATTTCACTAGTCTACAGTCACGTTTGGCAGCTGGACATTGCATTGCTCGCTACATCCTTAATTGAGTTTTTTTAGGCTAATTTGTTGGAGTATCAGGCCATTCTAAGGAGGGCGAGGAAGAAGAGTGGTTGCCATGCTTCCATGTTCCTTTAAGCAGCGTACCTTGCTGAATGATTTTCCTGAAGCAGGAGTGCTTAATACATTTTGTCTGTCTATGGAGCGGATTATGCTGCTGTTTGGGGATTTGTGTCCTTTTATGGAGCCCACCACACCATTTTACTCATGACCAAGTTGCTGGCTGTCTTGCACTTTTTTAGCAAGCCTCTTACCGGATGGTAGCTGGAGTATCACAGCCATCTTTTTTTTTTAAACAATAGATTTTTATTGGTTTTCACAGTTTTTTTTTCTTGTCAAAAATATTTTATTGAGTAAAAAGGTGTAATACACATTACAGAGAATACATTAAATACATCGAAAATAGAGAAGCTCAAAAATTCTTATTCCAATATGTAAATATACAAAGTAAATATTTGTGGACAAAGTATGGTATACTATTTAGTCACTAATGACATTAAGATTATTAAGTTTAGAGGTTTTGTGTAGTTATTAGTAACTACTGACATTTATATTGTCCTCTGTGAAGCAAAGAGTTATTATCAATACAAAGGGAGCTTCAAAATCATAATAGTAAAATAGTAAATAACAGAGAAAAACGAAAAAATTAAATAATAACGATAACTATAAGAACATAAAACGGAGAAAAAAAGAGAGTACTGGAACCATAAGGGGGGTTTGCGTGGTCGAGCCAAGAGCCACCGCTCCAATCCAAGAGATGTTGAACAATGGCATATATAACACACTGATTCAGCTACCATGGCAGTACTACTCTATTGTCCAAGGTTGGCATAATATATGCAATCCAGGGCTGCCACATGCTCTCAAACTTGGGAATCATGTCCAATTCAATAACAGCCATCTTGGCTTGGGTCATGGTATAAATCATCTTAGCTATAGCTTAATGTAAGACCAATTTATGTGATTTCCAAGATTTTGCTAGTGTCTGTTTGGCTGCTGTGAAGAGTTGCACCAGCAATTTGAATTGAGTATGTGAAATAGAGTCTGGTTTTAAGTTGAGTAGTGCCATTGCAGGATCAGGAAGGATTGTTTTCCCTAGTACTTTGGTTACAATTTTAAATATACCTTTCCAAAATGTTTGTGCTTTAGGACATGACCACCAAATATGAAGATATGTGCCCAAATCTGTACACCCTTGAAAACATTGTGGAGGATAGTTCTGCACATATTTGGCTACCCTGGCTGGTACCAGGTGCCACCTAGTCAGTACCTTGTAGTTGGCTTCACTAGCTTTTATGTTGGGGGAAGCTGTTTTAGTTGTTGACCATATTTGATTCCATTCTGAAATCTCTAATGTACGTTCCAAGTCCTCCTCCCACTTTCCAACATAAAATGGTTTATCTCTACAGGAATGGATCAGCATATGCGAATATATAGTGGATATTGTACCTCTGGCATGGGGGTCTTTTTGACATATGTCTTCGAAACTGGACAGTTGTGTCAGTGAAGTTGTAGTGTTCAATAGAGGTGTAAAAAAGTTTTTAATTTGTAAATATATAAACAACTCTGATTGCGGAAGACCATATTTTTCATATAGGGATGGGAAGGTGATAAATGACGAGGAATGCAAATATTTGTACATATATAAGACACCCCTGGATGCCCATTCTTTAAAGGATTTAGAGGATTTCCATGCAGGATCGAAAGCTGGGTTTTTATAAAATGACAGTAAAGGGTTGTGTAGGGATTGAAATGAATTATTTGTCTCAAATCTATCCCAAAGGGAAATTTAATGTTTAGTTATAGGGTTTTTTAGTTTTTTTACTGTCTTTTGGTGACATCCATAATAAGTTAGATATTGGGAAAGGATCACACTCAATGGCTTCTATAGACACCCATAACAGGGTTTCTTGGTATGCTTGGTATTTAGTAAGACTAGCTACGTGTACTGCTCTATAGTAATAGGCAAAATTAGGGCATCCTAAACCACGTTACCTAATACCGTGTATGCGTTTGTATCCGTGGTTTGGAGGATCCCCATATAAATGACAGTGATTTTCTTTGTATTATTCGCAGATAATAAGCTGGAATGGAAATTGGTAAGACTCTAAATAAATATAAAAGTTTTGGTAATAATGTCATTTTGACAGCGTTTAATCTTCCAAACCACGATAGCGGGAGATGGGACCATGATTTCATCAGATTTGCTAACTGTTTCAGAATTGGGGGATAATTTAGTGAGAATAAGTTCCGTTAAGGATGATGTGAGATGTATCCCTAAATATGGAATTGATTTGCTATTCCATGTGAAAGGGAGGCCAATTTCAGATCTCAATTCCAATTCAGAATGGGATATGTTTAGCGCTAAACATTTTTTAGGATTTATGGCTAGACCAGTAAATTCTGCGAATTTACTGAGTATGGGGACGAGATTTGGACCAGATACTTGGGGTGATGAAAGAAATAAGAGGATATCCTCTGCAAATAGACAAAGTTTGTGCTGATATCCACCAAGTTCAATTCCAGTTATAGTGGGGTCAGATCTAATCTTTTGTGCCAATGGTTCAATGAGTAGGGCAAATAATAAAAGGGATAAAGGACATCCTTGACGCGTGCCTCTCTCTATGATAAAAGGGTCTGATTTATATCCTGCATACTTAACGTGTGCTTTAGGTTTGTTGTATAAAGCCATAACTCAGTTGGTGAAGTTAGGGCCGAAGCCCCATTTCTGCAGGATATAATTCAGGTAGGGCCATGAGACATAGTCAAAGGCTTTTTTAATATCCAATGAGAGGAAGCAGGTTGGAATTATGCGCATCTTAGCAATATGAGCTAAGAGGACTGCTCTGCGTACATTGTCCCCCGCTTGGCATGAGGGCATGAAGCCGACCTGGTCCTTGTGTATGAGAGTGCCGATAATCTTATTAAGATGGGCTGCTAATATTTTGGCTAATATCTTATAGCTAGATTCAGATACAGTTACGCCGGCGTAACTCTGAATCTACGCCGTCGTAAATGTAAGCGTATTCTGGAAACCAGATACGCTTAAATTAGGCCAAGATACGAGCGGCGTAAGTCTCCTACGCCGTCATATCTTAGGGTGCATATTTACGCTGGCGCTTCATTTGAGTTCAGCGTAGAATATGCAAATGACTAGATACGCTGATTCAGAAACGTACATGCGCCCGGCGCATTTTTTTTCGGCGTTTACGTAAGGCTTTTTCCAGCATAAAGTTAGTCGAACAAATAGCTGGCCTAGTCAGTGTTAAGTATGGCCGTCGTTACTGTGTCGAAATTTGACAATTTTACGTCGGTTTTGGAATCATACAAATTGTAGCAAATAGTGATTCTTTTCTAAAAGATTTTTTTTGTAGTAAGTCATTAAAAGCTTTTGCTAATAGGGGGTAGATAGTGTCAATGAAGGTTCGATAGTACAGAGCTGAGAACCCATCTGGACCAGGCCTTTTATTTATTTTTTATGTTTTGATTGCTGCTATAACGTCTTCACCAGTAATGGGTTCTTCTAGTGACTTTTTTTGAGATTCAGACATCTGGGGAAGATTAATATTTGAAAAGAAGGAGTCAGCCACATTTATATTAAGTTTATTTGTCTCTGTATATAATGTTTTAAGGTGAGTACTGAATTTTTTTACAATTTTGAAGGGGTTACTGGTGTATGCGTTGTTGGCCAATTTAAGTCTTATAGGTTTGAAAGATTCATTGATACATTTCAGCGCTCGTGCTAAGAAAGTACCTGTTTTATTGGATGTAACGGACCGATGAACTATTCTGCCTGGACATCGATAATCCTACAGTGAGGCCTATAAAGAACTGCATGACTTGTTACAATTGGATTTACCACATTGTATTCTGAGCTCAAAGGGTTAATTATAGAAGGGACTCTTTCACTGCTGAATGCTAATATTCCCTTTGCATAGCTAATTGACTCTCCTTTGTGTAGTTAACAGCCTCCTGTCAGGTGTATGCTGATGGGATTATGTGTGAGTGTATAATTGTTCTAAAGGTTAATTGAATTTTATTGATAAAGGAAGGTGTCTGATCAATTTAATGTTAAATGTAAGCTTGGAGCCAAACCGTCTAGAGACTGAATGGCTCAAGGGAATGTCATTATTTCTTTTTTTATTTTTTTTTATTTTTTTATTTATACAAAATAGAAGACCGGCCCACATGGACCACAGCGAGTAAACAGTACAACAGTTGTTATATGCAGGCATACATACAAAACATGGCAGTTACATGAAAATGTTCTGCGAAAGCCATTAAGCTACTTGTGAAGATACCTCTCCCGGTCGGGGATATCGGCGCGCGGAACAGAGGGCTATTTGCCATCCGTCTCGCATCGCCGCCCCCAGTTCAAAAGCTGGCATCCCATCCCAAACAGTGCTCCTGTGGCGTCTTTCTGCAACCGGGCACTATGGAACCGTGTGCCAGTCCTCCACAATTTCCCTTTTCTAAGTGCAGTAGAATATAAGAAAATAGAAGTAGGGATCTGGGTGCTGCTCAGTGAGCAGTCCAGAAACAAGGAAGGAAAAAAAAAGAAAAAAAAAAGAGAAAAGGGAGAAAAGTGGTAGAGGGAGTAGAAAGATAAGTGGAGGGTGAGGGAGTGAAAGGAGGGGTTAGGGGGGGGAGGTTCGCGAGCATGGACCAACATCACTGTCTAGCGATTCCTCCTACCGTGGCGGCCTCCGCCGTCAGGGCTGCATTTCCAGGGGGGGCGGGCTTTGACTAGGGGGTGGCGGTGGTTCTCCTCTGAGGGCCTGGCCCTCCTCGGAGTACTTAAACATTGTCCATAATTGCCAGGTCTGGGAGTAGAGTTCACTCCTATCTTGCTTTGACAGAACTAGATCCTCCATCCATCCGATCTCATCCACCTTCCGCAGCCACATGGCCACTGTCGGTGGATTGGGGGATTTCCAGCATAGCGGGACACAGGCCTTGGCCGCATCCAGCAAATGGCGCACCACCGACTTTTTGTATACACGCGCCGGGGTGGAGGTTGCGTGAAGCAGGAAATACGCTGGGTCGTCTGGGACTTCACGGTCCGTAAATTTTTGTGTAACTCGCCTGACCTCCTCCCAGAATGGTCTGAGGAGTGGGCAGGACCAAAAGATATGTAATAGTGTCCCTCTGTCTGATCGGCACCTCCAACAGAGGTCCGATGTGTCCGGAAACAATTTATGCAATAGGACCGGAGTCCTGTACCACCTTGTCAGCAGTTTGTAGTTGGTCTCCTGGACCCTGGTGCAAATTGATGATTTATGTGTAAATGTGAGAATCCGCTGTCTCTTAGCGGGCGTAAGCTGATAGCCCAAGTCT